>NW_027206338.1:0-498898 GCF_024711535.1 Dipodomys merriami | reverse complement strand
GGCTTCATCCTGTGATCTTCAGACCTCAGGCTCCTGAGGTAGGATGACGGGCCTGAACTACTGGTGTTCTGCTAGGTTCAGAACTGTGATGACCTTGACAATACAAGTCAACTGCTTATCACAAAGGGCTTTGGGAGCATATTAAGCCTTTCAACATTGGACCTTTAAGAATCCTGTAGGACACAAGATTACAATGCTAGAGTCTGAGAGGCTGGGCATATGGATGTGTTACACTTGATTCTTAAGCCCTGACTCCAATTCAGGTATACATCAGTGTTCATTTTCCAAAGGATGTTCTCATAATTAGCAAATAGGAAAAGTACCTTGATGAACCCTCATTTTTTTCCCAATTGTGTGTCTTGAACTCAAGCCTGGGCACTGTCCTTTAGACCTTCAAGTCAAGGAGAACACCTGGACAGTGATCTAAAATCCTAGCAATGGCAGAAATAGTGGCCCAAGTTCCAAGACAGTGACTTCTATTTTTATGGAAGCAGTTATGTTTACTCAGTTCCATACTGAACATTAAAAAAAGCAGCGTGGAATTTGTACAGCTATTCAGATATCCTTTCCTTGCCTCTAAAGTGCATCTCTGAGAATGACAGTGTTTCTCTTATTTTGCACTATTGTATTGCAAAAGTGTTTTACAGAGGGGTTACAGTTACAGGAGGAAGGTAATGAGTACATTTCCTATTGAGCATTGTTGACTCCTTCTTTGTTTTCCCCCTATCATCCCTTCCCTCCCATCTCCACAACTACTTCACCCTGCTGAGGTCAGTGACTTAGTTTTTCTTTTGTGGTTGGCACGGGGTTTGAACTCAAGTAGTGGCAACTCTTCCCTCCCATTGCTACAAATTTATCAACACTCTGAGTTCAAATCCCAGGCTAGGAAAGAAAACTGGCAGAAATTCCAAACCGGGGAGCTTTATTTTTTTTATTTAGTTAAATAATTAATATTTTTATTTATTTAGTTAGTTATTAGCCATCTATGGGACTTGAACTCAGGTCGTGGAAACACTTCCTCAGCTTGAATCTCCCTAGGCTGTGGTGCAGTCTCCAGACCCATAGCCGATCCTAAGATCCTAGTCCAGAGGGCTTGCAGGAAGAAAAAAAAAGCTGGAAAGCACAAAAAGTGGTGAGCTGCAGAGGGCTAGCATTTTATGATTTTGGGGGGCATGGTGACCATCCTGGTCTGAATGATATGGCTGCAAAGTGGACCTGACTTGCCATTGATGATTCTTGTGAGCTATCAGTGAAGCCATAGGCCAATCTGTCAACATAAGCACTGGGTGCAAATTCCAGTCCTGGCACCAATGGCAGGAGATCACAAGAGACTCATTCCTATGCATGGGAATACCAATTGAATGAGTAGTTCATGCATCTGTCTCATCTAAATTTGGATGCAATAGTCCTAGAATGCTGATTGATCTTAATGTATAATTTATTAAGCATGAAAAGAATAATATTCCTTCAATGGTGGTATAATAAATACCTAAGAGTTGGTAGGAATGTAGTAGGTGTCATTTAATCATAGATAGACGGCTCTGGCACTCTTTAACAATATATATTTATTTGTATACCACTGTCTGCCTATCCATGTATCGCTGTTTTGGCCAAACATGGGGGTCGATCTCAGTGCCTGGAAACCACCTGACAGCTTCATTGGCTAGAGGCTCCCATGCTCAAACTCACCCATTCATGAATTGGGCCTGCTAGGCACTGAGTTCAGATCCTCACATTGCCACGCATGATGGAGAACACATCTAAAATCTAGATTCTAGGTGATAGGATGTAAACAATGTAATAAATTGTAGAGGTGTCATCAGAGTCGATAAAATAAATGGTAAATAAATGAATAAAACGAAATCCTGAAATACTCGTTTCTGGACCTAGGAAGAGCCATAGCATGTGAAAGATCTCAGCCTTGAATGAGTATTTCGTGCATGATGTGAGTAGGAAATGATACATAAGACTCATGGGGTATAGATTATTTGTAAAGAAGAGTTGATGAAGCATGACAATAATCATCATATACATGAAATGGAGGCATCAGAAAAGATCCAAATATAGGTACTCAGATTGGATTCCATCACAGGTCACCACAATCCTACTCTATACAAATATGTACTTATTTGTATTCTGCCTTCAGCTTATGAATGGATGACTATTGTGCTCCCCACTCTCCCCCCAGGGGGCTCAAATTCAGGTACTGGGAACGCCTACCTCCTTTGTCGCTCACAGGCTGGTGTGCTCATGTGGACCCATTCACCAATTTTGCATGCTAGGCCACGAGTTCAGATCCCACCTCTGTCAGAAGATTCATCTTGGTGTCAGAAGTCAATTTTTGAATCTATGTTCCTTTCCTGTGCAAGTCTTGAGTCTCAGGTAGGATGCAGAAAGCATGGGCCACCCTGTGGTCATGGGAATAAGTTGTTATCCATGTCAGTCCAGTTATACCTCTCATTATATACATAAGAAAATACATAATACATCCATGAATAGCATACAAAATAAAAACAATAAGTACACTCAATGCACGATGCAGTCCACACAGGGATGTGAATATACATCCCATGTTTCAATGATGCATTGAGCACTATTTTGGCCTCCCTGTGGCTTTATCTCAGTTCCTGGGAAGAGCCCATCTACTTAGTGGCTCACAGTCTGGTTTAATCATGTGGACAGATTGGGCAGTTGGGCCACCTAGGGCCAAAGTTCGAATCCCAGCACAAAATTCACCCTGATGAGAGGAGCCAGGCATTGTACATGTTGTCCTTTGCTGTACAACTTCTGGGTCTCAGCCAGGATGACTACACCAAACGCAAGATGGAGCCCACCCATGTTTGGAAATATAGATCCTTTGTTTAATTATGAATTTATGACTATATTGGCCTCACACCAGGGCTCAATCTCAGGTCCCAGGAATGCCCTGGCTCCTTAGAGGCTCACAGGCTGCTGTGCTTAACATGACCCATTTACCAATTGGGCCTGACAGGCCTTGAGTTCAAATTCCAACACTGCCAAAAGATTCATTCTGATGTGAGAAAACCAAGGTTGCATATGTTTTCCTGTTCTGTGAATATCCTGGGTCTCATCGAGTATGGATAATGCTATATAAGCAAATCTATAGCCATGGGAATAGGTTGTCATCCATGTCAGCACAGTTATATCTGTCACCATATTCAATAAAATGCACAATACATCAATGAACAAGACACAAAATAAAAAGAGTAACTACACTGAATGTAATATGCATACCACTCCTGTAGGTAAAGAAAGATCCTATGTTTAAAAAAGGTGGGCATGCGATTTTGTCCAGTGTTGGGGCTTCAAATCAGGTCCTAGACCAGGCCGGAAATTCTAGTCTTCAAGGATGGTGAGCTTCCCCTTCCCCCACAGTGCAACAGAGATACTCAGCCTTGAATTCAAATCCCAGCACTGACAAAAAATTCATCCTGATGTCAGAAGCCAGTTGTTGCACATGTATTCCTCTCCTGTGAAAGTCCTGATTCTCAACCAAGAAGGGGAATTCATAGGCAACCCTATAACCATAGGAACAGGTTGTCATCCATGTCAGCAAAGTTATACCTGTCACCATATTTAGTAAAATACACAATACCTCCATGAAAAAGAGAAAAAATAAGGAGAAGTTCACTAAACACAAGATGCTGTGGATACATGAATGTCAATATAGATTGTATGTTTAAATTATGAATTCATGACTATAGTGGACCACCTTGGGGATCAATGTCAGATCCTGGGAATGGCCTAGCTCCTTAGTTCACAGGTTGGTGTGTTCACCTTGACTTATTGGACAATTGGTCCTACTAGACCCTGAGTTCAGATCCCAGCACTACCAACAAGTGGGTTGTAGAGTAAGAAGCCAAGTGTGAAACTTGTTTTCCTTCTCTCTGAATATCCTGGGTGATCCTGAGAATCCTGGCATGGTGGAGAACATTTCTACAAATCTAGATGCTCTGTGATAGGATGTCATCAATGTAATAAACGGAATGGTTTTCATCATAGTACAATCAATGGTAAATAAACAAATAAAAGAAAAAATTCAAGGAACAACCACACCAAACATGTATGGACTGAACATCTATAGGTAACTATAAATCCTATCTTTACAATATATATATATAAATACTGTGTTTCCAGGGCTGGGGCTTGAATTCAGGGCTAGTGAACAGGCCTGCCTTTCTTATCTTCAAGTACAGTGATCTTCCCCTTCATCCACATTGCTGCAGATTTACCCAGATCCTGAGTTCAAATCCAAAGCCAGTAAGAATAAACTGTGTGAATTGCAAGCCAGGGAGCTAAATTTTTTATTTTTTTTATCTCAGTACCGGGCTTGAAATCAGGTTGTGGCAACTCTGCCTCAGCTTCAATCACCCTAGGCCGGGGTGCAGACTGTAGATCTACAGCTGCTTCTGGGATCCTAGACCCACAGGTCTTGTAGGGAAAGCAATGCACAGAAAAAATGTGGCCTTTTTATATTTTCTTCCTTTGCTCGGTGACACTCATGGGTCTGAATGACACTGTTGCAAAGGGTACTTCACCTTGCAATGCTAAAGGCTGGCAGACTATCTGGGAAGCCATAGGCCCACATGGCAACATAGGCCCTGATTTCAAATCCCCCTCCTAACACCAACCAATGGCAGGAGAGACTAAAAAAATGGTACCCATCCATAGGAAGAACAATGGAATATTATCAATGTCAAGGTTCAATGAGTTGATCATGAATGATGCTCCTATAAAATTAAAAGTATTTCAGGAAGCTAATTGATTTTATTTAATATTTATGAAGCATAAAAAGAATATTATTACTTACAGGAACACAATAATTTCAGGACACTGATTGATTTTATTAATAGTATAAGGATGAAAACAATAACATTAATTACATGGACACATAATTAATACCCAGGAATTAGTAGGATTGTAGTCTATATAACTGAATAATGTACAGACATCTCTGATACTTTGTAAAAGCACATATTTATTAACATACTTCCATCTGAATGTCAATATTTTCTTATTTTGTTAACCACTGGGGCTTGAGCTCAGGTCATGGGAACAGCCTGTCAGCTCAATTTGCCCCAGGATGGCGTGGTGACATTCACCCATTCATGAATTGGGCCTTGTAGGCTTGGAGGCCGTGAGTTCAGATGTCAGTACTCCCCAAAAATGAATTGTGGAGTAAGAAGTTGATGGTGACACATGTTTTCCTTTTCTATGAAAGTCCTGGGTGTCAGGTATGAAGTAGAATACATATGCAGACCTCTATCTTATGTAATCAATGTAATCAATGTTTTATGTGCCATAGTAGTCAAAATAATTGGTCAATACATGAATAAAACAAAAAATAAAATAACTGCACTGAATGCAATATGGAGTCAACATATGTATATAAATATAAATCATATATGTAAATTGTACATGAATAGGATGTTTTGTAGTGGTGGGGATCTATTTCAGGCCTAAGGAATAGACATGCATTTCTTGACTTCTAGGAGGCCAGTTTCCTCTTCCCACACAGTGCAACAGAGTTACCAAGACCACGGGTTCCAATCCCAGTCTTGGCAGAAAAAATGGCACCATTATAGTATGTAATAGTGTAGTAATTCTAAGGTATTTCATTATACCTCCATTTTATTAATGTGATTGTTTAAATGCCTTATAAAATATTAACTAACAACGATCAGTGTCTTATAACATAATTGTTTATAATTTTATCCCAGAATCATTCAAGAACTGCTCTTTCAATCATGACATACATCATATTCCATTGGTAATCATATGGACAGGAATATGTTTCTTAGGATCTCCTTCCATTTGGAGGTGGCAGGACCAAGATTCCAACTTTTGGCTACAGCTCCCACCACTTAAACCCGAGCATAGGGAACACACCAGTCTGTCCAAGAACATCAACAAGACCAATGATTAGGCAGGCACGATTGGCTCTCAGCAGTCCTCCTTGATACTTACAAGGCTGTGATGGGAGGATCATTGTCGAAGTCACCCTAGGCAAGAAAGTCCAAGTTCAGTGCCAACAAAGCCAGAACCCCTGTGGCTCTAGTGTAGAAGGCCAGCCTTGATCAAAAGCAGCTCACAGACTGTGCTCATATCCTGAGTACAAGGTCTGGGACTGGGAACAAACAGACATACAGAACAATCTGTGAAGCCATCCAGCTAAATGAGGTCACCCCCTTGTTTCCAACAGAATTGGACCCATTGTTCCCTGGAAAAAGGGCTGGGGGAGCAGCTCTCTTCTTGACTCCGCCCATGCTGCTTGCATCACAGGATTCTGGCCACACCCCCATTCATTCATAGTTCTTTCTGACCAATGATATACAAGAATGGTGGCCACGCCCACATTCCCATGCTGCCTGGTAGCACCAGGATTCCCTCTGTTAGTTTACACCACTACGAGCAATTGAGGAAGGTAGAGATGGCTGAGTGGTGAGGAAGAGACTCCAGGCAACTTTGGAATATAGAAGGAAATTGAGATGCCTGCACACACCCTGGCTTCCTTCCCTCCTTCCCAAGGTGCGGAATTTCAAACATCCGGCAATGGTACCCTGCCAGGCCGCATAAAGCCCCAACCTGCTCCCTGGCCCTGGTTCTTTGCTCTGAGGCCATGTGTCTGCAATGCCATTGCCATCGCTGCTCGCCCCACCTGGAGCAGCCTACAGCAAGTTCTCCCAGAAGCCCAAGTGAGTGGCTGCCCCCAAACCACACCTACCCCAGGTCAGACACCCCTCTGGGGACACCATGACCCCCCACTTGTGTCCTCTCCCTGGGTCTGAGGAGCCACCTTTCTGTCTTGGGCATTTCTGAAACAGAGACTCAAGATATGCTCTGGCTAGGCTGGATCGAGGTCCTCCTATCTATGACAGGTATGCTTCACCAGACCTGGTCCTCTGGAGTTGGGATGGTAGAAATGTAACTTCATGCACAGTCAACGATTTAGATGGATTACCATAAACTTTTAGTCCACAGCAGCTGATTCGTTTTTCTTCATATTTTTTTATAGTGAAAATACTGTACAGAGGGGTTAAAATTACATGGGCAAGATAATGAGTACATATCTTATCAAGCATTGTAGCCTCCTTCTTTGATTCCCCTTCCCATCCCATCCTCTCCCCATCCCATACCCGACCCTCCACCTCCCCCTAACAAAGTTGTAAAGTTCATTTTCAACATAGGACTTGTACATCTCATTGTTGCAATGGTTCCACCTGTAATCCCTAAATGATTTTCTTTCCCTTCCCCTCCATAAATTATAACAATACAAAATACAGTGAAAGCAGGGATTATACCATGGGGGAGGGACCTAAAAAACAACAAAGAAATAAACTTATAAATGTATTAGAAAAAATGGAATGAAAGTAAAAATGTTTGAATACATATCTCAGGGTTCATTTCCCTAACTTATCTGAGCTTTTCTGTTTGAGTCAGACATATACTAGTTATTGAAAATAGTAAATCATGGGACCTATGTTTCTTTGTGACTGGCTTACTTCACTTAATATAATTTTTTCCAAGTCTTTCCATTTCCTAAGAAATGGAGCAATGTCATTCTTTCTGATGGAGGAATAGAATATATTGAAAATATTGAAAATAGTAAATCATGGTACCTATGTTTCTTTGGGACTGGCTTACTTCACTTAATATAATTTTTTCCAAGTCTTTCCATTTCCTAAGAAATGGAGCAATGTCATTCTTTCTGATGGAGGAATAGAATTCCATTGTGTATATATACCAAATTTTCTTGATCCATTCATCTACTGAGGGGCATCTGGGTTGGTTCCATATCTTAGCTATGTTAATAAGGCTACAATAAACATAGTTGTACTGGTAGCTTTAGTGTGGTCTTGTTTGTAAACATTTGGGTAAATGTCCAATAGTCGGATTGCTAGGTTATAAGGGAGTTCTACGTGGAGTCTTTTGAGAAACCTCTATAATACTTTCCAAAGTGTTTGAACAAGTTTACACTCCCACCAACAATTCAGTAAGGTTCCCTTCTGTCCACATCCCCTCCAGAATCTGCTGTTATTAGAGTTCTTGAGTATAGCCATTCTAACTGGAGTGAGGTGGTATATCAATGTTGTTTTGATTTCCATTTCTTTTATGGCTAGAGAGGTTGACCATATCTTCATGTGTCTATTGGCCATCCTTCTTTCCTCTTTAGAGAAGATTCTCTTTAAGATTTTAGCTCACTTATTTATTGGGCAGTTGTTTCTT
This sequence comes from Dipodomys merriami, assembly GCF_024711535.1. Taxonomy (NCBI): domain Eukaryota; kingdom Metazoa; phylum Chordata; class Mammalia; order Rodentia; family Heteromyidae; genus Dipodomys; species Dipodomys merriami. Next base: position 490,651 of record NW_027206338.1, on the reverse strand, counting down.
TGAAGATTTGTTGTTGGGGGATTTAATTTTTTTGAGTTCCAGGTATATTGTAGATATGAGAACCTTGTCTGTTGTATGGCTAATGAAGATTTTCTCCCAATCCGTGGGCTTTCTATTGATCTGGCTAACTAGGTCCTTTACCATACAGAATCTCTGCAATTTCATGCAATGACATTTGTCCAAACTTTCTTTGATTTGTTGTGTTTCTAGGTCTCTATTAAGAAAATTTCAGCCTGTGCCAAGAGACCTAGGATTTCTCCTATTCCATCCTGTAATGTTTTCAGATTGTCTGCTTTGTCATCCAGGTCTTTGATCCATTTGGAGTTGATTCAGGTTCAGTGTGGTATATAAGGATCTAGCTTTATTTTTCTACAAGTAGTTAACCAGTTTTGCCAGCACCATTTACTGAAGAAGCTGTCTTTCTTCCAATGTATTTTGTTAGCTCCCTTATCGAATATTAGAAGGCTATAGGTCTGTAGTTTCATTTCTGGGTTTTCAATTCTGTTCCATTGGTCCTGAGGTCTGTTCTTGTGCCAGTACCAAGCTATTTTGATTACTATTGCTTTGTAGTAGCATTTGAAATTTGGCATTGATATTCCTCCAGCACTGTTCCTTCTATTGAGGATTGTTTTTGCTATTTGGGGTATTTATTGTTCCCTATGAATTATTGGATTGCTTTTTCTATTTTCTTGAATGAGGATGGAATATTGATAGGTATCGCATTGAATTTGTAGATAGCCTTGGGAAGTATTGCCATTGTCAAGATGTTGATTTTTCCATTCCAGGAAGATGGGAGTTTTTGCCATTTTCTAAGATCTGTTTTGATTTCATTTTTCATGTTTTTAAAGTTTTCATCATAGAGGTCCTTCAGTTTTTTGGTTATTTTATTTTTTGTAGGGATATTACGAATGGAATTGTTTTCCTAATTTCAGCCACACTTTTCTCATTGTTGGCATACAGAAAAGCCATTGATTTTTGAGGGTTAATTTTATACCCTGCTACTTTGCCAAAGTTTTGAATCACCTTGAGGAATTCGGGAGTGGAGTCTATGGGATTGTCTAACTACAAGATCATGACATCTGCAAAGAGGGAGAGTTTTACTTCATCTTTCCCTATTTGGATCCCCTTTAGGTTTGCATCTTGTCTTATTCCTGTAGCTAGGCATTCTAATACTAGATTGAAGAGAAGTAAAGAGCTTGGAAATTCATGTCTCATTCCTGAGTTAAGAGGAAATGGCTTTTGTTTTTCAATATTAAGTATAATGCTGGCTGTAGGTTTATCATATTCAGCCTTTATTGTATTGAGGAATGTTCCATGGATTCCTAATTTTTCCAGAACCTTCATCATAAAGGGGCGTTGTATCTTGTCACATGCCTTTTTGCCATCTATTGAGATAACCATGTGGTTCTTATCCTTGCTCCTGTTGATGTGATAAATAATATTAATTGATTTGCGTATATTGAATCAGCTTTGCATCCCTGAAATGTATCCTGTTAGATGATGAATTGTTTGAATGAATTGTTGAAGTCAATTGGCCAAAATTTTGTTGAGAAGTTTTGTATCAATGTTCATCAAAGAAATGGGTCTATAGTTCTCTTTCTGTGATGAGTCCATGTCTGGTTTGGGGATGAGGGTTATTATGGCTTCATAGAATGAATTCGGTAGTGAACTTTCTCTTTTAATTTAATTGAAGAGTTGAAGTAGTATTGGTGTGAGCTGTGTTTTGAAGGCCTTATAGAATTCTGCTGTAAAGCCTTCTGGTCCTCGGCTTTTCTTAGATGGGAGGTGTGTTATTGCTGTTTCTATTTCAATGCTTGATATGGGCCTGTTAAGATGGTTTAACTCATCCTCGTTTAGTTTCGTCATGTCAATATTTGCTTGGAAAAGGTACATTTCTGCCAAGTTCTCAAACTTATTAGCATAAAGTTTTGAGAAGTATTCCCATATAATGTTTTGAATCTTGGATGTTTCTGTGGTGATGTTTCCATTCTCATCTCTCAGTTTATTTATTTGGGTTTGTTCTCTTCTTTTTCTGATAAGATTTGCTAAGATTGTCCATTTTGTTAATTTTTTCGAAGTAACAACTCTTTGTTTTGTTGATTCTTTCTATATATTTTTTGGATTATAATTCTTTTAATTCTGATTTAATTTTAATTACTTCTTACCATCTACTGGATTGAGGATTATCTTGCTGCTCTTTTTCAATGAGGCTCAGATGTCTTATCAAATAGTTGGTTTCAGACCTCTCTAATTTGTAGAGGTGGGAACTCAGAGCTATAAACTTCCCCCTGAGTACTGGCTTTGCTGTTTCCCAGAGGAGCGGGTAATTCCTTTGTTCATTTTTGTTGAATATCATGAACCTTTGAATTTCCTCCATGAGTTACAGGACATTCTTTGATGGCTTTTGGTGTTGAGATCTAATTTTATTCCCTTGTGGTCTGAGTGAATGCAAGGTATAACTTCAATGTTTCTGAATTTGGACAAGTTTGCTCTGTGACCAATAATGTGGTCTATTTCAGAAAACATTCCATGTGCTGCTGACAAGAACATGTATTTTGATGCTAATGGCTGAAATATTCGGTAGATGTCTGTGAAATCTTGATGAGCTATGCAGTTGTTTAGATCTGTGCTTTCTCTGTTGAGATTTTGTCTAGTTGATCTATCTAGTGGGGAAAATGGTGTGTTAATGCCCCAACAATTAATGTCTTTGGATCTCTGTGGGATTTGAGGGAAAGTAGTGTTTCTTGGATTAATGTGGGTCCTCCCTTATTTGGCTAATAGATATTTAGAATTGTAATATCCTCCTGAATGAGAGATCCCTTAATTAGTATGGAGCGACCTTCTTTACCTCTTCTCAAGAATTTTAATTTGAAGTCTATTTTATCTGATATTAGGATTGCAATTCCCGCCTGTTTACAGGGGCAGTTTGCTTGGTAGATTTTGTTCTAGCCTTTCACATTGAAAATGTTTGTTTTTATGGGCAAGATGTGACTCCTGAAGGCAACAGATAGAAGGATCTTGCTTTTTAATCCAACTAGATAGTCTATGTCGCTTAATTGTAGAGTTAAGTCCATTAATGTTGAGAGATAGGACTGAGAGGTATTTGGGAGTTCCTGCCATGTTATCCACCTTTTTGGGGGCTGAGGTAACTGGGTTCTTCCTGAGGTAATTGGATTCTCAGTTTGTGGGCAATTTCTTGGCCTTTATTGGGGTCTTGTTGGTTTTCTATGTGTAGGACGCCTTTAAGAATGTTTTGTAGGTCTGGTTTGGTGGAGATATAGTGTTTCAAGTTTTCTTTCCTATGGAGGTTTTTATTTGACCTTCAGTTATGGAGAGGTTATCTGGGTACAGAATTCTTGGTTGATCGTTGTTTGTCTTTAAGGCATGGCCTACATCATTCTAGGCTCTTTTTGCTATGATTGTCTCCGCTGAGAAATCTGAGGTCATTCTCATTGGTTTCCCTTTATAGGCGATTGATCTTTTCTCCTTGACAGCTTTAAGGATCTTTTCCTTGGTCTGAATTTATCCTGTGTGGATTTTAATGTGACAGTGGGATGTCCTATTCTGGTCCGGTCTACTTGGAGTTCAAATAGCTTCTTGTATCCGAATAGGCCTATCTTTTTACATGTTTGGGAAGTTCTCTGCTATGATCCTGTTAAACAAATTTCATAGACCATTAACTTCTGTCTCTGGGTTCTCCTCTACAGTCATTATCCTCAGATCAGCACTTCTGATGGTGTCTTCCAAGTGTTGAATAGATCTATCATATTTCTTGGATTTGTCTTGGATGGATGTATTTTCTTTCTCTATAATATCTAGGCTGTCTTCAATCCCTGAGATTCGATATTCTGCATGGTGTAACCTACTATCAAGACTTTATACTTTGTTTTAATTTCTTTTTCTTCTAGTTGGTAGGCTTTCATGGCTTCAAATTCTTTGTTGGAGCATTGTTTTATATCTTGTATGAACTTCGTTAATTCCTTAATTTGTTTTTCAGTGTTTATTCTCAAATCACTTAGTTGATTGTTTATTCCCATTCCTTCTGTTGGGTTCCATCCAGCATTCCCTTTGTGGTCTCCCTGACTTCTTTCAGTTCTCTGTTTATGGATTCCATGAATGCCTTTAGTGATCTTTCTGCATTCTAATCCAGCTCTCTCAATTCCTGTATTACCCTTTTCTTAGCTTCTTGACATTCATGCAGTTCCTGTAGTTATCATTGATTGATCTCAGTCTTCTCACAACATTCCTTTATTTCTCTTTGAGTGTTCTCAAGCTGCTCATGCAATTCCTGTATCAATCGTTGAGTAGCTTCCTCACGCTCATGATATTCTTGTATTAACCTTTGTTTTGCCTCCTCTCTCTCCCTATCACTCTCATTCAGGGTCCTTTGCAGGTTTTCAATATTTTCATTTACCATGTTTACCAGTAGTGTTTGTAGAGCTTTTTGGGAACTCTCCTCTGGATTATTCATTATCTTTTCTGTCCCCTGATTATCATGAGTGGGATTTGAGATACCCGGAGTAGCTGTTTTTCTTGTGTTTTTCCCAGTTGCTCTGATCATTTGAGATGAAAGTAACACCAGTTTTGTGCTAGCACATTATTTTAAGGCAAGTATCAACAAAAGTCTGTAGTTGCAAAGTCAAAAATCAGCAAAAATCTAGTTCAACAGATATACCTATTCAACACCGAACAACTATGTATTAATGGGCTACGAACTGCAAAGAAGAATTTGGCAAACTGAAATTATTAAGTTAAGGAGAGATATGGGTAAAAATAAGCATATAGGGATGTGGAAAGGCTGTGGGAGAGTTAAGTTAACTCAATCCTAATCTCAAAGCGGTAAATAAGTTGGATAGAATGATAGTAGAGAGACAGAAAATAAGAAGGAAGAGAAAGAAAAAAGACAAGAAAAAATAGAAAAACAAAAATTAAAAATTAAGAAAAGCAACACTTAAAAATTATGCAAATTTTAAAACGTAATATTCAGAAAAGAACATGGATAGAATAAGAGAAGCAGATTGATATAAAAGACATGTGAAAAAATTAAAAATAAAAATGCTTAAAATATTATATAGGTATAAAGAGGTAGTACTGCTATTAAGGAATTTAAGTCTAATAGTTTTTAAATTAAGTAATAAATTTCTGGATTAAGCATGTACACAATGGGGGTAAGGTCTAATAATCAACTGTTGGCATAACAAATTATGTCATGCAAAGAAGAATGAAAAAGAAGAAAAATTAAAAAGAATGAGAAGGAAAGGAAAAAGGATCAATGGGTCAGTAGAGCTAAACAAAAAATTTTTTAAAAGAAAAAAAGTACACACATATATACCCCTAAAATAAAAATTATAATAGGAAGAAAAAATGTTAATAGAAAACAAAAAAATTAAAAGTTAAAAATTAAAAATTAAAAAAAAAATTTAGAAAAAATTTTTTTATAAAAGCTACAAAAAAAGAGTTCTTAGATGTTTTTGGGTGGGGGGATGGGAAGATCCTGTATCTCCCTGTGTCCTTAACCTGTCTCTTTTTGGAGTCTCTGGTCTGCTTGAGGTTTTTGATTTTCCTGTGGCTTGAATGGTTTCTTAAGTCAGTTTGAGCAGGCAGAAAAATCACAGCAGATGATTCTTGACCACAGGGGAAGCTCTGGGTAGGGTCCCACCCATCGAACCTCATTCTCCTCACAGGACAGTTGTGAGGAAAAAAGGGATTTATACAGAGGGATCTTTGGAGCATGGCTAGGCACAGAGGGAGCAGCTTTCAGAGAAGGTTCTCGCAATTCTGTGAGCAAATGACAGGAAGATACCCGGAAAGGGCTCAGGTTGGCCCTGTTATTAATCGTGCAACAGATGTGGGATTATCAAACAAAACATGGCTCTCTTTCATCATTACCCTATCCCCATGAGGAAGAGGATTCTTCACTGTGTTGAGTTTTGCAGCTGGCGAAACCAAGGCACAGAGAAGCCAGGTGACCTACTTATGACTTCAGTTTCACAGGAAGCTCTGCCTGACTTCGCTACCATGCTCCCTAGGACAATGGGTGCTATTCAGTCCACTTCTTCTGTTAGAAAGTTCACTTGTTGTCAGCCTTGGGGCTGGAACTCTAGGCCTGGGCGCTGTTGCCGAGAGCCTCAGCAAAAGGCTAGTGCTCTACCACTTGAGTCCACAGCACTACTTCTGATTTTCTGGTGGTTCTTTGGAGATAAGAGTCTCACAGACGTTCCTGCCTGGGCTGGTTATGAACCATGATCCTCATATCTCAGCCTCCTGTGTAGTTAGGATTAGAATTCTGAGTTACCACACCCAACTTAATTGTAATTCTGACTTTTTTTCTCTCTCTTTCCCAAGACCTAGTTGAATAGAAGCTAGAAGGGGCGGCCCAGCATCCCCATGTGGTTGGAACCCAAGGTGGCCCTCTCATTCTGGAGATGGGTTGTGGGTCTGTAGCTGTCTCGCTAGCTTGTTGAAACAGATTCATGAGATAAGCCCTTCTGTTCCCTGTCTAGACCTTGACAGTTATTCATTGTCCATCCAGCCTTAGTAGAATTATTGTATCTTATTGCTTTCTACATCATTTTCTAAAACCTCGTCAAAATTATGATATATAGCCGGGTGCTGGTGGCTCATGCCTGTAATCCTAGCTACTCAGGAGGCTGAGATCTGAGGATTGCGGTTCAAAGCCAGCCCGGGCAGGAGAGACTGTGAGACTCCTATCTCCAATAAACCACCAGAAAACCGGAAGTGGCGCTGTAGCTCAAGTGGTAGAGCGCTCGCCTTGAGCTGAAGAGCTGAGGGACAGTGCCCAGGCCCAGAGTTCAAGCCCCACGACCAACCAAAAAAAAAAAAATTATGATATATAGTTACGGAATGAAAATGTAATGCCATCTTAAGAAAGTTATTTAGGGCTCTAGGAATTTGGCTTCATGTTACGGTGATTGCCTAGCAGCCATGAAACTGTGGGTTCATTCCTTAGTAACACATTAAAAAAAAAAACTGGAAGTGGTGCTGTGCCTCAAGCGGTAGAGTGCTAGCCTTGAGCTAGAAAAAAAGCTCAGGAAAATTCCCTATCCCTGAGTTTAAGCCCTTCGACTGGCAAAAAGAACAAAAACAAAACGAAACAAAAAACATTTAGTTAGTAAATGCAAAATAAAGACCCCATACTTGGAATATATAATTGCTTCTTCCATACTGACACCTGACAACAGTCCCTAATTTATGTACTTTAGTTATGTTAGGATACAGTGTTAAAAAAGTTTTGTTCAATAAGTCACAGTTATTAATGCCAGGAATGTGCTTAGATGTCAGGTAAAGTTTAATTCTGGAAATTCAATGATTCCAGGATATGTGTTGTCACTGCTAATCACAAAGAGAAGGGTACGCTAAGTGTGGTTTTGAAATCTTTTTGGTGAGTTATGGCACCAAAAAGGCAGAGGCTAATTAATAGTTGTGAAAGAAAATAAAGAATAAATCCAGATAGAAGGAATAAATGATAGTAATTAAGGCATACCAGAAACTGTTCTAGAGAACCATTTTTGGTTATTGTAGAACTTGTTGCTTGGCGGGACGGTGGGTCCTGGGCTTTGCGCATGCGCGAGCCATGTAGAGTCCCCAGCCAATCCCGTGGCACCTGGTGACGGTGAAAGGCAGAAGACCAATGATAGAAAGACCCGTGTTCCTATTCCCTATATAAGCGGCCATGTTTTGGGTGCACGCTCTCTCGCGCTCAAGCTCTCCCATCAACTAAAAGGCTCTCCAATAAAGCGTGATCTGAGAAGACTCCTGGTGTGGTGGTCGTTTTTTCTCGCTGGCCGAGAAGGCGACCAAGCACCAAGGCTGGCACAAATCCTTGCTGTTTCATCATATTCTGACTGGCCTCAGAATAATCATTAGTTAAAGTTAGCTTTAGCTGTTGCTGCACATCTCTTCCCCAAAGATTGACAGGGACGTCTACCACAAATGGCTGCATTTTTCCAACTTGGCCTTCGTCTGTTCTCCAAGTCAATTCTTTTGCACTTAACTGTGGGGCATCGGCATAGCCCTGCCCTTGTAAGGTCTGGGAGGATTTCTGAGTTGGCCATTGCTTTGGCCACTCCCCTCTTTGGATGATGCTTCGATCTGCCCCTGTATCCACCAGTCCCTCAAATCTTTTCCCTTCCACTTGGAGAGTTAACATGGGTCTTTGGTCTAAAGTTATGGACAGGCATGTAAGGTCGACTCCAGTGGAGCCTAGCCCTTTATCTCCTCTCTCTATCTCCTTAGCAGGGAAGTTGCCATGAAGAGAAGGCAAAAGCAGGAGCTGTGCAATTCTATCCCCGGGAGAAATGGACACCACTCCATGGGGGACATGGCAGAGGACCTTGATAGTCCCCGTATAGTCAGGGTCAATCACTCCCGGGAAAATTATTAATCCTCTCATTGTGGAGGAGGAGCGTCCTAAAACTATTCCTACAGTGCCTTCATCTAGGGGTCCTGTCATGTCTGTCTCCACAATCTGGACACCCATCTGCTGTGTTAATACCCGTCCGGAGGTGGCACAGAGGTCCAACCCTACGGAGCCTGAGGTTGCTCTCTTTGGCTGGGGGGTTGTTGCGGGTGCTGTCCGGGAGCCAGAGTCTGAAATGCCCCATAAATTTTCGGGCCCTGGGGACGAGGGCCCTCCTTCTCGTTTTTTGGCTCTGGTTCTGAATCAGCGTTTGGAGTATTTTGGGGGATAAAATGTCCATTGATGTCTCTAAATGACCTGCACTCGTTGACCCAATGCTTTCCCTTTTTACAACGAGGACACACTCCTGGAGTCCTTGGTGGCCTGGGTACGTTTTGCGCAGGACCACCATTTTGTGGGCACTGTTGTCTAAAATGTCCCAACTGACCACACCGGAAACACCCTTTCCCTTTACTATCTTTTGCGGGCCCGGCAGCCGACAAGACAGCAGCCGCCAGCCCCGCATTGGTCAGGGGGCCACCTACTTCTCTGCAGGCTTTTAACCAAGCTTCTAGGCTTTGAGTTCTTACTGGGGTAATTGCCCTCTGACATTCCTTGGTGCTTTGTTCAAAAATGATTTGCTGTACAAATGGCATTGCTGTTTCCAGATTTCCTAACACCCGCTCGGCTGTCTCTAGCATACGGGCAACAAAATCAGAAAATGGCTCATTAGGGGCCTGCATGATTTTTGTTAGTTTGCCAGCCATCTTTCCCTTGTTTGGGAGGGCCCGCCAGGACTTGTAAAAGATCTCGTTTACCTGGCAGTATACTTCAAAAGGATATCCTGTCTGGTCTACCGTGTAGGGTCCCTGCCCGAGAAGCATATCTACGGTCCAGTCCAGGTGCCCGTCACGGACATTTTGTCTGTATTGGGCTTGAGCCTTGTCTTGAACAATAGACCGGAAATCGAGGAACTGCCCATGATTGAGACAGGTACGGGCTACCTCAAACCAGTCCGTGGCGTCATAGCATTGACAGTCAGTCTTTGGAGCAGGGCAGTGGTATAATTAGCCGTCACTCCATAAGTCTGGACTGCCTCAACTAAATCCTTAAGCTGGAAGTAGGAAACAGGCTCAAAATTTCTTTCATTAGTAATTGGATTTTCAAAAACTGGAAAGGCGGCCACCAGCCATGACCAGGTGCTTCCTTTTATAAAGTGACTCTGCCCCGCCGGCGGGCACGCCCGGGGGGCCGACGGGTGAGGGCCAGCTCCGTTTCCTCTTCCTGGCTGCTGCGGTACTCCCACCCCTAGGGGGCGCCACCCCCCCATATCTGTCTGCCTCATACTCTGCCGCAGCCTCTTCTAAGTCTTCACTATCAGCTGGATCGAGCTGCTCTCCCTCCTCCTCTAACATTTCTTCCTCTGAGTCACTCACAAGTTCACTGCATTCTTGGTCCCACCCTTCCACATGTAGGGCTGAGAACCGGTTTGCTTTTAAAGAAGGGCATGGGGGTCTCCTTGAGACCCCCTCCTCCCTAAGACCCTTCTCCTTTTGTGAGGGCTGCAGTCCCTCCTGCTTTAATTCTTTAGGATCCTTTTGTCTTTTTTCCCTTTTTCTTTTAGGCCTATTTTCCTCCCCATTACTGGATGCTGACTCTGATAGACTATCCTGATGCCGTGTTAGTACTTTGCATCCTTCCTGGATTAAATCAAACCCTCCCTCCTCGAGGCAAGTGCGCACCATCAAAAAGACAAGCCACAAGGGAAGAAGCAATGCAAGCAACCAATAAATATCTAAATCTACAGTGAACAGCATACCTCTCCGCGTGTTGAGTTCTGGCTCTGTTTCGGCTTCTCGCACGGGTCCCGGGTTTCGGCACCACTTTGCGGCGAATGCCTTCTCAGCCAGCGAGAAAAAACGACCACCACACCAGGAGTCTTCTCAGATCACGCTTTATTGGAGAGCCTTTTAGTTGATGGGAGAGCTTGAGCGTGAGAGAGCGTGCACCCAAAACATGGCCGCTTATATAGGGAATAGGAACACGGGTCTTTCTATCATTGGTCTTCTGCCTTTCACCGTCACCAGGTGCCATGGGATTGGCTGGGGACTCTACGTGGCTCGCGCATGTGCAAGGCCCAGGACCCACCGTCCAGCCAAGCACCGCCTGAAATGGAGTGGTTACTTCAAAGCTGCAAGGGAGTGGGTGCCATCTTGTAATGGCGTTTACCCTGGCTCCCTACATAAATGTATCTCCTTCTATGCTATTTTTCATACCTTATCTCTTTTGATTTCTAAAAATCTCATTCTTTCTCTATTTCTCTATGAACATTTCCTGATACTAAATACATCTATACAGATGGCAGAGGATGCTAATGTAAGGGTCCCAGAGCTCATCAGTCATTAATGTAACAAAATGGAAAAGGAGGATATATTTCTTGCTACTTCAATTTTTCTGAAATGCTGCAATGTCATCATTTGGTTAAAATTTCCATTCTTTTTCTACACAGTGTCATTCAGTGCACATAAATGCAAATATGAGCCAGGTGCTGGTGGTCTACACCTGTAATCCTAGCTACTAAGGAGGTTGTGACCAGAAGATTGTGGTTCAAAGCCAGCTTTGTCAGGAAAGTCCATGAGACCCTAACCTTCAATTAATCACCAGAAACCAGGAGTGGTGTTGTAGCTAATCACCCAGGATAAGAGTTCAAGCCCCACAAGAAAAAAAGTGGTGAAATATGACTTTCAGTTTCCCCCAAAGGAACGGCAAGATCAATAATCTTCCCAACCAAAAAAAAATAATTCCAAAATGATTCAGTGCACCTACTTTTGCTGAGTTATGTTATGGATTCTTTGCTGGATATATTCTCTAAAACAAATCGTTTAACTAGGGATACAGGTGGACCCATTGTAACAATGAGATGTACAAATCGTTATGTCGAAAAATGAACTTTACAACTTTGGTGGGGGGGGGGGAGGACCAGATGGGGTATGGGGGTATATGGGAAAGGATGGGAAGGGGAAATAAAAAGGAGGCAACAATGATTGATAAGAATTGTTCTCGTTATCTTGCCTATGTAATTGTAACTCCTCTGTACGGTATGCTCACAAAAAAAAGAAAGAAAATATGGTCAAATATTAGCTTTACAATAAGCTTCATCTAATATTTCTCATTTGAAAAGAGAAGACTGTACAGTTGATGACACTTGGCTTTCTTACTATCTTAGTTCAAAGCCAACCCAGGCAGCAGAGTCTGTCAAACTCCTATCTGTAATTACACAGCAAAAAATCAAGAAGTGGAGTGTTGGTTCAAGCAGTAGAGTACTAGATTTGGGGGCTGGTGGGCAGGAACAAAAACTGTTCAGGGACAGTGTCCAGCCTCAGGGTTCAAGCCCTAGAACAAACATAAACTAAACAAAAATGCAAACAAAGAAAAACAGATATTTCATTGGGACCCTCCTTTAAGGACTACTGGTGTGAGAAATGGCTCCTTTTGCTGATCATACGCACTGGATGCTCTTTTGGAATCCTTATTGCTCTGGAGAACTCAGGACTAAAATAAAGGAATTGATAACTGACTCCTACAATAAGAGAATCATGTCAGGAGTGAAATATCCATGCATAAAACACTTTAAAACCTCCATGTCTTTGTTTCTTTGCAGTAGAATTTTTTTTGGGGGGTCCAGGCGTGGGCCTGAACTCTGGGCCTCGGCGCTTTACCTCAGGTCTTCAACTCAAGGCTAGTGCTCTACCACTTGAGCCACAGCACCACTTCTGGCTTATTTTTGCTTATGTGGTGCTGAGGAATCGAACCTAGGGCCTCAGGCATGCAAAGTAAGTTCTCTACCACTAAGCCACCTTCCCAGCCCCTGCAGTAGAACATATTTAAAACAACGTTATTTCCTTTTGTTCTATGCTGGCCATCAAATGGCACATTAGTTCTTTTTGTAATTCTCTCAACTAGAAGTTTACAGAAAAATTATATATGAGTAAAAACACACTAGACAAAGTCAAGGACACAGTTTTCTTCAAGACCTCGGATTCTCTTCTTTTACAGTAAAAAGGAAAGCACAAGTTAACTTGAACTTTGTAAATCCTCTATGGTCAATACCTCTCCTTGGATCAGTTTCCACATCCAGTAACGGTTACTTCCGGGAACAATCTATGGTGCTGTTTGAGGTATAGTGAATGATTTCTGACTTCAACGAAATAACACAAGGACACCTTTGGACCTGAAGTAATACGAGTTTCAGAGACAACTTAGTAAAGAGAAAATATGAAATTTATATTGCTTATAAATACATTATCCATGAGTATATTGAGTTCAAACTTTGTAAATTGTCTGTAAATTAAGGCGAATTTTAAAGAGGAAGAAGTTTCTCAGATCATTTTTTTTGTGAGTGTATGTTCTGCGCATTATTTCCCAAGTGTACATGAATTTGTTAACTCATGTTAACTATAGCAATAATAAGAGAAAGAGAAATTCTGTGTTTAAGTATAAGGGTTCAATACACTATAGAAGACTCTACAAATAAGACAACGTTGAAACAATAAAGCCAAGTCCAGTATGTAGATTTATGAGAGTGATATATAGAAAGCATTACTCCTACATGGAACAGGAAGTATGAGGCCACTCCCTTTCTAAATCATGCTTGCTAATGATACAACTTTGTAGAAAGTAGAATGGAAGAATAATTCTGTTTTCAATGCAAGTGAGATATAACAGTATAGACTTAATTGGGAAAAAAAAGTCCATCTTGTGAGAGCAGGGATTATACTAGCTATGAACTGGTGGATAAGATCACATTTTTTCGTTCCTTTACTTATATATTGTTTGTTGGTGGTGGTCTTGGAACTTGAACTCAGAGGCTGGGCACTGACCCTCTGCTATTCAGCTCAAGGCTAGCGCTCTACCACTTGAGCCTCAGTGCCGCTTCCAGTTTTCTTGCAGTAAATTGGAGAAAAGAGTCTCCGGGACTTTGCTACCTGGGCTGGATTTGAACTCCAATCCTCAGATCTCACCACCACCCAGCTTAGGATCACATTTTTGACAGTGTACACTCAGCATATGTAATGTGTATGTTCATCTATCTTTATATGAATTCTTGAGTTGAAAATCTGGGCTACAGCTTTGACTTTACACTCACAAAAATCTTTGTAGTTTAAAAGTAGATTCCACTGGATAAATGAAACCTAAGAATGTAAAGGAGTCTGGGAAGTTCAGGTTGCATCCAGCCTGGGCAGAACAGTCTTTGAGAAACTATAATTAACCAGCCAAAAGATGGATTGGAAGTATGGCTCAAGTATTAGAATACCAGTCATGAACAAGATTGCTGAATTAGATTTTGACGCTTTTGCATACATACATACAATCATACACATATATACAGAGACACTTATATGTGCACACACAAATACAAATATGAAGCAACTCTCAGAATATGTAGAAAAGTTAGAAAACAATAGAAAATATGTCCTGAGTAAGACTAGAATCAAGTGATAATTTGTAAAATTAAAAAATCCTCAAGCGAACATTCTTCAAAAAAGTGTGAGAAAATTACATAGATAGGGATCGGGATAGTAAGAGATTCAAGTAATCAGTATTAAAGGGATTATATCCATGGAATGAATAAGAGACCCCGCAGGTGCATTTGAAAATGTTCATATCCTGCGTCAAATGTTAGAACATCTTCGAAAAGAGTACATGAACATGCTGAGAAGTTTAGTGGATAATATAACTGGAGAAGTTCAGAATTGCTAGTCTGGGCCTGGGAAGGTGGCTCAGTGGTAGAGTGCTTGCGTTGCATACATGAAGCCCTGGGTTCCATTCCTCAGCACTACATAAGCCAAAAGAAAAAAGCCGGAAGTGGCTCTGTGGTTCAAGTGGTAGAGACCTAGACTTGAGCTGAAGAGCTGAGGGACAGCACCCAGTCCCAGAGTTCAGGCCCCATGACCGGTTCCAAAAATGAATAAATAAATATATATATATATATATATATATATATATATATATATATATACATATAAATAAACCAAGAAACTACGGTGGGGCAATGTGATACAAACCTTCAATTCCAGCACTCAGACTGACAGGAGATTAGAGACTGGAATTACATAGTGATACCTTCCCTGGACCAGGTAGTATAATTTTCTATTATTAAAAGATACCAAACCAGAAAGGAATACGCAGTTGGAAGTTTGGGCTAATTTTGTCATTATGTTTTGAGAAGTCGTTTCCTATTGAAATGCAACTCATATATAATCCTCACTTCTGCTTTTAAATGCTCTCTTCATTACAGAACATTCCTAGATGCAAAATGGCTCATAATTCCCATGCAAAATTAGAAAAAGTAAGTAATCATCATTCTGTTAGATTCCAAGGAAAGGATGAAGGATTACAAAAGCTTAAGCCTTGAGGAATAGCAAAGTTCATATAATGTAGGAATTGATAGATCTTTCTAAATTAGAGTTCAGACTTCAAATAAATAATTTGGTGTCGTTTGTAATTTCATATTCTATAAGATACTACAAAATTCTTTTTAAATAGTGTGTTTAATTGACAAATTTACAAATGTTTCTTGCATTCAATTTGCCTAGCATATTATTTCAAGAGAGTTATAATTAGAACTCAGTTAATAGATAATTCCAACAGTTCCTGTATAAAATGATAATGTAAATAATGTAGACCGAGTTGCCAAGAAATGGATATTAATTTATAAATTTAGAAAAACAGCAATTTTTGAGGCTTTGGTATAACATGTTATGAAGAGAATAATTGTGTGACTTCTTTCTTCTACCTGTATGTAACACAGGAAGCAATTTCCTTAATTAAATGCCTCTGTATAAAATAAGAAAAATGCTGGGTTTGGAGTTTGTTTTTATTTTTGTTTTTGTTTTATTGGTTTGTCCTAGGGGTTGAACTCTGGGCCTGGACACTGTCTCTGAGCCTGTTAAGCTCAAGGCTTGTGCCCTACCACTTCAAGCTCAGTACCACTTGTGTCTGGCTTTTGCTGAGAAGTTTATTGGAGATAAGAATCTAGGGATCTTTCCTGCTGGGTGGGCTTTGAACTGTAATCTTCCGATCTTAGCATCCTGATTATCTATGATAGTTAAAAAGTATAAATATATATAATATTTTCAAGAATGCCAGTGGAGGAAAAATGATGCAACCCAGTTTATTGTGGTGTTCTTTCCAGAACACAGAGGGCATCCCATTAGCATAGGTGTAGTATTTTTTCCAATAGAAATAAGTTATTTGTGATGGGAATTAAGGGAATTTTGAGGTGCACCCTACAAGTTGGAAACTGTTGGTCTAGGATGACTTTATGGCATAAATTTTGGGATTGATGGTCATAGAAATAATAGCTTAATCTGATAAACAATTGCTTAATCTTGAAGAATTAATTATAACAAGCTTCATAGTTTTATCCTATACCAGAATGTGGCTATTTTTCTGTTCACTTCTCAATGTGTAACACCCCATTGCAAAATGCAACTATTGCAGAATTACATAACATGCAAATAGGTACTATTTTGAATCTCTCAGGTATGGAGTGTTCAGAATTTGAAAGTGAGTAGTTATTAGTAGTTATTATTTTGAGGAACACTCATATTCTGTTCTCTTACACAACTTATTTACTTTTAAAAGTTATGGGTTTCTATAGAATTAATCAGTTTTCAGTTTTAGTATGAGAAAGTACAAATTTATTATTTTATGAAAATATTGGCAATTATATTGTGAAAAAATTGTCAAGTTATATAACATTCAAGTTGATGGTCCTCTGATAAAGAAGGGGTAATTAATTCAAATTAGATGCCAAATAGTACGGATTTTTTAAAAAGTTACTACATGAAGAATAATATTTACTATACCAAATACAGTGAAATTTTATTTCATGCAGCTTATTTTTAAAATTTAATTTTAATGTGAAAGTGATATGCAGTGGGTTAGCAATTATAAGGCAGTGAATACATAACTGTTCAAACTTGTTATCCCCTCTCTCATTTTTCTCACAGTTTTCCTTCAGCCCCAAACCCCTCACAAGTTGTAATGTACATTTCCAACATAATGTCTTATGAGTATTGCTATTGCATTGGTTTGTCTTTGTCCTTTGTCTCGCCAATTTGTTGTTCCTCTTCCCTTTACTAATTACGGTAAATGTATAAACAATACACAGGGTACCAAAATCAAACACAATAGGAGATAACTCATAGGGGAAAAACCCAAGGAAAATAGAAATCACATAGTACATTAAAAACAACAACTGCAAATAAATATCTCTGTCCATATCTTGGAGTTTATTTTGCTCAGCATCAGTTTATATGCTCATATATATGCATAATAAAGAAACTGGAAAATAATAGTTTCATGGATAATATATCATGAAAACAACATGTTAACTGTTTTTGATGGTAAAGGTGGAGTTAGGATTGGTAAATTCGCGATTCTGATAAAGGAATTTCAAAAGAGTTTTAAAATTATGACAGGTAAATTTTAATTGTTCATACTTTTTAACTTAGCCTATTAAAATTTAAAATTGCCTGGGAAAATAGACTTTCATGCAAAAAAATCCATGGTGACTTAGCTGAGAGGGAGCAATGTGGGTAAGATGGCTCATTTTTACACTAAACAAACAAGCCTCACAAACTGTGCTGTAAATCCTGTAGGTTAACATGCGAATTGTCCTTACCCAGGAAATACAGTCTTACTGTGAGAAACAAGGTTGTTGTGTAATTTAAACTAAACAGTAATTTTCTTAAAAAGATAATTTTGGTCAAAATATTTACAGAGAAAGTGCCCTTCAAAATGAAAGAACGTATTGAGTTTACACAGTGTCTTTGCACTTGAAGCACTGAAACACAGAACAAAAATCTGATTGGATACTTCACATTTCTAAGTAGCTCAAAAATATAATATCCTCATTAACATGAGATAGTGAAGACTTCTCTTATTACATAAGCCAAAAAGGTTCGGGTTCAGAAAAGAATTGAGCAAATTGCAAAGGTAAGAAAACGCGTTCTTAGAAGCCCTAGCTAAGGGTCCTGGCTTCAGCCGTGGAGGGGGCCAAAACTTTTTGATATAGATTGTCTTAATGTTTTTGCTACCTAAAGTGATTTTACAGAGCCTATTTGGCTCAGTATAATGCAGAAAAAATTGAATGAAGACATGAAAATAAATTCCACCTCCAAATAAAAGAGTTTTAAAAGAGAAACCTGAAGATGTAGCAGTGGCAGATGCAGTATAGTCCTTCACCTTCACTAGACTTGAAGCCAAGAAACATTAATTGGAAATCAGGCAAGAGCTAAGAAGGGACATAGAAGTAGGACATAGAAGTATTGTCCTTTGTAACAGACAATGTAATCCAAGGAATGGGTGATTTAACTCTATTCTTCTCCATACATCTTGTTGAGCAAAAGCAAGACCAAGAGAAAAATAATCTATTGAAATGATTTTGCAAAGAATTATTTCACTGTTCATAATATGGTATCTAAGGAAAGTCTTAAGAGAGAAGATAAAAGTTGTAAGAGAGAAGATAAAAATGGATTATTCTTCAGTTTCCTCTAAGCATTTTGTTAGCAAAATATATCTTTGAGGTTAAAAGTGACTGAACCAAAAAGGGGTGGAGTACTTATTTTTGTGGGCACATTAGACACAAGAAGATTTCAAGGTAAAAGAAAAAAGAAAAAAAATATAGCTAAATATTTGTGATTACAGGTTCTTGGACTGGTTTTTTGGAGACAAAGATTTGCTTTAGTGTTGGTCTTCATAAACATAGTTGTGACAACAAAGAAGGAAAGAAAAAATTCCAAATCTCTTGACTTTATTAAAAGTATGAAAATAGAGTAGTGAAGAGATTGAGAGAAAACAAAGAGAACTGCTTTCTCTCCAGTGGAGTAATAGGTTCTTGTTCTTGTTTCTTCCATTCTGTCTTCACAAGCTATCAAATGTGCCTCAGGACTGGAGTATCCAGTTCAGACAAAGAACATTCGCAGAAGAAAATATTTGCAGTAGATATAGGTGATTTATAACCTCAGACAATCTATTTAAATCTGTTTAAAATTCTCCCCACACCCCAAACTGCCCTCTTTGCACAGCTTTGTTTGCTTTTCCAAAGACTGACCTTCATTAACTATTTAAAATTTTGAGAGGTCATATTCATACTGTCTAGAGATTGCTGTTTGGTTGTAATTTTTGTATGTTTTTGTTTGTTGTTGTGTGTTTTAACTGAATTTCAAAAGGTTGTGCAAGTGTGTTACAATTAAATATGTCCATCTAATTGTCTAATGCTCCTGGATCAGAGTCCCTCCTTCTATCAATCTGAACCAACCCTTTCTCCAAGATTTATTTCAGATTTACCACTTCCTTTATTACATGTGTACATTGAGTATTCTAGCTGTACTTGTCCCTTGTTGTATTTTTCATTCATTCTATTTCTTTACTATTGTTCCTCTCTGTTCTCAATTTCCTGATAGTCATTCTGTTAAACTGCCTGTTAATACTTTGAAAGGTTTATATACATTCCATGGAGTTTCAATCCCACATATACATGAACTGATGTCAGTTTATATTTCCATAATTCATTCATCTGCAATAACAATTTGCAAGACTGAAGATGTGAATCACTTAGACATGATTTTATTCTCATTCATTTGGAAGATTAATCTTTAGGCAGCAAGAAAGTTTAAAAATTACTTAGAATGTATTCCTAACTACCAGTTTTTATAAATGGCTTTGTACAATGGTGTGTGATTATTTAATTTTACCTAGGATAATATTTTCTACTACCTATAAGTTTTGGAAAAAGAAGAAAACTAAAATTTACGAGTGTAGAGGAATATGATAGAAATAGAAGACATATTTTATATTTGTCACATCTCTGATCAGTACCCAAATGCAAGACTTAAAGTCATATTTCTTACTATATTAGACAGATAGGGAAAACATAAAACAACACTTGATAAAGCAACTATTAGTGACTTTTTAAAATGTACGTTCTTATGTGATGAAATTTACTTTATTAGCTAATACTTGGGTTTGGAATATGGGAGGATGATCTATTTAACACATTTATGGAAGGCACCTACTAAACAACACAAATGGTGGGGGTACTATTTCTACACTTTAATGAATGAATTTGGTTGATATTAATGTTGGGTAAGTAAATCAACTCTATTTTAACTTGCTCCCTACACTTGAAAGCCTTTTAATGTCACTATCATCTACTTGTCAAGTGTTATTTTGGCAAATGTGATTTTAAATAGTTTATTTGAAAATGAATATACTTTCAGGAGATTAAGGGTAGGTTATCATTAGTTTGAGAATAACAACATTTTTATACTATACAACCTAGTTTTCTGAAGTACCGGTGTTTTGAAGCACTAAGGATCTTCTTAGTTAATGTTTTTCTAAATTATATTTGACCTCTAAATCAAGTTTTCCTAGCCTTGGTAGACCAATTATGGATCTATCGTTCCAGAAACTATTTTTGGCCAACTTATGCTGCACTGAAATCTTTCATTAATCATTAGGAGAGGGGTATTAAAAATAATCTTGTTCATTTGTAATTTTGTTCACTCATATGGGCTGGTCATTTGTAAATTGAAAATTTGAACTACAGTACTTTCTCTCATATTTTGTGATCTCATCTTTCATTTCATGTTGCCTTGCATTTCACAGTTCATTACTGCTAATTCCTGTAAGGAATTGGGGACCTGAAATATTATAGGACATGAGAAATTGAGATTAGTCTTCAATTACTTTCTGTTGGCATGTTGCATGAGCCTAAGTGAGAAGTCTTGCCCTTGTTATCTGATGTTGCAGATAACTTGAACCTGGTATCCTAGGGCCCGTGGGTCCTGCAGAAGAATAATAGCTTTTAGACATCATATCAGCAAAATTTGGGTATAATCAGTAAGAATGCTTCAGAAATATGGAGAAAAACACTTTGGGACCAGCAAGTTAAAACAATAAACAGAGTATCAGAGTAAAATCCCTTATACATTAGTGGAAAACAATACTGTTATTTTACCATATGAATTCAGAAGACCACGAACACATAGAAGGTATCACAAGTTTATACCGAAGACATTGAATTGATACTTTTTATATTCTAATATATATTCTAAACCTAATTATTTATATTCCAATCTATTTATGAGTATAAATGTCAATATATTTGTCAAACTATCAATTCTAGTAAGATTCACTGTGTGAAATTTAAAATCAGCACATATAAATATAAAATATATAAGTATATATAATATAAAAAAGACAACTCTGTTTTAAAGTATTATTCCATTATCTCTACCTCAGTTTTTGGTAGAGTTAGATTTAAAGCTTTACCATTTGTTGATTTACAGCCTAGAGGCAAGAGGAAACACTGTGATTAAAACATTACCAATTTAAGGCCTAATATCGAGGAGAAACTTATGGACTTCTCCAGGAGCTATGGAAATATTTGGTGATAGAAAGTCAGTAGTGTAAGTTCCTGCCTGGTTGGATGATAGACAGGCAAGGACAGTAGGTAATCATGCATATGAACAATTTTTTCACCTTCTTGGCTTTAGCTACTTTTGAAATGATAAGTATAATAAACAATTATATTTTGATAAAATGCCTTCCATTCTAAACAATTCTGTCTGAACTGTTCATCTCTCTATGATCTCTTGTAACTAAGGTTAGTTTTGTTCCAGTGGACAATCTTTGCTGTCACGGTAAGATATTCTGATTGGTCTGTTCCTACATGGAAGAAAGGTAAAGGGTCAGCTAGACATTTGTCCCAGCAAGACCTCATTTTGGAAATTTTAATTTGCACAAGTTAAGAAGTAGCTCTTAAGCAAGGCTTTCTTTGAATCCATTAGCTCCACAAAGCTAACTCAGTTGATAAATACTTGAAAAGCAATCACCTTTGGACATAGCTGTAAAGGCTTCAAAGTATGATAAAATTTAAAATGAAAAAGACAAAATAGTCATTGACAAAAAATTGCAAATGTGAGCAATCGACCAAGAAATAGGTTTTTTTCCATTATGCACAGAATTTTAGAGAAATAAGATCAATAGAATTTTTAGGAACAATAAGGGTTCCTTGTTATAAATAGTCAACCATGGATATATGCCTGTATAAAGAGTGCATCATTAAGTACTTAAATTTAGATGATACTACATCTTTCAGCAGCAGGCCTACCCAAATTGCAACAATACAGAGATTAACATGGCACTTGCCGAAGGATGATATGAAAATTTGTGAAGTATTCCATATTTTTCATTCTTCTGATGCAAGAAATGAAAAACAGTTAAAAACAGTTATTGAAAAGTTCATTACAAAAATAGAAGTGTAACAATACGTGTAATTCATAGAATTAAAGGTTAGTTTGACATCAGTATATTAAATCTTCACCTGAGAAAGGCCTTTACATAGCATAACCTTTACAAAACTTGAAATTAGTTAACATTGTCATTTTATCCCAAAGAAATAAAATAATACAAGGACCTAGGAAAAAAAGAATCTTAAACTTTTTCTATATGTAATGCAATCTGAAAGGACACATTTATTAATGAACATATACATTATATAACAATGTAGAATTCAAAGTATTATATCTAGGAGCGAATTAAATAGATTGTGGACATTATACAAACAGATATACTTTTTTCAGAAAAGCACCATGAACATCTTTAGTTTCTATACTATTTATTTCAAAAGATAAGTTAAAATTATTTCTGATTTGAAAAAATCACAAACTCTGCAGAAAACATTATAGATGTACACAAACAACTCTTGAATATATTTTGACATCAAAGTCAGGCAATTCACTTGGATGAATACATGGAATCCATGAATTTTTAAAGTAAGATATTGCTGTTGCTTTGTATTTTGAAAATAAAAATTGTAGGGAAACAAAGGATGGACTGGCATTTTTGAAATTTAAGAAACTCAACCAAACCATTACAACTTAGGAGAACAATTTGTACAGTCTTCCACAACTTCAAAGAGGTAGTAATACTTACTTATCCTTTTGGAAATATCAAATGCAGTTTTCGAGATCCAAAAGAAGAAATTTGCTTGGATCTTCCTCAATTTTTTTCTTGCAAATGATACCATTCCTCATTTTTTCATCTTACTTCCTTTCTTCGTCAGAATTGCTTAACCGGAGACTTTGAGTGCCAGTGGGAATGAGATGTCCATGTTTTTCTCCAATAGTTCACATTGATTGAACTGGTCAGAAAAATCTGGTGAATTTTCTGCATATATTTATTCACCATGATTTATTTTATATTTTTTCCATTTTTACTACTCTAAATTATTCTAACTGGAGAGTAGGGAATTTATAGAGAGCAGAGGAATGATTTTCCTCAATATTCAAAGGTACAGACTAAAAATTAGGAACAGTGGTGTCTTCATGTGCAGCTTATTCTAGGAATGAGAAAATAGGAAACAATGGCTTCTATGTAAATGATTTGGGAAATACCATGTTATAGTGTAAGAGAACTCACTATTCAACTTATGGGCTTAAAGAACTTTCTAATAGCTTTCTAATGTTGGTATTCAACATTAGAAAAAATGTATAATGCAGTAGTAAAATAGAAGTCCTTTGTATGACTACCTAAATTCTTGTTTTATTAAAGACTTTTGTTTTCATCTAAAAAATAGGCCTGTCTATTGTCTTCAGGTGATTTTGATGATTGAAGATGCTTAATGAGAAGTCAAAATGTATTAGTAGTCCTTTTCTATCAAATAAATTTCACTTTTTCTTCTTGGAGGATATAATGATCAAAGCAATAATTCAGAATCAGCAAGCAATCGTTCAGAATCATGCTTGCAGTGCAAGTGAATAACCAGTAAGTAATCCTCGATACCATTATCCACAAAGATTTGTCACAGATACAATCTGCCTGCCTTCTCTAGCTGCTTTCCTAGCCTGAACCTATTCCTTCATTGTACAGGAAAAGTGTGATTCAACTGATTTTAGTCAGATCTGTTAGTAGAATTATCAAGTATTTAGATTCTTTTTTTAAAAATTAGTTGTGGGGCCTGAACTCTGGGCCAGGGAACTGTCTTGAGCTCTTCAAATCAAGGCAAGCACTCTACCAATTGAGGCACAGCACCACTTCTGGATGGTTCTGTTTATGTGGTGCTGATTTGGGAAATGGCAGAGCAGAAAGTGAAATGATGCAACCAAAAATATAAAAAAAAATAAATTAGGATAATTATGGAGCAATCATATTGTCTATGAGAACCATGAAAGAGAGAGAGGAAAATAGATAGAGATGTGCAATGACCTAGCTAGCCACAAAATCCATGCTTCTATTTTTTAAAAGAGATGGAATTAGAATATATGTATTTACTTGAAATTAGTAAATACATTTTTAGTAGCCTACCTAAAGAGTCAGAGCTTTGACCAAATTACAAACAAGAATCTTAAAACTTGTGCTGGGATGGTGGATCAGTGGTAGAGTGCTTGCCTTGCAGCTTACTACAGCAGAGACTATTTCCAAAAAGGCCACACATATGAATAATAGGGATGAGGATGAGTAAACCCCTCTTCATTGGGAAGCCTAGAGTGGAAAACTAGAAATTGTCCATGAGTTGGTAGCTCAAGGCAGATATTCATGCAATACCTGTGAAGGGCTGGACACCCCTGTACAGTGCTTATATGTGGAACATATTGCAACAGCACACACACACACACACACACACATCATCATCATCATCATCATCATCAGATTTCTTCTTATTTTTTGCGTATGGACTTAAGAATAAATTTACATTACTAACATGAATTTCTGACAGGAAAATATCATCACTGTACATCTTGGTTGTATGCTCTCAGGTTTAAATTACTATCTAAGTATGTGCATTAGATAAGTATAGGAAAAAGTAGGAGCCACATCGGTGGCTCAGGTCTTTAATCCTACCTAATCAGAAAGATGAAATCGGATGATTGTGCTTTGAAACCAGACCAAGAAAAAAAAGTCCATTAGATTCTGATGTGAAAGTAACCACAAAAGCTTGAAATGGAGCTGTAGTATAAGCATTAAAATGCTAGCCTTGAGAAAACTAAAACGAAAAAATAACAAATTCTGGAACAGAGTCAGGCCCTGAGTTCAAGCTCTAGTATTAGCACAAAACGAATGAATGAATGAATTAATTAACTAAAAATAAATTAAGTGGTCACATGTGGAGAGGCAGGTAAAATATAACAATCGTGGAGACTGGATTATGTATTATTTTGTAAAAATGCAAATTATCATTTTTCTTAATCATTAATATTTTATTTGAACTTTATTGTACAATAAACCCTGAGTTTGGCATGCATGTATGTGTGTGTGTACATGTGCGCACATGTGTGTGTATGTGTGTGTGTGTGCGGTTGCAATGTTGCTTGCCAATGTGGATAGAGTGAGGCTGAAAAGAGCTGTGTTGAAATGTTGTTATTTATCAGGGTTCCATCCTGTCATTTCAGTGGAACCACCCTTCTGTACATTTTATTTGTCAAATAATAACATCCTCATAATCAAAGCATTTACACCATTAAGTTAGATAAAAGAGATCACTTTCGGTTCTTAGTATATGTTAGGCAAGAAGATACACATATAATTAGGTAGTGAGTTATTGCTGTAAGATGACTGTCAGTACAAAATATGTATTTGACATCTTAAATTGGATATACTTTTAAGATATACTCATAGAGTGATTTTGACCAACTCAACCAAACAGGTATTACTCTGGTTATTCCTGTGAAACTCAAGGTGGATAAACACTTTCCAGATTTCTGTTGAAAATAACTTTGTTTGTAAGATCATATCTATTCACACTAAGATAATAAACCCCATATTTTTTAGGTTTGAATATCCCATCATATTTACTGAAAATCAGTATTGTGGATATGTTTGTTAGATATACATTGCAAAAACAAACAAAAAGCATGTGTCACCTCCAGATTGTGGATGCATTTGAAGTTGTTTTGTACATACAAATGTTTCTTAATTAATTGTTCTTTTGTGGGAGTAACTATCACAACTTTAACAAATAAGGATTTTTGAATATCTTTTCCAATATAAATAAGATCCCAGACAAAGTCTTGCAATTTCTGAAAACCCTTTGAATATTTTATGATCCTAACTACTCAGGAGACTGAGATCGGAGGATCACAGTTCAAAGCCAGGCCGTGAGACTCTTATCTCCAATTAACCACCAGGAAACCAGAAGTGGCACTCTGGCTCAAAGTAACAGCACACTAGCCTTGAGCTGAAGAGCTTGGGGACAAAGCTAAGGCCCAGAGTTCAAGCCCCACAACCGAAAATAAATAAATAAATAAATAAATAAATAAATAAATAAATAAATAAATAAAGCAGCCGGGTGCTGGTGGCTCACACCTGTAATCCTAGCTATTGAGGCTGAGATCTGAGGATCATGGTTTTCAGTTCATTGACTATACAGCTAAAAACATTTCTGAAATAAACATTGTTAAAATCTGAAAATGTAAATAGGTATATAGGCTTTTTATGCATCATTTTATGAAAAGCCAGTTTTTATGAAACTAAAAGATATAGAATAAAAGAATGGAAGTGAATTGGGTGAGCTAATTATTAGTATAACTTTGTTTTCTATTAGCATAGTCTTTTGAATTACATGATGAAGTTAAATTATGTCCTTTGTGACACTATGCTTGTTATTTTTAGAATCTTTGTAGTTATAAGAGTGAATTTGAAAAAAAAGAGTGAATTTGTAGTATAAATATTCTTTGAAAATGATTAGGATTAATCTTGTGTTTTGTGTCCTATTCCCCTAAAAATGAGTTATTTTCAAGTGTTAATAGTTTATAATTGAATCTTCAGTATCATAAGAAATTTTGAAAAAATGCATTGTGCGGGGTAAGATGTAGCTGCCTCTTCTCCGAACCTCCCCTTTGCCTCCGGACTTCTCAGGGGCCAGCAGCAGCCCGACCAGGGGCACGGGAACGAGGGCTCAGCAAATGACCATGGGCTTGGTGTCCAACTAGCAGTTTGCAGGTGGCTGTGCCAAGGCAGTGGAGAAGGCGCCCGAGTAGGCGCCGGGGGATTCGGCTCAGGCGGCCGAGGAGCTGCAGCTGCTGCACAGGGCCGGCATCTGTAAGTGGTTCAACGTGATCATGGGGTTCGGCTTCCTATCCATGACCGCCTGCACCATGGTCGCGCTGGACCCCCTGGTGGACGTCTTTGTGCACCAGAGTAAGCTGCACATGGAGGGCTTCTGGAGCCTGAGGGTGGGAGAGGCTGTGGAGTTTACCTATAAGAAGTCTGCCAAAGGCGTAGAATCCATTGGATTCACTGGGCCCAGTGGGGTGTTCTCTTTGGTAGTGAGAGGCGGCCAAAGTTGAAGAACATGCAGAAGCGCAGATCCAAAGGAGACAGGTGCTACAGCTGTGGTGGTCTAGACCATAATGCCAAGGAATGCAAGCTGTCACCACAGCCCAAGAAGTGCCACTTCTGCCAAAGCATCAACCACATGGTGTCCTCCTGTCCACTGAAGGCTCAGCAGGTCCCCAGTTCCCAGGGAAAGCCTGCCTACTTTAGGGAAGAAGAACAAGAAGAGATCACAGCCCTGCCCTGCTCCCCGAGGCCCAATATTGAGCCACCAGAGTAAGGGGGGCTACTCTTGCCAGCAGGAAGTTTCAAGGAGAAGGCATGAAACGGCAAAGTGGAGAAAATGGGGATATGGGATGGGTTGGTGAGTAGCTGGCACTGCCATATGTCTCAGGCCGGAATGTCCCAGCATCACCCCATCTTGTCTTTTGATGAGGGGAAGGGGTGATGCATAGGAATCCCATCATGATCTATCCCAATTCAAGTGAGGGGCTTTGGGGGAACCATTTTGAAACCTGCATACTTTATACGATAAGCTTCACCTGTCTTACATGCTTCCCCTTCCTCCGCCCCACCCCCCCAGCCTCCAGCTTCTAAAAATGACCCAGATTGGCAAGTTGTTCCTTTAAAGAAGGATGTGTCCTATTTCTCTTGCCAGGGTGTGAAACAAATAAGCATCAGACCAGCAGATCCATGGGCCCAAATCCCCAAGGTGTAATACCTCGGGTAGGAGGGCCCGTCAGGAGCAAGGTAGGGTTGTTTTGTTTTGTTTTGTTTTTTGTCTCTCCACCACCTCCTCTCCTAAACATCTTGTTTCCTCATCACCCTATCTTGAGCCGTAGTGCTGGGAGAGCTTGTCCAGGCATTTGGTTGTGATGACAGGCAACATGGGTTACTAGGGAATGGCTGTAAACCTGCTGCTCTGTGCTTCTCCCCGCCCCGCCCCAATTCTGGGCCAATGTGATTGTAATTTATTTGTTCCCTTGGATAACTGCACCTTGGGTCCCCGCTTTCTTCAGGATGCCAAAACTGCACTATATGTGAGAATGATATATCTTGTGCATTTTAACTTTTTTTCTTATTATAAATATTCTGGTATTGTATTTTTATATATTTTAATCTTAAGGCCCTCCTTCCTGCACTGTGTTCTCAGGTACATGAGCAATCTCAGGGATAAGTAGGCAACAACTCCAGGTCAGCACAGCAGGAAGAATTTGTTGTTTTTATCACCATGGAGAACAACCATTTGTAGTGCCTAGCCTATTGAACTACTTCATTTTTGCCAATTAGAGCTGGTTTTTCTGCCATAAGGTCGTCTTGAAACCCCATCAACCCTTGGAAATGTTTCATGGGAGACAAAGTTTTTAATTGGGTTGCCCCATGACTTGTTCTCCTTCTGCTGGAAGAATGGAAATTAGTCTAAACAGGAAATGGTGGTGCAGACAAGGTAGAAGAGGCCCAAAGAGGAAGCCAAGGTTAGTAATGATTGTCTAATCCTATGGCTCTGGGACTTGTTTTCTTTCCATATACCACATCTATCCTTTACTAGGTTAGCCTGGGATTACTGTGCAAGTAACTGTATATGTATTTTTTTTCCTCTAAGTAATGGGAATTGATATGTTTGGATTTTAAGACCACAGATATGTGTCCACCTTGTACTAGCCATGCAGGGATGGCTCTATAAAAAGCAAGGACCAAAATCCTCAGTCTCGGCTTCCAGGGAAATCCATAAGTGAAGGCCTCTCTCTGGAGCCCGTGTCCTGCCCTGCTGCATAATTGTTCATAGTGTTGTGTTAGCTAAAGGAGAAAAAGGGAGTTTCGTTTACATTCTGTGAGATCACCGCAAACCTACCTCACTGTGTTGAAACAGGACAAATGCAATAGAATGCATTGGGTGATGTGTGTCTGATCCTAGTTTCTTGTCTCCCCACAAATGCTGGCCCTTCTAGTTAATTGTATTTGTCTAGGCTCTGTAGGACTTTACTGAGTTTCTGAGTTGATCATTTGCTAGGTGGCCTAGTTTGCGTAAATAATAATGTGTGGGTTTTTTCTCCATGTTCTTTTTGAGGTTTTATTGTTTACAAACTTCTTTTAGAATTGAGAAAAATAGCCAAACCATCTTTGACAGAAGGTTATGCACTAGACAAAAGGATCTGAAGCTAAGTTGGGGGACCTTCTAAAGTGAGGATCTTGAACTAGTTTTTCTTTTGTTCCCTCTCTTCCTCTATTTCCCATTTTGGACTAGATCTTCGTTGGTAAAAATAATAATAATAAGTCCCTATCTTCTACCCTTTTCTCCCTCAAAAGAAAACCTACAT
This sequence comes from Dipodomys merriami, assembly GCF_024711535.1. Taxonomy (NCBI): domain Eukaryota; kingdom Metazoa; phylum Chordata; class Mammalia; order Rodentia; family Heteromyidae; genus Dipodomys; species Dipodomys merriami. Next base: position 461,569 of record NW_027206338.1, on the reverse strand, counting down.
GCCCATACACAGATGACTCTTGGAATGTCTCTTCAACTTTTATGTGACTTATGCAAAGATTCTGAAGACGCTAGGGCTCCAACCTCTCCACACCCCACACACACACCTTGTTCCCAACCTGAGTCCATGTTTTTTAAACATAATTCTCATCAAATATGACATTTGTGACCAAACTTGTTTGTTCTGTAATACTAGAGAAAATCAAGTGTGGCTTTCCTTGTAGAAAGTGGGGTCAGGAGACCAGGAAAGGGAATATTAATGTGTGTTCCAGTCACTCAGGAACTTGTACACAGGTGCAAGAAAAGTCATGTCAAATTGGCCACAAGATTGTTTAATGGGAGACGGACAAATGTAACTCCATGTTTACTGCGAGAAACCAAAGTTTTGTGAGAAAGCTTGAATTTATGGGGAGGGAGGGTGGGAAAGTGTGTACCTGTCTGTCCTTCCTCTGATCCCTGCAGACTAAAGCTCCCTTGGGCTTTTATGATACCAGTCCTGGGTGTTTTATTTCATGATTGATTTGTGCTGTACCCAAGTACTTCCTTTCCTCCTTTCTAACCATTTTTTTTAACACATCCTGACTCTTCCCTTCCCTTTCTTTTCCTGGGAAAATACAATGAATGAATAAATAAATAAATACTTAAAAAAAGAAATTTTGAAAAAATGTAGTAGTATTGATGTCTTTTTTAGGGAGTGGAGTCTGGTAGTGGGGCCTGAACTCTGGACCTGGTCGCTGTCCCTTAGCTCCTCAGCTCAAGGCGAGCACTCTTCCACTTGAGCCAAAGCGTCACTTCCAGCTTTTTTCTTTTTGCTTATCTGGTGCTGAGGAATCAAACCCAGTGCCTCATGCATGCACAGCAAGCGCTCTACCTCTGAGACACCTTCCAGCCCTTTATGTCTTTTTAAACCAATTGTATTCAGAAGTTGGAAAGGCTTTAATTCATGCTTAGGTCTTGTTGTCTATGATTTTTATCCTCTCATTCCTAACATTAATGATAGGTCAGTCTGTATTTTTGGGTACAAGAAAGGTAAAATATTTATCTGGGGTCAAAGGTGATTTTTATATCAGTCTTGGTTTAATAGCATTTTAAAGTATACCTTTCTCTCAAAATGTTGGGTATAAAAAGCAGTCAAAAAACTTCTAATAGTAAACAACCTAGGTGAGCTACACTGTGGAAATGATTGGTGTATAAGACCTGCAGTCTGTTTCCATCAGGAATTGGGGAGGTCATTCTTTCAGTAAGACAGTGTTAAACAGAGATAGGGTCCCCAGGCAGCGCAGTGTTGAGTGAAGGGATAGAATATTATTTCTGCTATTTTGACCTAGAAATCAAGAATGTTACACTTTAGCAGTTCCTTTCACAATGGAGGTATGTATGGATTATGAACTTTGAGTTTTCATATTACAATTATCTATTTTCAAAGAAAGATAAAGTGAAATATTATGAGTGTACACAATACTGGGAATTTTTCCTAGAATTTGTAGACAAAGGGATGGTATTTTGGTCATAAAATAGAATGAGGTTAATTGATACATTTGGAGATGGACCTCAGGCTAACACTTACCATGTGTGCAATGTTGTAGTAGTAATTACAACTCTGAAGACTTCAATATCATCATCTGAGAATTAAAAATGTAAGTAGTTCCACTTTATGCAATTATTGTGAGGATTAAATTAGATACCATAGGTAAAGTATTGGAAAAACAATCAATTAGCATTTGGCAAATTCTACCTGTTATTTTATCATGTGATGAATTCTAACATTTTTACTCTGGTTTTATATTGTCTCTTTATGATGTGCAATGTGATGTATTGATATTCATTGCACTGATCATTTTTCTGTCACTATAAGGAAAATACCTGAAAAGAAAATTTCTGAGGAAGAAACTATTATATTGTTTCATGGCTTAAGAGAGCACAGTTTAAGATCAGATGTCTCCATTGTTTTTAATTATATTTTTATTATCTTAACTAGTTGTACAAGGGAATTTTCATTCAATAAATCATGTTTTTATGTATAATGGATATTTATATAACTTTTCCCTACCCTTCAAAACCTCACCACACTTTAATATTTTCTAGTTTCATACTATCTGCATTGAATATTATGTCTTCACTTTCTTCCTCCATAGCTCACTTTATTCCTTCCCTTTGACTTCCCCTCACATCTTCCAACAGATTGTTTCCTGGTATTCATTTTGTTGTATTAAAAGTTCAATTTTATAAAAAATATGACATCATTTAAATACTCCTCTGTAAATAGCATGATTTGGTTAATATTGCTGTGTAAACTTGTATAAAGTTCTAGCTTCCAAATATGAGACAGAACATGGGTCCTTTGTGTGTCTGGCTCTGACTTATTTTACTTAACATATTTTTAGATCTATCCATTTCATTGTAAATAATGTAACAGTCTTCATAATGGATAGGTACAATCCACTTATGTATATATGACACAGTTTTGCCAACCATCTCTCTGCCAAAGGGCATCTGGGCTGTTTCCATAACTTGGCTATGGTGAATAGTGCAATAGTGAACATGGTTGTGAAAGTGATTTTACTGAAACCATTTGGAAGAATTCATCACTATCTTTCTGGGAGCAATCCCCTAACCTGTTTTCCAGAATAAGCACATCCTTCCCATCATCTCCATCGCAACGTTTTGCAAGTACTCAAAAACACACTACCCCATATAGGTCTCAATAAGCTAAAACCACACTGTGCCCATATTCTTTCTATACATTTTTAATAATTGTACATATAATTTACTGAGAAACTTCTATGTACTTTCCTAATGTGGGAATGAGAGACATAACAACAGAATGAAATTAAGAAATATGCATCTTAATTAGCTATTATCATATTTAAAATCTTTTTCAGCTCTAACTTAGAGCCTCGCTTACTATTATTTTAATCTTTATTTGATTACTTCATCTATCGCCTAAATTATAACAGGTAAGTTAAATACAAAGTCAAAAAGTGTGGTTTGATTTTGACACTCATGTGTGAGGATGCACAATATGGGCCAATAGATGGATTGGAATTAATAGCAATTATCCATTTTGCTAAAGTAGAGATGGTTTTCCCAAACTGATTCTCACAATTAATATTGCATTCAACAAAAAGAAACGTGTAACAATTCCCTTTGTTTTGCTCCTATTAACTTTTGTTTCCATTTTATTTTATAATGAAGGATGATTTCATAAGTCTCCTGTAGATGCAAAAATATGTTGAAATATTTCTATCTATGCATTAATCTATACATACACACATATATTACACAGGTTACAATGATAATGTATAACTTCTATAACTATACAATTTACTAAATTATTAAAAACATCGACGGCTCATGACTGGAATCCTGGTTACTCAGGAGGCTGAGATCTGACGATCGTGGTTTGAAGCCATCCTGGGCAGGAAAGTCCATGAGCCTCTTATCTCCAAACAACCAACAGAAAATCAGAATTGGAACTGTGGTTCAAAGTATTAGAGTGGTAGCCTTGAGAGAAAAAGCTCAGGGACATCACCCAGGCTCTTAGTTCAAGAATTACAATCTACCCGAAAAAAATCTATTTAATTTACACCTGTGTAAGTAGAGTATTTCCATCACCCAAATGCACATCCATGCTCATTTGCAAAGTAACTCTCTTTTGTCTGAAGTACCATTAAACATTATCACTAAAGTAGAAAGCATTGGAACGTAGGTTCATTCTATCTCTCTCATGGATTTTTCTCCACTCAAATACTCAAGTGTTACAATTGTTCTAATTATTTAAAATCATAGTTTTTTTCTTTATTACCCCTAATATTAGAGTTTGAATTGAGTGTTTTGTGCCCCTTAAATGGGTGTTCTTACCACTTTGTCATGCCCCCAGCCCTGTTATCCTGATTATTTTTTAGCTAGAAACTAAATTCATACTTGTGTATGATTTTAGCCTCAGTCTACTTGATGTTATTCTTCCTGGAATTTAGAATAACAGGTGCATGGAATTGTGTAGGGGACAATCAGTCAGGAGGTAAAATCTATATTGAATATTAATAGTTAAAGAGGAAAAAGAGATCCTAAATGGCAAACTAAAGACAAAGCAATATCAGAGTACTATATGCTCAATATTAAATAAGAAGATTTAATTGAAAAATTGAGCTGAAATGTGCACATCAGGTAAAAGCAAGAAATCAGAGCCTAGCACCAACAAAGAAACACCATAATGCATATCTCAGAAAAAGGAAAAAAGTTCCTGTCCTTGATTTCAATGATACATATAATCCCTACACACGCACATGCACATGCACGCACACACACACACACACACACACACACACACACACACACACACGAATGTATGCAACAGCTCAACCTTCTCGTATCCATTCAACATGAATCAAAGATTTTCCTATAATAGTTGAAACTTTAAAAGCTTCTAGTTTTGTAAATAATTGATGACAGATGCATGAGCAAATGTTTTCTGAATAACACTATGTTATGTAATTGAGAATTTATGATGGTTATATCTACTTAAAATATCTCTGAATCTCAAAGAATTAAACAAGAGACAATTCGAATTTGGGACTATATTTCTACCAGCTATTCTGCAAAGGCTTAAAAAAAGTTATGAGATCCAATATTAAATACCAAATTAATATAATGAATACATGTGTAAGTGAAGTGAAAGACAGTGATCAGAGACCTATGCTGCCTCCAAATCTCACCAGGCTGCACACTGTGACACCTTTGATTCTGCTGCGCCAGTTCATTTCCCTAGAGCACTGGCCCTGCTGGGGTTGGGGATGGGGGCTGGGTGGAGAGGGAGGAGGCCACAGGGGAAGCAGAGCTTTGGTTGGGGCTGAGAGCGATGGGGAGAAGATGGTGGGGAGGCCCTGAAGGAGGCTGTGAAGGGAGGAAGAGGCAGTTGGCCAACAGCTCATGCAACAGCAGCCCTAAAGGCAGCTGGGTTTTGGAGAGTGTCTGTGAGGTGTGCAATTTGGTGTGGATTTGCTAGGGCCTATTTGCTTGGTGAGGAGAGGAAGAAGTCTCGAGTCCCACCCATACAGATAATGAAAAATATGACAACCAGTGGCTGAAGAATTTCAAGAACAAAGTCAGGGACTTATAGGTAACCTCTAGGGCCAGTGAGGGCAGCAAGGATGGGCCTGTGGTTGTCATGCCTCTCTCGATGCCCTTGGAAGTGAGGGCCAGCTCTCCTGTGGGTTAGGCCTCGCTCTTGCCTTGACGCCAGCACCAGGATTTGTCAGCACAGCCTCACCCTGCCCCAAGGAGCTGGCCTGTTGTGGGTGCTGGAACCTGGGCAGCTGCTGGAAGGCTATACATAGCAAGGCAGAGGAAGCATGGCTGGTAGGCTCTGCTCCAGCCCAGCCAAGCTCAGGAGCACTGGGGAAGTTACTGCACTGGATCAGGCTCAGGCACTGCTCCCCAGAGAAGTAAGGCCTCTGGAGATCTGTGCAGTGGCCGCCACATGTGGGTTGTGAACCTCCTTAGAATGGCCGAGGAGTCTCAATGGAGAGGTGCATTTGCTTCTGTGCCTCTCCCATCTTCTGGATTCCTGTTCTCCTCCTGCCTCCTGCCATGTGCAACTACAGGAGTCAACTTCTCCAAGCCACTGAGAGGCCATCCTGGAGATGCTCACAGGGCTTTCCAGGCTGTTTCACCATGCATGCAGGGCTCACAGGGTGCCATCCTCCAGGCAAAGCATACCCCCATTTCAGCTTGGCCACCCCTCCCTAGGGGATCACAAACTGCATTCTTACACAGAAAGCCAGAGGTACACAAGGCTGCCCTGCAGTCTAAGGCATCCTTTCCTGCCTCCTGCTCAGGTGTGGAGCAGCTGTGGAGCTAACTACAACATAATGTTTGATTATCTAAAAAGAAGAGGAAAAAAGCATCATTGTCCCACATACAGCTGCCCCTGGGGTTCGCTGTTTACAGTAGTCTTTCGCTTAGATAAGGATTCCCAAAGACCACCACGGAGCCAGTTCTCATGTGAGCACATTAGAGTCCTTTATTTGAAGCTCGAGCCTGGACTCACAACTGTCACCATTGCAGTGGGTCAGAATTGAGAGCCCCGACCCTTCAGTTAACTGGGTAATCTTATAACAATCTTATTGGCTAGCGAGTGCAGGCTAAGCAATGAGCAATAATTTGTGGAGGAGAAGGGGAAAAAAAAACAAATCGTTAAATAGGGATACAGGTGGACCCATTGCAACAATGAGATGTACAACTTCTTATGGAGAAAAACGAATTTTACAACTTTGGTGGGGGAAGGGGGCGGAGAATTCGATGGGGGAACTATGGGAGGATGGGAAGTTACAGGAGTGGGAAACAAAGGAGGAGGCTACAATGCTTGATAAGAAATGTACTCATTATCTTGCCCATATAATTGTAACCGCTCTGTACAGTATTTTCACAATAAAAAGTAAAAAAAAAATTGAAAAATTTAAAAAAATCTGTAGCTTTATGTACATTCTTTCATTGGTGATGGCTATTGCTAGGGAAGTTATTTGCAGAACATTATTGTGACATTTCACAGTTTTTCCAGGAACCTGAGTTCTAACTTTCAGTAAAAGTCTACTTACAATGGGTACTTTCAGTAAAGGTCTTCACAATGGATACTTTCTGATTATTCGGAGTCTATGTCCAGAATGACTGTACTTTGGCAAAGACCTCTCACTAGGTGTGTGTGTGTGTGTGTGTGTGTGTGTGTGTGTGTGTGTGTGTGTGTGTGTGTGTGTGTGTGTGTGTGTGTGTGTGTGTGTGTGTGTGTGTGTGTGTGTGTGTGTGTGTGTGTGTGTGTGTGTGTGTGTGTGTGTTGTGTGAGAGAGTCAGACACAGATGAGGTTTGGAGTAAAACACTCCTTCCCTTCAGCATTGAGTTTGGGTATCTATTGTTTGTCCCACCTCCCCAATTTGGAGTTCTAAAGTTGTCCTTCTAAATACTTTTATCCTTTGATCTTTGGAGTAAAACACTCCTTCCCTTCAGCATTGAGTTTTGGTATATATTGTTTGTCCCACCTCCCCAATCTGGAGTTTTAAAGTTGTCCTTCTAAATACTTTTATCCTTTGATCTTCTTGATATTCAGATTCCTAAGGTCTGCTTGTGAACTTCAACATTTGCTTCATGAAGGTGATGCCTTTCTTCTAACTTTTATGAAGCCTTTTCCTCTCTTTAAATCCAGTTTGTGCTGTATTAGTGGTTTTACTTAGCCCAGACTGTGGGGGCCCATGCTGTGACTGGTAATTCAGAGATTAGTTTAGGCCAATATGAGATACTATACTTTCAGAATATCAGTGAAAGAAGTTCAGCATCTTTATTAAAACAATTTCCTGATTGTAAATAAAACAAAAACATCCAGTGATATAAATGTACAATCTGTTGTTTTTAGTTAATTGTGCACCATTGTAATGAAAAAAAATCTTTTTACTAACTAAAGTGAGTATTTGTAATGGGAAAAAATAAAATATAATAAATCTTAAAAACTGATCAAATACCAAAAAAAAGAAAGACACTGATCAGGAATGAAATACAAATGTAAATATTTAATAAATAAATGAAATATTTGAGATTCATATCCACATAGCAAACACGAAGGAAAATAAAGAGGAAAGTCACTGAGATCCTATCTTACACACCAGAATAGCTATTACCACTCAAATAAATAAACTGCTAGATAGGTTGAAATAAATCAGGAACTATATTTGATTTTGTGGCATTGTAAACTAGTGCAACCCATAGGGATATCTTAATGGAAGTTTACACAACACCAAAAAGACAGATATGTTGATGACCTTACTGCAACTGGATACATATTGAAGGAATATAAATCAACATGAACATCCATGTTCATGGCAGCAATATTCTATAGCAACCAAGCTGTGTAATCAACTTAGATGCACCAGAAAGAGAGAATGAAGAAAATGTGCTATTCATACCTACAAACATGTTCTGGTATATGAGAGGTGAATGTTTCTACTGTATAATTGCTAAATATTTTAAATATATAACTAATCTTAATTTCACTGGGTTTTGTGGCATTGTGTTTTTGCTTTAATGAGGAATGTCCATATTGATTTTCAGACCAGTTACAATAGGTTGAAGATATCCTATATTATGTGGATATTAGATCAAAATTTAAATATATCAATGAACACATAGAATACCATCATATGTAGTTTATAATTTGAAGCAATTTTAAGAAGGCAACAGTTGAGGGAAAGACGATGTTAGAAGCTTAACAAATACACAGACATGGAATAATACAAAAAATGTGCAACTAATTACTGCTAATAGTAAAGCATTTTCCTCAAGTTTTAACGATGAAACTATTAAAATAATACTTAATAACATTAAATAAATATGCCTTGGAAGATAATGTACCACTTATATACGTTTCCCCATAATTTGTTTTACTTTATAACAAATGGATTAAAAGAAAGTGTAATTACATGTCTGAAGATGCTAACACTTTCAAGTGTCATTGATTGAATCCAGCAAAGGAAAGTAACAGAGAATTAGAGAGTAAGGACAACCTGGGCTATGGATAAAGATACTCAGTAGAACTTAGTGAGGAAAGAATGTGTTCCATTTTCCTGACCAAATAGAGCTAGGACAGTTAACTTTTGACAGAACACATGTAATGTAGAATAGTGGAGTTACTAATTAAGGTAGTAATTTATTACGTTTATTCTCTAATCTTATGATGTGATTCCCAAATGATGTGAGTGATCCTAGATTTTCTGAGCCCTTTTTTCACCCAAAGTTTCTAATTACTCACCCTGCCAATCGTCCTTCTGCTACTCTCATTTCTCCTTGATTCTGAACTAAACTCCTGTAACCTCTTGGTTCATGAGAAAGAGCTGCAGAAATATGAGGATGGCTTTGAGTCTGAGCTAACATCCACTCCAGCTTGGGGATCTGGTGAAGGACTTGCACCTGGGCCTCGAATCAGATATTAATTGACCTCATTGGAAATGAAGAAACTCACTCCCTCAGGCAGAATCTGTCCTTCCTTGACCTTCTCTGAACAGATTTGATACTAGGGCACAATTCAGAGAATGAGCTTTTCCATTGTCAGAAGGAACAGGTTGAAAACTAAAAGTGGCCTCAGTTCCCAAAGGGCCATTCAGAAGCCAAGAGATCACACTTTCCTCCTCATCAGAGATCTTCTGGTAGGAATATAGTTTTAGCAAAGTCTAAGATGGAGATAAACTGAGTCTGGGCCTACGGAGGAAACAAAAGAATGCCCTCTCTTTGACTACAAGGGAGTTTTGTAGTGAGACATGACAACTTCCTTCATATAAGTAAATTCACTAGATAAGTTATCTCACTGCCACTTTGCAGGAGGTCAATTTCTCCAAAGGAGAAGTTGTTAAATGTTGTGACTGCCAGTTTGCTCTCTAGGCTGTTGTCTCTCTTACCCCTTCTCATGTCAGGAATACATTGCTTCTTTCAGGCACTCAACTACTTGTCCTGACTCCTAGGCAGGAATACTGCTGGCTATTCTTCGGCTAACCTCTTGTATTAAAGATAGAATTGGCCCAGCCTCTGCTTATGCCTAGAAGTAGATGCAAGAGTTGAATATAAGCTCAGATTTGTACAGAACAACAATCATATTGAAAAAAAATTAAATGAAATTAATAGTTGAGTAATTTAGGGTTTATTGCCACAAGATTTAGGTAATAATTAGAAATACATCTAGAATCATGTATTAGGAAGAGAGCAGTGAAGTAGGTTCAGGATATGATGGAAAAGACACCATGGCCATAACAGGAGATGAGAGTATGAAGGAACTATTGACATAGGTCCATTAACTATCTTAGGAGTGACCTTGGATAGGAGGCTTTTAGAATAATAATTAAAAGACAGGGACTTGCTGGGCAATGGTGTCTCACACCTGTAATCCTAGCTAACTAGGAGGCTGAGATCTGAGTATTATGATTCAAAGCAAGCCCAGGCAGAAAAAGCCAGAAGTGGTGCTGTGGCTCAAGTGGTAGAACAAGAGCCTTGAGCTCTGGGACAATGCCTAGGCCCTGAGTGCAAGCTTTAGGATCAGCAAAACAACAACAAGAAAACAATAATGATAAAAGAAATAAAAGAAGGACTTAAATATATGCGATGTAATGATGATCATGTGTAACTGTTTAGGGAACATAAAAGGAGGCAAAATTTGGAGAAAAATCATATCTATTCTTTACTAATCAAGGATGCAAAGTAAATGCCAAATATCTCTTCTCAAAAACTTCCAAACTTGGGCTGGGAATGTGGTTCAGTGTTAGAGTGTTTGCCTTGCATGCATGAGGCCTTGGGTTCCATTCTTCAGCAGTACATAAGCAGAAAAAGCCAGAAGTGCTGCTATGGCTCGAGTGGTAGAGCACTAGCCTTGAATTGAATAGGTGAGGGACAGTGCACAGGCCCAGAGTTCAGGCCCCCTGTCTGGCCTAAATAAAAACAAAAAAAAATAAAACAAAAGAAAAAGTTATCTTTTCTCGTAATTGAACAGAGGCTCCTTTTACAGAGATTCTCCTTATCTAGCTCAAGGTCATCAGAACTTCAGCAAACTTATCCTGTAGAGATGTAATGCACCTAATTCTACTGAACCTAATCATGGCTAGGAAAGTATGGTCATCGATACGTTGTGGTATTTTTCCTTATAAATATATAATACTGTCAGTTATTACATACAATATATGTTATAATATAGAATATATTATACATTATATAATATATCAAATATATTATAACATGTATTATATATTAACAGACTTCCTAGTTTTAGAGTTAGGAGCAATCAACCTATTGAAAGAAAAATGTTTGAATCTCTGACTTATTTCTCTACCACAGGAGAATACCAGGTTTCATTCTTATTACCCAAAGAGCAACATAGGAAAGCGATGCCCATGGATGTGGTTCTCTGGATTTGGAAACTGTGATCATATATATATGATATGTATATATGTCATATATATATGAAATATCGTTTAATAATAGTGAATATGTAAAACTATAGCAACAGATAAGTAAGTGAACACCTATGTGCACACAATCTCAGTCACTTTCATGTATAAGAATTTCTTTTCTATGCTCCTATTCACCTACACAGAGAGTATATTAGTTGCCCTTGTATTGTCTTGGAAGTTCTTTATCGGGATACTGTAGCTTCACATCATTTGTTCCCTAAGTAGTCAGATGTTATGTATTCAATAACAAAACTGTTACAAGCAAAAGTAACCACCCTGACACACAGAGGAACCTGGATTTCAGAAATGCCACAAATAAGTGGAAGGTACAGCAGTACTTTTCAAAATTGAATAGATTACATATTTATTAGAAAGCTGAGTGCTGCAATAGACAATAAATAAAAATATAAAAATTACATATGACATCAAATTATGAAGTTCCAGGGCATTTCCCTACTCTTGAGAACTAGAGTAATCCATATTAAAAATAAATAAATGAAAAGACGAATGTTTTATACCAAATTTCAAAACATACGATATGTTATACAAAGGAAATGCAATAAGCATGCATTTTTAATCTAGTAACATCATATGGTATGAAGAATCTGATGAACTGATTCATAGAAATCAATACAATGCAGATAAAACACCCGATATCTCAAGTGTCAACTTAGCAGAATACTTTCAATCTATGGTGTCTATTTTACATATTATCCAGCCCTATCCTTCCCACAATGGCAGAAGGCTCTTCCTAAGAAAGTCCAGAGACCCGTCTACTGTGAGTACTCAATGTAGACCTGTTCCCATTCTCTTTTATTTGGGCATGTGATAGTCTGACTATCTGTTAACTTGCCAAAGGCTTCCAGTAATGATATTTTAGCTCTCAGAAAAAAAGGGAAATTGAAGACAGAGGGAAAATCTACCAGATCACTGAAAGATTTCTATCATTGTGCTAAACCTGTAGCTTTCTACTAACACTTGAATAAACTGCAGTAATTGCCACTCCAAAGACATGTCCCAAAAGTGGCTTTCCAAATATTGGTCTATTTTCACTTTGGTAAATCAAGACACACTGTACACACTATTTTGGCCCCGTTTTACTTAAACTTTTAGCTATGGTTGGCCCAAGGGATAGTTGACCTTACCAATTTCGTAAATTTTTGGTCATCACACAATCACTTCATAGTCCTTAAACAATAAAAATACCTACCAATATAAGTCTCCATTACATACTTATTACTGTTTTTCTTCATTTGTCATGTTTTACATATTTGTGTATCCCAGGGATTAGCTCTGTATTATTCCTTCTCAAGGTTGTTACCACTGAGTACAGTAATTATTTCTCTATTTTTCTCCAGCTCTGTTTTCTTTAATTCAAGTCCTTAATAGCATCCTGTCTACTGCCAACTACTAGCTACTGATTTTAGCAAACTCAAAAGATACCAAAGTGAGCTTTGATCTCTATCTACAAACCAATCCTTCATTACTATTTGATTAAGTGATAACTCTTCCAGCTCTCTTCTCAAAATAACTTGGAGATATTTCAGACTTCCATACATTTTGACACCTCATATTTAATCTATGACCAGGTTTCGACCAATTAACTCACTGTATATTTTAGTAACCATATATATATATATATATATATATATATATATATATATATATATGGTATATGAGTGCTAGTACTATGAATTAAACTTGGGAACTAGGTTCTTTTATTTTTCTTTTTATGGGGGGGGGGTGGTGTCCGGTCATGGGGCCTCAACTCTGGGCATGGGTGCTGTTCTTCAGCTCTTCAGCTCAAGACTAGTACTCTACCACTTGAGCCACAGCACCACTTCCAACTATTTTTTTCTTTTTGCTTATGTGTTGCTGAGGAATTGAACCCAGGACTTCATGCATTCAAGGCAAGCGCTCTACCACTGAGCCACCTTTCATCTCCTTACTTTACTTTTTTGCTCAGGCTTTATTTGGTATAAAGATAACCTACAATGTCATTACCCACACCTTTTTCATTTAAAAGATGTGTATATATATATATATATATATATATATATATATATATATATATATATATATATATATATATGAAGCAATGTTATTGCCATTATAACCATAATTAGGAAGATAATATGGGTTCATCTGCTCCATACATTTTGAAAGGTAATGAATGTGAAACTTACAGAATATCCTCAGATATGCCTGGTGGAAACCTGGATTTGAATTATGGGTCTACAGTTGATCAGTATTAGGTACTTGGGAAATTTGTTTGGCCTTGTTGCCTACTTCTGTTTTTAATAAAACACTTAATTCATTTCCTAACTGGAAGAACTATCATGAGCACTAAAATTACCCTAATGCAGGTGCAGTGCTTGGAATGGGGTCTGCACATTGTGTAGTACGTCCCAAAGAAGTCAGCTTCCATCAACATAGTCACAGCATCCTACCTGAAATCCTTAAGAAATGTATACCCAACTGATGTTAATATCTGTGAAAATTTGTCTTTCCAAAAAAAAGGTATTTTCTTCATATGAAACAATTAAAGTAATTTTGGGCTGTCCTGTGCCTTTTACTGTGAAGGAGTTTTGCCTAAATTTTATTCTTACCCTATTAGTGTTAGCAGTAGCATTCTTTAGTGCTACACTTCATGTTTCTAGCTCTGTGTTCCATTTGGAATACTATTGTAACTTAGTTTATCATCTTTGTTATCAGAATAAATAAACTACAATTGCTGAAGTTTTAAATAAAGAGACAATTTTAGGTGTGCATTACATTTTATGTGCTTCATACTTTCCTGAAATTATTCCTTTTAGGTTATATATCACTAACATACTAATTTTTTTTAAGATTTCTTATATGATTTATAGATTTATTATATGATTCTTATATGATTTCTTAGAGATCCATAAATAAAACATCTCAGAAGAGGAAAAGAGTAGGTAAGAAATCATAAAAACATTATTATGGTGTCTTAATGGCTAAGTGTAAAGAACATGTAACAAAACAGTTGGAAGATTCATTTGCTCTTTTTGCTATTCTCTCACCCTTCATTGTAGAAACCTTCTCACTATGAAGTGCCAAGTGGTCGGGAACTTTCAAGCCTCATCTCAGTGACAGAAGTGATAGGATTAGGAGATGACTTGCTTTTAAGAAGTTCACAATATAGCAATACCAGTACATATAAAGAAACTTTTGTGAGTGATGTGTATTGACTTCCTCAATTGCCAAAATTAAATTCATATGTCAAAACATCAAATTACTTACATTATAATATATGCAATTCAACTGGCATCACTAACACATCTATAAATCAAATGCAAACTAAAAGCTCTATATCAAAAACCAACATCTAAGGCAATGTTGGAAATAAAAGATTATACACAATAAATCTAACGGAGTGAGATCTTTACACTGGCAATATACAATGATGGCTGAATTTTTAACCAAGCTTGGAAAGTTCAGGTGTCCACTAACTATGTGATTAGAGTTGCAGAGTTGACCTTGGTATCAAGATTGGAGGTAAATTTCAAAGGCAGCTAAGGTTGCTGCTGTATTGTAGCTCAAGTGTGACCCTGCCTGACAATGGTAAAGCACAGAGTAGAAGCTCAGCCAGTAAAATGAATAGGAAGGATTTTCCACTGGGAATAATTGCAGGGGTGATCATCACTTTTGCGTTGAAAATATACAGCCCATCATTCTACTTTAAACTCTAGAGTATTTTGATCTGAAGACAATTATAACAAACCAATGTGCTGTGATTGCTGAAAAGCTTAGGTGTGTATTACTGTAATATATGTAAACTCTTCTCTTTAGAGGTATGGAATGGCCTGACCCTCACACTTCATTCTGTGTTGTTAAGTTTCATGGAGAAATGTTCATAATTATGTAATTCACACTCATCTAAGTCTGAATCAGGCACCTGAGATAAGACATTAAGATCATCACTCCAGTGACGAGGTTTGTGACCTATGAAATGAATAACATTATTGCATAATGTATATGCATTTCTGAAAATTTATGCAATACCAAATACCAAATGTACAAAAGGGACAATTGTCCATCGCTTATATTATCAGAAGTTAAGATACTCCTGAATTATACTTTCTTGCTAGAGGATCACAGGGTGACTGCTGATATTGGTATCTTTTCAGGTGCTCGTATACATTTGTGAATTTTCTTTGAGGAAGTGTTTTTCCATAGTTTGTTTTGAGGTGTTCAAAATATCAGTACTGTCACTAACCACAACCATGGAACAACAAAGATGACGGGATACCTGGCCAAAGAACTGAAAAATCACAGGAAGTGATAGGAAAGAAGACACCAGAGGACCCAAAGCCTCATTGCCAGGTTCCAGAACCCCAAATCCCGCTTAACATGCTTTATATTCATTCTACTACAGGGGTCGGGGAGTGAGCAGCTACAGGTACCTCCACAAACTAAGGTATCAATCTAGCTTGTGGTTACAAGTATTAACCGAGGTATTGTTTGTATACATAGTGATAATTGAATCCCTTATTGTTAGGGAGCAGGAGGGAGCAATTGTCATTACAACCATAGCACAGACATCCATCTTGTCTCCAAAGTCTTAAACTTGTAGTGTCCAACAGCTCTAACTTAAATACTTTTGAGGTAATAACCCATACCCCTGTCTTCCCTTAACTGTTTGATCTTTCCAGAGCACAGCTCTCAGCCTTTTGATTGCTGTTTGAGATGGCTTCCCAATATAGCCCTTTCCAGGTATAACCGTTTGATTCTAGAATCCCTCACAAGTACTGTTACAGATGGGTTATTTTGAGAAGGATATTTTTTTCTAGGGAAGGTTCACTTTTTTAAAATTTTATTTTATTTAAATGTACTGTAGAGTGGTTACAGTTAGATGAGTAAGGTACATTCCTTGTTGAATATTCTTACTCACTACATTGTTGTTCTCCTATCTTTTCCCATCCCCAACCCCTACCCCCACCCCAAAGTTGTAAAGTTCATTACCAGTATAGTGTCTTGTGAATATCATTGTTGCAATGGGTCACTTCTTTCATCATTATGTTATTTCCCTTTCCTTCTCCAAATCAAATAATGTATATACAAGATGGAAGGTACCAGAATCAAGATAGATTTCCAGGGATAAATCAAAGACAAATGAAATAAAATAAGATCTAGATACACCACCTTACCGACATCAAAGTTGATATCTGCAAAAAAATGATTTGTTGTTTCCATGTCTTGGAGTTCATTTCGATTATAATTTTGTATGGTCAAATGCACATAGCTCTGGAGCCAGCAATCCCATTCATGGGCATTTGTCGAAATTATCTCTAGGTTGCTAATGGATGAAGAATGGAATTAAATATATTAGAGGAAAACAAATCAACATGCGGGTATTATGATTTTATAATTCTAATATGAAAGAACTGAAGCTCTGAAGAAGAAAGTTTAGCCTGTAATTTCAATGTAAGGCATCAGTTGTAATGACTCTGAAGTCTTTTCCTCCAAGATATTCAAGAGTACAATACTCATTCTCTAAAGAGTAAATAAGTAATTATTTTAATTAGCTTTGCTTAATATTAATTTACTTGTAGAAAATAAGTTAAAATATCTTCTCTCGGGCTGGGAAGGTGGCTCAGTGGTAGTGTTTGCTTTGCATGCAAGAGGCCCTGGGTTCGATTATTAAGTAAAAAGAATTCTTAAGCCAAAAGGAAAAAGCCGGAAGTGGCGCTGTGGCTCAAATGGTAGAGCTCTAAACTTGAGCTAACAAGCTGAGGGACAGCGCCCATGCCCAGAGTTCAGGCCCCACGACCGGAATCCAAAAAATAAAACACTGAAAATACCAGGACAAGTATGTTTTTTGCAGCATTATTATCATATCTAAGATATGGAACCAATCCAGATGCCCCTCAATAGATGAATGGATCAGGAAAATGTCATATATATACACAATGGAATTTCATGCTTCTATCAAAAAGAATGACACAGCCCCTCTCTTAAGAAAATGGAAAGATTTGGAAAAAAATAATTATGTGAAGGAAGCCAGACTCAAAGAAACATAGGCTCTATGGTTTTCCTCATTTTTATTAATTAATATATGCTTAGTATAGTCTTGGCAGATAGGTTCATTTTTTTACACTCTTAATATTCGCTTTTTTCTCTCCATCTTCCTCTCCCATTCCGTGTGTGTGTGTGTGTGTGTGTGTGTGTGTGTGTGTGTGTGTGTGTGTGTGTGTGTGCGTGCGTGCAGTAATTAAACTTGACTCGGAGCCTCAAAATCCTGCTTGATTTTTTCACACATGACTGACTGAACCTGTACTATTTTAACCAAGGTTTCACTCTGTGTTTGATTGAACAATTGAACATAAATATCTCATGGACTGCTACCCCAGCCATCTGTGAACCATGATCTTGCTATATCAGCCTCATGAGATGAGATACTGGCATCTAGCTCTATTGCTAAGTGTCATTTGCTTTGTTTTGTTGTTTTGGTACAAAATCTGTATGGAAAACAAATCATTTATATTCAGGACTATTCACATAAAAAGTTTGTTGTTTAAAGATTACCTTAATAATGTAATCCAATTATGTGATTTGATTTTTTGAACTCTGTTTTTGCAGTCAAGTCACTTATATATAATTTGAATCTTCTTGTCGTGGTTTTATAGGGTGTTAGGTGTTTAAAAACAGAATTTATCAAGGTTTAACTCTGCACTACTGAAGCAAGACCTTTATAATTATTCAATGTCCTGTAAATCATAAGTTTATCACTTCTTGATGCACCATATGAGCACAAATAGTTTCCTATAATATCTCCTCATATTTTAGACCTCAATGCCATGCACAATTCTGCCAAATATGCAAGGCCATTCTTTGTAACTCTCAATTGATTTTCACTGTTCTTCTCTCTACTCTCCAGTGCTAAGTCCTGTGATGGTCATGTTAATTTTCTCCCCTGTTAGATTCATCATTGCATCTTGGGAACTACTGTTATGCACTATTGTACTTCTGTCCATTCTCCTTGTGGTTCGACTTGTACCCCTCTCACCTAGAAGGGCTAAAAATTGGGGATATTTGCTTTACTCTTTATCTCAGACATCTATCTTTACTTTCTCGAAATACATTCACTGAATTCCTTCTGTAAAGTCTAATGCCTTGAAAATTATTACTGCATTTTCATGGCTTTGTTATTTGGCATAAGGGAAGAACATAGATCATTACTGTAACTTAGGTAAAAGAGTATTGCAATCATGCTTCAATAGATGTTGTTCATTGGATAATGTTTACTTCAAGGTCTGCCTGCCTGCTTCCTTTTCACTGTTTTGTTTATTTTTCAATGTAGTCTTTTCTTCTGGAAAATATTTATGGGCCTAGAGAAGATCAATTCCTACTGTAATTAGTCATTATTTTTATTCCAACCTCATTTCACGGATCCTTCTGAGTTTCTTCAGGGCCTGTTTAGTGCTTCACATTTTTAGATAAGTTTTAACATCGATGCATCCAATGATGAAGACACATTCTTGAAGTCACCATTTTGATGACTGAAAAGAAACCATGCTGCAATATCACTATATGGCAATTTTCTGGCTTTAAATTCTTTTAGATTAAAATTGATGCTGGACAACAAATTCTGTGTATAATTTTATATTTTCCTAATTATTGTAGTATACTTCCCAATATTGTATAAAGTTAAAACACTATCACTTACTTAGTTTTAGGATTTCTACATCAGTCAGAGTAAAAGTTCTATTCATTCACAATTTTAAGATAATAGAGTTTCCATTATGACCAAGTGAGATATTTTAAATTTTTTATTTGTAGTCCTTAAAGGTTGTGCTGGGGAATCAAGTCCAGTGCTTCATGTGTCTTAGTCTACTGTGGGCCTCTGAGCCTGATTTGACCTGTGGTTTTATTTTCACTCAACTGGAATAAAGAAAAATTTCACTAGGAAGAAGTTATTACTTGCTTGCTTTCTCCAATATCTCTTGCATACATAAAAGTAATATAATTCTACACTGACTGAAAATGGTGTTCCTATCAGAGTAATTGTTTATTTTTTGTAGCCCCACTCTTCACTAAGTCTTGCCCCTTTCCTATCCTCCCCTTCCCATAAAACTTTACTGGACCCACTGGAAACCCACTTCCAGTCAGCCTCGTCTAAAAAAGTCCAAGCTTAACGAACCTACCCCCTGGTAGTCCTGCTATAAACTTTCAAGGCCCTGACTGCAACCAGAATCCTTCCTGAAAGCCCTCCTCTGCTACAGGGAAAGCCTTCTTCCACTCAACCCCTTCCTGGAATCCCTTCTCTGCACCAATAGAAACCAGGCCACATCCATATCTCCTCCTATGATCTGCCTTGCTTCACCAAGAACCCCTCCTACATTGGGCTCCTCCCTCTAATCCTAACTTCATCCATCAGATACCCCGTCCCTAACTATTATATTCCCTCATAGTCCCATTGCTCCCATATTCTATTACCTCCAAGTTCTTCCCTTTCCTTTCATACCCCACTCCAAACCAGACTTCTCCCTCGACCCCTCCTGGTTTCATCAGAAACTCCATCCATACTAGTCTACTTCTAAGTGGCCTAACGTCTCAAACCCATCCCTGAACCTACCTCTTCCCACAAAGCCCTTCATGCTACACTAAAAGACCTCCATCTCTCTATTACTGCCCTTGTAGCCCCGCCTTGGTTGACCAGAAGCTTCTCACAGAGCCCATCTCCTGCCTGGAAAGCCAGCCCTGCTCCACCACAGGCCTCTCTACCTCCCATATCTACTCTATTGTTCCCGAGATGAATCCTCTCCTTATTGGATCCTCCCAGAGATCCACACCCTACTCAACCAGATACCCTGCCCATAATTACCCTACACCTTTGTAGACCTTCCACTCCTTCTCAAAGTCCCTCTTCCAATTAACCCCATGGCTCCAAGCCTGACCTGCTCTAGAAAACCCCCACTAGATAACCCCCACCACACTATCCCATCTCTCGACTCCCACGTTGCGCCACTGGAAAACACTGCATCAGCTGGCCTCCCATTGAAAGTCTCACCAGGCTCAATTATAAATCCCTGTCCCTTCATAGTCCCTTTTTGAAGGTTGCCTTTCCCTACTGGAAACCATGTCCAAAGTCTAATGCCCTGCCTTGCAACACTGAAATCCCCACCCAGCCTTACTGCTCTTTTCGAAGTGGTGACTTGCTAAACCAGAAACCCTGTCTTAACTAGTCTAGTCCACTGGATCCTATCCCTGCTCTCACAAAGCTCTGGTCCTGAAAATTTCCTCCATACATTGTTACTACATTCTGCTCTGCCAGAAACCCCACCTCCACCCTAACAGACTTCCCAAAGGCCTGCCATTCTCCACCAGAAACCCCGCCCCTTACTACTCTGCCCTCTCACAGACCCTATAAAGCCTCTCCCTCATAGCTCTGCATTCCTGCACCAGAATCCCCACCTTCTGTCAGTCTCTTGCCTTCATTCTCTTCCCTGCCTTATGGGAAACCTCACCCTACATATCCCACAAGGGCTCACAGTGCTACTCCACAACTCCTCCTCTAAGTAACCTCCTCTTTTGTAGCCTTGTTCTTCCTTTTCAAAGCTCTGCCCCAAACAGCCTCTTCCTCAGTGACCCCACCATCTTCCACTGAAAAACCATCCACCTGCCAGTCTCCATCCTAAATTCCCACCTAAATTCCCACAAGAGACCCTGCTCCTAACAAGTCTAGTCTTTCCTGTCCCATCCCTGCTGTCTAAAAGCTCTACACACTCTGGCCTTCACCCACAAAGCCCCGCCCTGCTCCACCACAGAGGCTGTGCCAATATCAATTCCTCCCTTGAACCAGACAAGAAACCCCACACCACCTCATCCTTGAAGTTCCCACCTAGGAACTTTTATTAAAATGTGATTTTATGATAGTCACAGAATTCATACTAATCAATATGATAAGAAAGCAGTATTGTCAAAAGACAACAAAAATTAGATAGTTATTAGATGCCTTAGTCTAGGTTGGAGTTCACATGGTGTGAAAAAGTGTGAAGATGATTCCTCTAACTGGAAAGCATTCTTTGAAGTATCAGTAAGGTTTCATGAGTGATCATTTTATTTCTAGAAAGTTCATGCCCATTTGTGTCCATTAACTTGGGGGGGGGGGCCCGGTAGTGTGGCCTGAACTCTGGGCCTGGGTGCTGTCCCTCAGCTCTTCAGCTCAAGGCTAGCACTCTACCCCTTGAGCCACAGCGCCACTTCCGGCTTTTTTCTTTTGCTTATGTGGTGCTGAGGAATCAAACCCAGGGCCTCATGCATGCAAGGCAAGCGCTCTACCACTGAGCCACCTTCCCAGCCCAGTTATTTTAAATCCTCTAGTTTGGTTGAGGAAAGATTATTGAGATGTAAAAAGATGACTTTCACCTCATCTCTCCAGTGAATAAATTTGGACTTGCTTACATTACTATGTACCAGAGTTTTTAGTAACAGAAATTCTCTACCAGAATCCACTTTGAATTTCCTCCTTCCACTAAAGTGCCCTTTGGAAAAGATTGAAGTGAGATTATACAGGTAGAATGCCATAAATAAAAACATATTTGAGATCTTAACAAAATCATGATGTGCTTTAAATTTTCTAATAAAAGGAACTTAAGCATATTTAACTGCAGACTTTTTGAAGACTAGAAAACAAAAACATGAGAAATGCCCTCTTATACCATGGTTCTGAAAACAAAACAAAACCAAGGAAAGACAACATAAACAGACAGAAACTTGTACATGTGACATAGAATGTAAAAATACACTGAATCAGGTAAAAATAATTTTGGTCACCATGCCTGGTTGTTCAATATATTTCATTGTATATATTGTTCTTTGTTAAACTGTAACTTAATATAGGTCTCAGCAGGGATCTGCCAAGGTAGTTGTATAATTAGGCAATTTCATCATTGCAAGATCATCAGGATGATAAACTCCCACACACCGTAACATACCTGCAACAGCACTAGACACACACTCCTATTAGTCCAACAGTGTAAGGCAGACCTGTATTTTACCCAAGCTTTGTAGTGGTATGCTATGGTTTTTTCAGGCTTCATACAAAATGACTCTGCCCAGAATTAAATGAAGGCATTTATAGCTAAAATGATTTAGGGTCATTGTTAACATGTAACACATGCTGAGGTTTTTTTTTTTTTTTTTTTTTTTTAATTGTATTTTATTTTATTTGGGAACATACTGTACAGAGGGGCTACAATTATATGGGCAGGATAATGCATACTTTTCTTACCAAGCATTGCAGCCTCCTCCTTTGTTTACCCTTCACTTCCCTTCCCCGCCTCCCCCCTCCCCCCACCCAATTTTCCCCCCCTCCCCCCACCCAATTATAACCCCCCCACACACACCGACATTGTAAAGCTGGTTTTGACATGACATTTTGTACTTCTCATTGTTGCAACAGGTCCACCTGAATCCTTAAACGACTGGTTTGTCCCCATCTCCTCCACATGTTATACTGACATCAAATATAATGAAAGCGGGGGTTACACTGTGGGGGAGGGACATACAAAGCAACAAAGAAATAATCTTGTAAATGCGTTAGAAACACATGCATGAAAGAAACAAAAACATTAAAATACATATTTAAGGGTTCATTTTCCTAACATCACATTATCTGACCTTTTCCGCTTGACTCATACCTATACTAGATATTGCAGATAAGGGAAACCATGGGACCTATGCTTCTTTGGGCCTGGCTTACTTCACTTAATATAATTTTTTCCAAACCTTTCCATTTCCTAACAAATGGGGAAATGTCATTCTTTCTGATGGAGGCATAGAATTCCATTGTGTATATATACCACATTTTCTTGATCCATTCATCTACTGAGGGGCATCTGGGTTGGTTCCATATCTTAGCTATGGAAAATAATGCTGCAATAAACATAGTTGTGCTGGTAGCTTTAGTGTGGTCTTGTTTGTAAACATTTGGGTAAATGCCCAAAAGTGGGATTGCTGGATCATAGGGGAGATCTATGTGAAGTCTTTTGAGGAACCTCCATACTGCTTTCCAAAGTGGTTGAACAAGTTTACATTCCCACCAACAATGAAGTAAGGTTCCTTTCTGTCCACATCCCCTCCAGCATCTGTTGTTGTTAGAGTTCTTGATTTTTGCTGTTCTAACTGGAGTGAGGTGATATCTCAATGTTGTTTTGATTTGCATTTCTTTTATGGCTAGGGATGTTGAACATTTCTTCATGTGTCTATTGGCCATCCTTCTTTCTTCTTCAGAGAAGCTTCTCTTTAAGTCTTTCGCCCACTTATTTATTGGGCAGTTGTTTCTTTGAGGATTTGTTGTTGGGTGGTTTAATTTTTTGAGTTCCAAGTATATTTTAGATATGAGACCCTTGTCCGTTGTATGGCTAGTAAAGATCTTCTCCCAATCGGTGGGCTTTCTATTGATCTTGCCAGCTATGTCATTTGCCCTGCAGAAGCTCTGCAATCTTATGCAATCCCATTTGTCCAACCTTTCTTTGATTTGTTGTGCTTCCGGTTCTCTATTCAGAAAATTTCGACCTGAGCCAAGGAGACCTAGGGTTTCTCCTATTCCATCCTGTAATGTTTTCAGAGTGTCTGCTTTGAGTTCAAGGTCTTTGATCCATTTGGAGTTGATTCTGGTGCAGGGTGATATATAAGGATCTAGCTTTAGTTTTCTACATGTAGTTAACCAATTTTGCCAGCACCATTTACTGAGGAGGCTGTCTTTCTTCCATTCTATTGCTTTAGCTTCCTTATCGAAGATTAGATGGCTATAGGTCTGTAGGTTCATTTCTGGGTTTTCAATTCTATTCCATTGGTCCTGAGGTCTGTTCTTATGCCAATACCAAGCTGTTTTGATTACTATGGCTTTATAGTAGAGTTTGAAATTTGGTATTGATATTCCTCCAGCAGTGTTCTTTCCGTTGAGGAGCGTTTTTGCTATTCGGGGTCTTTTATTGTTCCATATGAATTTTTGGATTGCCTCCTCTATTTCCTTGAAGAATGGGGGTGGAATTTTGATAGGTATCGCGTTGAATTTGTAGATACATGCTGAGGTTTTTATTTATACTTTTCTTTTCCCCTTTCTTTCTTTTCTTTTCTTTCTTTCTTTCTTTTTTCTTTCTTTCTATCTTTCTTCCTTCATTTCTTTCTTTCTTTCTTTCTTTCTTCCCTTTTACTTTCCTCTTTTAGGAAATGAGTATACTTGTTTGCTGAACAAGTATTGTACCATTAGAATAATCTTTTTTCGATTTACTTACTTTGCTCATGAGTTATCCCTTTTGCTGAGGGCCGAACATAGGCTAAGTTCCTCACCTCTGTCTTACAAGTAGCGGGGATCAGAAATGCATTCCAACTTTCAAACCTTTAGGATGATATGAAACTCTTATTACTTTCCTTGCACACTGGTTCTGATCTGTGAACCTCTCAAATTCTAACTCTTCAATTAGTGATGTGAGTTCCAGTAGCCTGCCCTCAGTATAGATCGTCTAAATGAATTATTGAAGGCAATTTCACTTTAATCTCTTTTTTGCCATTCCAGGAGCTGTTATAGTTTTATTTCTAGACAAATTTTGTGTCTATACGCACATTAGCTTTAAAATATTACTTTTCCCCCTTTTTTTCCTTTTTAATTTTCTTGGTCAAGGGGCTTGAATTCTGGGTCTGGGCACTGTCCTTGGGCTCTTCAGATCAAGGCTAGCAGGTTACAACTTGAGCCACAGTGCCACTTCTGGTTTGCTGGTGGTTAATGGGAAGTAAGTGTGTCATGTATTTCCTGCCAGGTATAGCTTTGAAATACTATCCTCAAATCCCAGCTCCTGAGTAGATAAGATTACAGGCATGAGCCACTGGAACCCAGCTAAAAATGTTACTTATTTTAAGTTCTGTGATTTAAGTTGAGGGAGTAACATGAGTGTTTAGAAAGGTTACTTTCAAGTTACCTCTCTAAATAATTTCAGAGTTTCATTTTCATATTTATTGCAGTTATTAATAACAGAAACTCCCAAAGTAACAGAATAATCCTTCATTTTCTCCTTCCCATAGGTACTATTGGAAGAGAATGAGTACATATTATCCAAGATAATATGTACTTGAAATTATAAAAAAAATTATTTTGATGATACATAAAGAGCCAGATAACACAATGTGTTTTTTCATTTTGTAAAGAAAGGAATGTCATGAAAGTATATTTATTGGCAGGCTTTTCACCTGAAAAACAAAGAAAAAACAATATCATAAAAAAGCTGAAGGGGATCAGCAAACATGTAATGTGATATAGCATTGGAGACTTTAAGACATGAAGTGGTTCAGGTAAAGTAATATTTTGGAAAAGTTATCTGATCACTAAATTTATTCATTATACATTTTTCATTTTTATTTATATGTCACTTAATATATAAATACATACATGTGTGTGCAATATATATATGTATGTATGTATGTATGTATAGGTAATTTCATCATGTCAAGTTCATGGAGTTCAATAAACCTTAACAACCCAACAGCAGCACTGCACATGCAAACTGAATTGTTCACCATTGTAAGCTAGACCCGTGTTTTACCAAAGCTTTATATATAGGGTGTCATTTTTGCATTTAGTCTTGCCACAAAATGTGTGTGCTCATAGAAATGATGGTATTTATAACTACAATAATTTAGTGTAAATATTTACACTGAACACATGCTCAGTATGAGTTGTTCTTTTTTTTTCTTTTCTTATTTTATCTTTAGGAAGTTGATTTGAGTTTTGATGTTGTGTTTGCCAGATAAGAATTCCAACACTGGAGTCACTCCACCAATCCTTTCTTGTTTAAGTTACTTTACTCATAGAGTAGCAATTTTTACAACCAGCCCAAAAAACAGGGATCATGATTGCATTCCAATATCCCTACCTAGTAGGTTATATGGGTGATACTTTCCTTCCTAGACTGATTTAGAACTGTGATCCTCTCAAATTCTACCACTTTATTTAATTGTATGAGCTCCAGTTCTCCCTACTTCTAGAAGATAGGACAGACATAAATGATTACAGGTAATTTGAGTGAATCATTGGCTAATATAGGTGATTTGATATTAAAGTGTAGGTTAAGTTTGAAAGAATAAACACAGTAGTCAGATATTTTGCTAAGTAATTTTGTTTCACATTAATAACACATCTTGACCAGAATTAAGGACTTACTTTTGCTGTCTGTCAACTTGTATGTCATTTGGTAAAGTAAAATTCATGTCTTCCATGTGGTATAAAGAACTTTGAATGGTCTGATGTGCTGGTTCACATCTATAATCATGGTTAGCAATCAGAAATAAATAGATCACAATTTGAACATAGCCTAACCAAAAATTTAAGAGTCCCAATCTCAACAAACTAGTGGATCATGTTGAATTATGCCATTAATCTCAGAACCACAAAAGGCTAAGTCTCTGCCTAGTACTTGTGTCACTTGGGTAACTGAGACTTTTGGAGGCAGTCACCTCTACTGATGCAGAAACTGGGCTGAGATTTAGCAAGAGGAGGGAGGAGTTTGCCCCACCTTCCTAGGGTGGACCTCACAGAATGCAGTGAGCATGCTTGCTTTCCTCCTCTAAATGGCTTAAGATGCCATGCTGCTGAGTATTCATTATTTGATTCCAGTGACCTGTGGTAGAGGTGTAAGGAAACATTAACTAAATTTCACATATGCCAATTAAGCTGCTTTCCCAGCCTATGAATTCAACTCAGTAAGTGTTCATTATTTGAGAGTTGAGAATACTGAGGTAGGGGAGAGAGGGAGGGTGAGTGAAAGAGGGGAGAGAGAGACAGAGAGAGAGCTGGGCACTGGTGGCTCACACCTGTAATCCTAGCTACTCAGAAGGCTGAGATCTGAGGATTGCGGTTCAAAGCCAGCCTGGGCAGGAAAGTCCGTGAAACCCTTATCTCCAATAAACCACTCAATAACAAGAAGTGGTGCTGTGGCTCAAGAAGTAGAGTGCTCGCCTTGAGCTCAAGAGCTGAGGGACAGTGCCCAAGCCCAGAGTTCAAACCCCATGACCAACCAAAAAAATAAAAGTGAGAGAGGGGAAGGGAGAAAAGAAAGGAAGGAAAGAAGGAAGGAAGGAAGGAATGAGAAAGGAAGAAAGAAAGTAAGAAAGAAAGAACAAAAGAAAGAAAGAACGAAAGAAAGAAAGAAAGATAGAAAGAAAGAAAGAAAGAAAGAAAGAAAGAAAGAAAGAAAGAAAGAAAGAAAGAAAGAAAGAAAGGAAGAAAGAAAGAAAGGAAGGAAGGAAGGAAGGAAGAAAGAAAGAAAGAAAGAAAGAAAGGAAGGAAGGAAGGAAGCAAGGAAGCAAGGAAGCAAGGAAGGAAGGAAGGAATGAGAAAGGAAGGAAGGAATGAGAAAGGAAGAAAGAAAGAAAGAATGAAAAAAGGAAAGAAAGAAAGAAAAAAGAAAGAAAATGATTGAGAATGAATTGTTTTGAGTCAAGAGTCATATGTCAGAAATATTACCTGTATTTGGTGTTAGGTCTGCCCCAGGTCATGCAGACCCTATGAAATCACCTTCCCACTTCTTGGCTAAGTTTCAATCCTTCATGTGTTGTCTAGTATCTGGCACACCTGGAGGCAGCCACCTCCCCATCCTGTTAAGTCACAACCTGGTCAGCCTCTGGTCACACTTTCCATCTGACCAGAGGTGAGTCCCAGAACTTGAAGTCACATCCAGATCCAGTGTGACCAGAGTTTCCCTCAAACGGCCACACCTCATCTGGTCCTTCACATAGGTACTTCCTTGCCTGAGGTTAGGTCACTGTTATATATATATAACAGTTTCTTCAATGAGTGATTAAGGAACATGCAGTTAATTCTGTAGTTATTTATGCTTTTCTATGTGTGAGAAGCAAGGATGGAAATAATGATGTTTGGAATCTACTATTTGAAACATCTCTCCACTGCTCTTTCATCAGTTTTTCAATAATGCATTGTGTTTAAAAATAAAATTTAATTACATTTGCAAAGATGTTCTTTTTCAGTATATATATTATTTTTTTATTACAATGTTACATTTAGTATGTAATGTGAGTATGGGGATGTATGTGAGCATGAAAATCTAGGCATGTTTGTACATGTAGCTGACTCAAAGGAAACTGAATGTATGTGAGATACAAGATTCAAATAAAAGTTTAAGACCTGTAAGTTGCTAAATTGATATATATATATATATATATATATATATATATATATATATATATATCCAGTTTTTGGAGTGTGATTTCAAGGTCACATTTTGGTAGGTTTTATACCAAGTAAGTAGATGTTTCTAATCCAAAATCGTAAGGATTAAAACAACAACTCTGTTTCATAATCATTCAGTCTTAGTAATCCAGACATTGCAATAAGTGGAAAAAATGATTGAAAGTATGGTGGGTCATTAGTAACCTTTAGACACTATACATTTTCCCCAAAATCTTCAGATGTACTCTTTGGATATAAATTACAAGTATATTTATAAACGTACAGATATAATATGATCTTATATATGTAAATATATGTATATATTATAAATACATCATATATTTACTTATATTTTAAATGTGTATCACAAATATTGATTTATATTTAAATGTAATTCATCTCATCATAGATACATAGACAGACAGACAGTCAGACAGTCAGACAGACAGACAGACAGACAGACAGACAGACAGACAGACAGACAGACAGACAGACAGACAGATAGACAGATAGATAGATAGATAGATAGATAGATAGATAGATAGATAGATAGATAGATAGATAGATAGATAGATAGATAGATAGATAGATAGATAGATAGATAGATAGATAGATAGATAGATAGATAGATAGATAGATAGATAGATAGATTTTTTTTGGTCAGTCGTGGGGCTTGAACTCTGGGCTTAGGTGCTGTCCATGTGCTCTTCTGCTCAAGGCAAGAGCTCTACCGCTTGAGACCTAGCGCCACTTCCAGTTTTCTGGTAGTTTATTGGAAAAAAGAATTTCATGGAATTTCCTGCCTGAGCTGGCATTGAACTGTGATCCTCAGATCTCAGCCTCCTGAGTAGCTAGGACTATAGGCATGAGCCATGGGTACCCGACTATACTTATATCTGAGATTTGTTAGTAGAACAAAGGATACAGGAACTATTATTCTTATCATGAAAGGACTTCACACTGACAGGTATAATTACAAGAAGAAAACAATAACTATTCACAATGGCACAAAAATTCCTTAGGTGCCTAGCAAGACAGCATGTGTTTCCATACACTGCATGTGGTGTGAGCAGTTTGCAACCCAAGTGACTGTGGGAGATATTGGACCCTGACAATTGCATAAACACAGCTCTCTATGACAGATTAGAAAGGCCTATCTTAGAGATTCTTGTTAGGGACATGATGAAAAAATTTATAGTTTAGTTGTGATTACAGAACTCTTTTACACATATCACTCAGCCATTAACTATATTTCACATAGTTCCTATTGCTCTAACTTATATTTTCTTGGTTCAGTAAACTGTTTTTTGTTTGTGAAAACTTAGCTGTTCAAAACATAGACATGGGTTTTTAATATTTTTGAAATTGCTGTCTGCATAATGTTGTATGTGATGAGCTTCTCTTTACCATTTCATAGGAATAAACTTAATCTGATTCAAACTTGGAAACAGTTAGCTTGTTCTCTCTCCTAGAAAGCATCTATATAGACTTCTTTACATGTAAACAGACCCTCATTTACTTGCAAAAGTCTGTCAGTGTATCAAACCTAACTCACCCAAGTGAGGTGAATTCTTCTCTCATGCTTCTTTTACATTAAAAATGGTAAGAACTGTTCAGTAATGTGCATACATTTTAATATGAAGTGGGACTCCTATTTTCCTTAATATGAATCAAGCAGAGGAATCAGTTTAAGATGTGAAAGAGCCTTAGAAAGAGTTTTGGACCTTGGAAACTGTCCTTTGTATGAATTTTTGGAGAAATATCCCTTTTCTTTTTTTTTAATTTTATTTTATTTTATTTGAGAACATACTGTATAGAGGGGCTACAATTACATGGGCAGGATAATGCATACATTTCTTACCAAGCATTGCAGCCTCTTCCTTTGTTTACCCTTCACCTCCCTTCCCAGCGTCCCCCCTTCCCCCACCCAATTATACCCCCTCCCCCCCCCAAACCGACATTGTAAAGCTGGTTTTGACATGACATTTTGTACTTCTCATTGTTGCAACAGGTCCACCTGAATCCTTAAACGACTTGTTTGTCCCCATCTCCTCCACATGTTATACTGACATCAAATATAGTGAAAGCGGGGGTTACAATGTGGGGGAGGGACATACAAAGCAACAAAGAAATAATCTTATAAATGCGTTAGAAACACATGCATGAAAGAAACGAAAACATTAAAATACATATTTAAGGGTTCATTTTCCTAACATCACATTATCTGATCTTTTCCGCTTGACTCATACCTATACTAGATATTGCAAATAAGGGAAACCATGGGACCTATGCTTCTTTGGGCCTGGCTTACTTCACTTAATATAATTTTTTCCAAACCTTTCCATTTCCTAACAAATGGGGAAATGTCATTCTTTCTGATCAAAAGACTTCACATAGATCTCCCCTATGATCCAGCAATCCCACTTTTGGGCATTTACCCAAATGTTTACAAACAAGACCACACTAAAGCTACCAGCACAACTATGTTTATTGCAGCATTATTTACCATAGCTAAGATATGGAACCAACCCAGATGCCTCTCAGTAGATGAATGGATAAAGAAAATGTAGTATATATACACAATGAAATATCCCTTTTCAAAGACAAAGGACTCATTTTTTTAATATTGTGCTGGTACTGGGGTTTGAATTCCTGGACTTGAGCTATATCTGGGCTTTAATTCTCAATGTTTGCTCTATACCACCTGAGCCACACCTTCACTTCTTCCATTTACCACAAGTGGAGAAAAGAATCTCTTTGGTTTATCCACTTGGAATAGCTTCGAATTTCAATTGTCAAATTTGAACCTACCGACTATCTAGATGTAAGCCACTGGTGCTGTGCTAGAACTCACTTCTTAAGAATAAAAAATCACAAAAAGAGGAGAAAAAATATTTGTTCAATTATTTATGTGTTGTCTGATAAAACAAAGCACTTGC
This sequence comes from Dipodomys merriami, assembly GCF_024711535.1. Classification (NCBI taxonomy): domain Eukaryota; kingdom Metazoa; phylum Chordata; class Mammalia; order Rodentia; family Heteromyidae; genus Dipodomys; species Dipodomys merriami. The sequence goes on along the minus strand of NW_027206338.1, from coordinate 430,445 downwards.
TACTGGAAGGGAAAAAGAGAGAAGATAGACATGAATATGCAGGAGAGAGAAACAAAGAAAGAAGAAAGGAAGGGAGATTAAAAGAGGGGAGGGGAGTGGAAGGGAGGATACGAGAGAAGGGGGAAGCTGAGTAGAATTATCTACTCCTCACTAAGGTTTTGTTGGACAATCAGTACCTTTGCATTTATGTAGCCAAAGCTTTTTATTTTTGGTAGTAGTAAGCTGAGATATAAAATACCAATTTACAGGTAATAACCTGTTAGTGTGCTTCCGTCTGCACCAAGGAAGCCACAATTAGGTTACTGTCAGTGAGAAGGCAAGAGTAAGCAATTTAAGTGATTCTGAGAAACAATAATTGACATGTCAGGAATGCTCCCCTGTATGGTGAAGTCAAGCTTCACTCTTGTTCCCTGCTCCAGTCTTCCTCTCAACAAGAACAGCAGAAACAGGAGAGGAAGGAGATATGTGAGTAATGATCATCTCTCTGTTTACCCTCATCCCTTGGTCTCTCAAAATATAAAGCAAAAGGAGAATTAACTGAACTAGTGGGGAACATGGGAGGAAAAAGTTCAGTCTAACTTATTGTGAAACTTTTAAAATAATTGGAGCAGCACTCCAAATACTGAAATAAAACTTTTTAAATTATTAACAAAAAGTAACTTGAAATTTATCGAAAATTTAGAAGACTACAAAGCTCACTACATAGTGGAATCTGAAAATTGAAACTGATTCCTGCCTCTATCATCAGAAATTGAAGATTGTCCCTAAATGTCAAATACTAGGTAAAATACCCTTGATATTCACTTATACTGTGTGAATATAATGCAGAAAATATGACTTTAAATTTAGACTGCTGAAGTGATAAGCGATGGGAATTCATGATGGATAACATAATGCTGACAGCATGGAAATTATTTCCCTTCCATCTTCAGTGAGTAGAGAATAAAAATGCTCTATTGGATGGCCCTGAAAGTACAATTCTAAATTTAGGACAGAAGGTGAATAGTAAAGAAGAGCTATCTTTGCCAATCTGAGATTAGAAATGTGGAGAAATATACTAATTTATGTATGTCAAACATGGAAGAGAGGATGTGGCAAGCCCATAGCCAAATGCCAAAGTAGAGATATTTAACAAAATACCATGAAGTTGAAACAAGTCTTAAAGGGGGATCTGGGCTAAAAGGGAGTAGGGTAGAAGAATGGAGAGGGAAATGGTGGACTAATACAGTCATACCATTCAATGTACACATGTCAGAATATAAGTAGGAAACATGAAGGGATAGGTGAGGTTGGGGTAAGGGAAGGAAGAAAAATTCACTGTATATTGAAATGCACACACATTCTATTCAACACTGACATGATGAAGCAAAACCCCTTTGCACAACTAGCTAAACATAATTTTTTTGAAATTTTAATATTCAGAGACCAGAAGCACAAACCTTTAGAGATAAATAAGAAGAGAGAATTGACATATTGTTGAGGCTTGTTTCCCTTTCAATATACAAAATTTAATGTGTGAAGTCTGCTGCAAATATAAATTTTATTTTGCCGATACTTTTAAGCAAATTGCTTAAAATGTAGAGAACCAAATTCCAATATCCCTTCATTTCCAATAAAAAAAATCGTATGCACCTTTAAGTTTCTCAGTTATTTCTAAATACCTTAATGCAATGCATTATTGGAACGAATTTCATTCCATATTTAAATTTATTTTTTGTTGTTGTGAAAATACTGTACAAAGGGGTTTCAATTACATGGACATGATAATGAGTCCATTTCCTATCAAGCATTGTAGCCTCCTCCTTTGTTTCACCTTCCCATAACTTCCCATCCTCTCCCCGCTCCCCACCCAGTCCTTCCCCCACCAAAATTTTAAAGTTTGTTTTCGACATAACGACTTGTACATCTCATTGTTTTAATGGTCCAACTGTATCCCTATTATATAAATGATTTGTTTTTTCCCTTCCCTTCCTCAAATTATAACAACATCAAGTTCAGTGAAAGCAGGGTTTGTACAGTGGGGGAGGGACATACAAAGCAAAAAAGAAATATTCTTATAAATGTGTTAGAAACAATTGCATGAAAGCGAAAAACATTTGAATATATAGCTTAGGGCTCATTTCCCTAACACCAACTTGTCTGACAGTTTCTGTTTGTCTCAGACATATACTAGTTATTGCAAATAAGGGAAATCATGGCACTAATGTTTCTTTGGGCCTGGCTTACGTCACTTAATATATTTTTTCCATGTCTTTCCATTTCCTAACAAATGGAGCCAATGTCATGCTTTCTGATGGAGGCATAGAATTCCAGTGTGTATATATACCACATTTTCTTGATCTACTCATCTAATAAGGGGCATCTGGGTTGGTTCCATATATTAGCTATGGTAAATAATGATGCAATAAACATAGTTGTGCTGGAAGTTCTACTGTGGCCTTGTATGTGAACATTTGGGTAAATACCCAAAGTGGGATTCTGGGTCATAGGGGAGCTCTATGTCGAGACTTTTGAGGAACCTCAATACTGATTTCCAAACTGGTTGAACAAATTTATACTCCCATCCACAATTCAGTAATGTTCCGTTCTGTCCACATCCCCTCCAGCATCTGGTGTTAGAGTTCTTGATTAGAGCCATTCTAACTGGGGTGAGGTGGTATCTCAATGTTGTTTTGATTTGCATTTCTTTTATGACTTTTATGTGTCTATTGGCCATCCTTCTTTCCTCTTCAGAGAAGTTTCTCTTTAAGTCTTTAGCCCACTTATTTTTGGGCAGTTGTTTCTTTGAAGATTTGTTGGGGGATTTAAATTTTTGAGTTACATGTATATTTTAGATATGAGACCCTTGTCCATTTTATGGCTAGTGAAGATCTTCTACCAATCTGTGCGCTTTCTATTGATCTTGCTAGCTATGACCTTTGCCATGCAGAAGCTCTGCAATTTTATGCAATCCCATTTGTCCAACCTTTCTTTGATTTGTTGTGTTTCTGGGTCTCTATTAAGAAAATTTCAGCCTGTGCCAACAAGACCTAGGGTTTCTCCTATTCCAATCCGTAATGTTTTCAGAGTGTCCGCTTTGACTCCGAGGTCTTTGATCTATTTAGAGTTGATTCGGGTACAGGGTGATATATAAGGATCTAGCTTTAGTGTTCTACAAGTTGTTAACCAATTTTTCCAGCACCATTTACTGAAGAGGCTGTCTTCTTCCATTCTATTGTTTTAGCTCCCTTACCGAAGATTAGATGGCTATAGGTCTGTAGGTTCATTTCTGGGTTTCAATTCTATTCCATTGGTCCTGAGGTCGGTTCTTGTGTCAGTACCAAACTGTTTTGATTACTATGGCTTTGTAGTTGAATTTGAATTTGGTATTGATATTCTTCCAGCTCTGTTCTCTCTGTTAGGGATCATTTTTGCTATTCAGGGTCTTTTATTGTTCCATATGAATTTTTTGATTGCCTCTTCTATTTCCTTGAAGAATGAGGTTAGAATATTGATAGATATCGCATTGAATTTGTAGATAGCCTTGGGAAGTATTGCCTTTTTCACTATGTTGATCTTTCCCAATCCAGGAGCATGGGAGTTTTTGCCACTTTCTAAGTTCAGTTTTGATTTCCTTTTTCCGTTTTTTAAAGTTTTCCTCATAGAGGTCCTTCACTTTTTTGGTTAAGTTAAATCCTAGGTATTTTAATTTTTGTGTGGCTATTACAAATAGAGTTGCTTTCCTAATTTCAGGCACACTTTTCTTATTGTTGGCATACAGAAAAATCCATTGATTTTTGAGGGTTAATTTCATACCATGCTACTTTGCCAGAGTTTTGAATCATCTTGAGTAATTTTGGAGTGGACTCTGTGCGATTCTTTAAATACAAGATCATGTCATCTGCAAAGAGGGAGAGTTTTACTTCTTCTTTCCCTATTAGGATCCTTCTTATACTTGCATCTAGTCTTATTACTGTATAAGGCATTCCAATACTTGATTGAAGAAAAGTGGAAATAGTGGTCATCCTGTTTCATTCCTGAGTTAAGAGGAAATAGCTTTAGTTTTTTACCATTAAGTATAATGCTGGCTATAGGTTTGTCATATAAAATCTTTAATGTATTGAGGAAAGTTCCATGGATTCCTCATTTTTCCAGAAACTTCATTAAAAGGGATCTTGGATCTTGTCAATTGCTTTTTCTGCATCTATTGAGATAACCATGTGGTTCTTATCCTTGCTTCTGTTGATGTGATAAATTATATTAATTGATTTGCGTATCTTAAACCAGCTTTGCATCCATGAAATGAATCCTGTTTGATCGTGGTGTATGATTTTTTGGATGAATTGTTGAAGTCGATTGGCCAAAATTTTGTTGAGAAGTTTTGCATCAAAGTTCGTCAAAGAAATGGGTCTATATTTCTCTTTCCTAGCTGAGTCCCTTCCTGGTTTTGGGATGTGTGTTATGATGGCCTCATAGAATGAGTTCAGTAGTGAACTTTCTTTTTCCGTTTCATTGAAGAGTTGGAGGAGTATTGGTGTGATGTCTGCTTTGAAGGCCTAATAGAATTCTGCTGTAAAACCATTTGGTCCTGGGCTTTTCTTAGATTGGAGGTCTCTTATTGCTGTTTCTATTTCAGTGCTTGATATAGGCCTTTTAAGATAGTTTGACTCATCTTGGCTTAGTTTTGACATGTCAGTATTTTCTAGTATAAGTTCCATTTCTGCCAAGTTCTCAAACTTATTAGTATACAGGTTTTAGAAGCATTCCCTTATAATGTTCTGAATATTAGTTGTTTCTGTGATGATGTTTCCATTCTCATCTCTGAGTTTATTTGTGTGTGTTCTCTTCTTTTTCTGATAAGATTTGCTAAGGGTGTGTCAATTTTGTTAATTTTTTCAAAGAACCAACTCTTAGTTTTGTTGTTTCTTTCTATAGCTTTTTTGGATTCTAATTAATTTAATTCTGATTTAATTTTAATTTTTTCTTTCTGTCTACTGGATTGGGGTTTATCTTGCTCTTTTTCAAGGAGGTTCAGATGTCTCATTAAATAGTTGTTTTCAGATCTCTCCAATTTGTTGATGTAGGAGCTCAGAGCTATAAACTTGCCTCTGAATACTGTGTTTGCTGTGTCCCAGAGGAGCTAGTAATTGGTGTGTTCAGTTTTGTTGAATATCATGAACATTTGAATTTCCTTTCTAATCTCTTCCATGACCCACTCGTGATTCAGCAGTGTGTTGTTCAGGATCCATGTGTTACATGACTTTCTTTGGTGACTTTTGGTGTTGAGTTCTAAATATATTCCCTTGTGGTCTGAGAGAATGCAAGGTATAACTTCAATGTTTCTGAATTTGGACGTTTGCTTTGTGGCCTATAATGTGGTCTATTTTGGAAAATGTTCCATGTGCTGCTGAGAAAAACGTATTGTCTAATGCTGCTGGGTGAAATATTCAGTAGATGTGTGTTAAATCTAGTTGATATGTGCAGTTGTTTATATCTACGGTTACTCTGTTGAGTTTTTGCGAAGTTCATTTATCTAGTGGGGAAAGTTGTGTGTTAAAGTCCTCAACAATTAATGTTTATGGTTCTATGTGGGATTTGAGGGAAAGTAGAGTTTCTTGGACGAATTAGGGTGCTCTGCTGTTTGGCAAATAGATATTTACAATTGTAATATCCTCCTGAAGGAGTGATCCCTTAATTAGTATGTACCAACCTTTTCACTAATTTTAATTAAAAGTCTATTTTATCTGATATTAGGATTGCAACTCCATCCTGTTTATGGGAGCCGTTTGCTTGGTAGATTTTGTTTAAGCCTTTAAAATTGAAAATGTGTTTGTTTTGTGGGCAAGATTTGACTCCTGAAGCCAGCAGATAAAAGGATCTTGCTTTTTAATCCAAGTAGACAGACTTTGTCGCTTAATTGATGAGTTAAGTCTGTTAATGTTGAGAGATAGAACTGAGAGGTATTTGGGAGTTCCTTCCATTTTATCCAACTACTTCAGAGCTGTGGCAACTGTGTTCTTCCTATGGGTCTTGGATTCTCAGTTTGGGTGATATTTCTTGGCCTTTAGTGTGGTCTTGTTGGTTTTCTCTGTGTAGGACATCTTTAAGACCCTTTAGTAGGGCTGGTTTGGTGGAGATATATTGTTTCAATTTTTCTTTGCTATGGAAGGGTTTTATTTGACCTCCGATTATTAAGGAGAGTATAGCTGGGTAAAGTATTCTTGGTTGATAGTTGTTTGTATTTAGGACATAGATTACATCATTCTAGGCTCTTCTTGCTTTGATTGTTTCTGCTGAGAAATCTGAGGTGATTCTAGTTGGTTTCCCTTTATAGGTGTTTGATCTTTGCTTCATGACAACTTTAAGGATTTTTTCCTTGTTCTGAATCGATCCTGTGAGTATTATAATGTGACAATGGGATATCCTCTTCTGATCTAGTCTATTGGGAGTTCTAAAAGCTTCTTGTATCTGAATAGACCTATCTTTTTGCATGTTTGGGAAGTTCTCTGCTAGGATCCTGTTAAACATATTTCCTAGACCATTGACTTCTGGCTCTAGGTGCTCCTCTACACCCATTATCCTCAGATTAGGCCTTCTAGTGCGGTCTTCCAAGGCTTCAATGTTGAATAGATCTATCATATTTCTTGGATTTGTCTTTGAAGGTTGTATATTCCTTCTCTATAATATCTAGGCTGTCTTCAATCCTCAGGATTCAATCTTCTGCATGGCCAATCCTACTATCCAGACTTTCTACTTTTTTTTTTTCCTTCCAGTTGGTCGGCTTTTATGGCTTCTAATTCTTTGTTGGATCTTTGTTTTAGATCTTGTATGAAATTCTTTACTTCATTAATTTAGTGTCCAGTGTTTATTCTCAAATCACTTGGTTGATTGGTTATGGTTTCCTTGGACTCCCATTACTTCTGTTGGGATCCATTCAGCATTCCCTTTGTGGACTCCCTGACTTCTCTCAGCTCTCTGTTTATGGATTCCATGAATGCCTCTAGTGATCTTTGTCTATGCTCTTCCCACTCTTGAAATTCCTGTATTACTCTTTGATCAGCTTCTTCATGTTCATGCAATTCCTTTAGTTCTCTTTGACTAATCTCAGCCTACTCACACAATTCCTTTATTTCTCTTTGAGTGTTCCCAAGCTGCTAATGCAATTCTTTTATCTATCTATGAGTAGCTTCCTCACACCTATGAGCTTTCTTTTTTGCCATTTGTTTGCCTCCTCTCTCTCTATATCATGCTTACCCAGAGTCCTTTGAAGGTTTTCAATCTTTTTATTTACCATGTTTACCATTAGTGTTTTTAGAGCTTTTTGAAAACTCTCCTCTGGATTATTTATTATCTGTTCTGTCGACTAATTATCATGAGTGGGAGTTGAGATACCCGGACTTGCCATTTTTCTTGTGTTTTTCCGGCTTCTTCTGCCCATTTGGCATGAGAGTAACACCAATTTTGTGCTATAAAACTATCTTAAGGGAAGCATCAACAAAGTCTGTAGTTGCACAGTCCAAAGCCTGCAGATCCTCCTGATGAAGAGATCCCTTGATTAGTATGTAGTGACCTTCTTTATCTCTTCTCACAAATTTTAATTTGAACTCTATTTTATCTGATATTAGGATTGCAACTCCCGCCTGTTTATGGGAGCCTTTTGCTTGGTAGATTTTGTTCCAGCCTTTAACATTGAAAATGTGTTTGTTTTTACGGGCAAGGTGTGACTCCTGAAGGCAGCAAATATTTTGCCCATGTAATTGTAACCGCTCTGTACAGTATTTTCACAATAAAAATAAATAAATAAATATTACAAAAGCCTGCAGATATAATCTAGTTCAACAGATACATTTTCAACATCAACCAACTATGTATTAATAGGCTATGAACCGCAAAGAAGAATTTTGCAAACGAGAAATTATTAGGTTTAGTGAGAGATGTGGGTATTAATAGGAATAGAGGGATGTGGAAAGGTAGAGGGGAGCTAACTTAGTCCTAATCTCAAAACAGGAAGTAGATTCGATAGAATGATAGTAGACACCGGGGGGGAAAAAGAAAGAGAAAAAAAAAGACAAGGAAAAATAGTAAAACAAAAATTAAAAATTAAAAAATGAAACACTTCAAATTATGCAGAATAAAAACGTAATATTCAGAGAAGGATGGGAATATGATAAGAGAAGGGGAGGGATAGAAAGGAGATGTCAAAAAATAAAAAATAAAAATGCTTAAAATTTTATATAGGTATATAGAGGTAGTACAGCTATTAAAGAAGTTAAGTCTAAAAGGTTTTGAATTCAGTAATAAATTTCTGGATTAAGTGTGTATACAATCGGGGATAAGGTCTAATAATCAACTACAGGTATATCTGAGAATGAGCGGAAATGCGACTAATTCACGCAAAGAAGAACGAAATAGAAAAAAAGTGAAAAGAATGAGAAAGAAAGGAAAAAAGGATCAAAAGGTCAGTAGTGCTAAACAAAAATGGAAAAAAAGCACGCACACACACACACACACACACACACACACACACACACACATATAACCGTAAAATAAAAATTATAAGAGGAAGAAAAAAAAGTTAATAGAAAACAATTTTTTAAAGTTAAAAATTAAAAATTAAAAATGTTAAAAAAATTTTAATAAAAGGTGACAAAAAAGAGTTCTTTGCTTTTTGGGGGTTAGAAGGGAAGATCCTGTATCTCCCTTGTGTCCATAACCAGTCTCTTGTTGGAGTCTCTGGTCTGCTTGTGGTATTTGATTTTCCTGTAGCTTGGTTGAACTCCATGACATGGAAACAGCAAGTTTTTTTTTTCAGATATCAACCTTGATGTCAGTAGAGTATCTAGACATTATTTTATTTCATTTGTCTTTTCTATTGGTTTATCACTAGCAAACTCTGTCTTGATTTTGGTACCTTCCATCTTGTATATACATTTATCTGATTTGGAGATGGAAAGGGAAAAAATATAGTGATGAAAGAAGTACAAAGAGTGACCCATTGCAACAATGATATTCACAAGACACTTTCAGAAATGAACTTTACATCTATGGGGTGGGGAGGATGTGTGGAGAGTGGGAAGGGAAATGAGAACAACAATGGAGTGGATAAAAATATTCAACAAGGATTATATCTTATTCATGTAACTCTAACCACTCTGTACAGTATTTTTGAAATAAAATAAAATTTAAAAATTGAACCTATCCTAGAAAAAATATAGTTTTCAAAATAAGATATCTGTCACAGTACTTGTGAGGGATTCTAGGGTCAAACTGTTAAACCTGGAAAGGGATAGATTGCGAAGCCATCTCAAACAGCAATCAAAAGACTGAGAGCTCTGTTCTGGAAAGGTCAGTCAAGGGAAGACAGGGGTATGAGTTATTACCTCAAAAGCATATAAATTCGAGCTGTTGGACACTAAAAGATTAAGACTTTCGAGACAAGATGGATGTCTGTGTTATGGATGTAATGACTATTACTCCCTTCTGCTCCCTAACAATAAGGGATTGAATTATCACTATGTATACAAACAATACCTCATGTTAATAGTTGTAACCAAAGCTAGGTTAATGCCTTAGTTTGTGGACATACCTATAGCCACTGACCACCACCCGCCTTGTAGTAGAAGGAATATAAACATGTTAAGCATGATTTGGTGATCCAGAAGCTGGCAATGAGGCTTTGGGTCCTCTGGTGTCTTCTTTCCTATCATTTCCAGTGATTTCTCAGTTTTTTGGCCATGTATCCCATCATCTTTCCTGTCCCATGGTTGTGGTTAGTGACAGTACTGATTTTCTGAACACCTCAAAACAAACTATGGAAAAACACTTACTCAAAAAAGATTGAGGAAGATTGAGCACCTGGAAAGATACCAAACATTATCAGTGACCCTGTGATCCTCTAGCAAGTAAGTACAATTCAGGAATATCTTTATTTCTGATAATATGAGATGGATAATTGTCCCTTTTGTATATTTGGTATTTGGTACTGCATGCATTTTCAGAAACACATATGCATTGTTAAATAATGTTATTTATTTCACAGGTCACAGACCATGTCACTGGAGTGATGACCCTAATGTCTTATCTCAGTTGCCTGATTCAGACTTAGATGACTATGAATTGCCTAATTATGAATATTTCTCCATGAAACTCAACAACACAGAATGAAGTGTCAGGGTCAGGCCATTCTATACCTGTAAGGATATTTACATATATTATAGTAATATACACCTACACTGCTCAGTACTCATGGCAGAGTGGTTTGTTATAATTGTCCTCAAATCATAAATATGCTAGAGCTTAAAGCAGAATGATGGGCTATTCATTTTCAACGCAAGAGTAATGATCACCCTTTAAAATTATTTTCAGTGGAGAATCCTTCCTATACATTTTACTGACTTAGCTTCTACTCTCTGTTTACCATTATCAGGAAGGGTCACACTGTATCGAGCTACAATATTGCAGCAACTTAGCTGCCTTAGAATGTTACCTCCAATCTTGATACCAAGGTCAACTCTGCAACTCTAATCACATAGTTAGTGGACACCCAAACTTTTCAAGCTGGTTAAAAATTCAGCTATCACTGCTCATTGCCAGTGTTAAAGAACTCACTCCTTTAGATGTATTATGTATCTTCTTGTATTTCCAACACTGCCTTAGATGTTGGTTTTTGAAGTAGAGCTTTTAGTTTGCATTTGATTTATGGAGGTGTTAGTGATGCCAGTTATTAGTAATTTGACATTGTGGCTATTGAGGAAGTGAATACACATTACTCACAAAAGTTTCTTTATGTGTATTGGTATTGCGATATTGTGAACTTCCTAAAAGCCAGCCAGGGGGGCACATGTCCCTAATCCCATCACTTATGTCACTGAGACAAGCCTTGAAAGGTCCAGGCTAGCTGGAACTTTATAGTGAGAACCTTTTCTACAAAGAAAGGGGAGAGATTTGAAAACAAAAAAACAAAAAAAAAAACAAGTGAATCTTCCAACAGTTTTGTCATATATTCTTTACACTTAGCCATTAAGAGCACCATAATAGTATTGTTTATGCCTTCTTACCTACTCTTTTCCTGTTCTGAGCTGTTTTATTTATGGATCTCTAAGATGTCATATAAGAATCACATAAGAAATCTATATAAATCATATAAGAAATCATAAAAAATAGTTTGTTAGGGATATATAATCCAAAGGTAATAATTTCAGGAAAATATTAAGCACATAAAATGTAATGCATTGACTATTGAAAACTTCAGCAGTTGTAGTTTATTTATTCTTATAACAAAGATTATAAACGAAGTTACAATAGTATTCCAACTGGAACTAGAAATATGAAGGGTAGCACTAAAGAATGCTACTGCTACCACTAATAGAGTAAGAATGAAATTTAGGCAAAACTCCTTCATAATAAAAGCCACAGGACAACCCCAACATTGCTTTCATTGTTTCATATGAGGACAAGACTTTTTTTTAGTAAAGACAAATTTTCAAAGATATTAACATCAATTGGGTATATATTTCTGAAGTCCTTCAGGAAGGATGCTGTGACCATGTTGATGGAAGCTGACTTCTTTGGGACCTACTACACAAGGTGCAGACACCATTCCAAGCACTGAACCTGCATTAGAGTAATTTAAGTGCTCATGAGTGTTCTTCAAGTTAGGAAATGAATTAAGTTTTTTATTAAAAACAAAAGTAGGAAAGAAGCCCAAACAAATTTCCCAAGTTGCTAAGACTGATCAGTTGAGACCCATAATTCAAAACCAGAATTCCACCAGCCACATCTGTGGATATTCTGTGTCACATTCATTACTTTTCAAGAGCTATGGAGCAGATGAATCCACATTATCTTCCTAATTATGGTTATGAGATCAATAACATTGATACAGAATATAAATATTTTTAAATGAAAAGGGTGTGGATAATGACAGCACAAGTGATCTTTATATCAAATGAAGATCAGTTTAATTTCTAAAGAAATATCTGAATGAACATCATTCAGCTTCCACTGTTTATTATTCCTGGTATCAAAGACACCTGTGCTGACGAACACAGGCTTTTATCAATCAGTACCCTCAATACACAGGGTAGATTGTTATGGATATACAATCCATAAGGAATAATTTTCGTGTGTACTTACTTCCTTGTTGTACCAAAAAAAATCTATTCCCTATTCTAAAACATACATCAATTTAATGGATATTAGTGTTATCAGTATAAATTAGGTGTGCATAATATATGTAATGTATCTTATTACATAACATAGAAATTATATATTTATATATCACATATATACATATATATGTATCATTACTGATATTCTAGGACTACTATAAATAATATATGTATAAAACATTTTAGTATTATACTGTGAAGGATACAAGGAATGACAAGTTTATGTAAATAAATATATATGTATGTTTTAGTCACATAATTTATTTTTGTGCCATTACTGAGACTGGGTTTTGTCCCTGAGCCATTTCACTCAGACTGGCTTCATATAGCTATCTTCAGATCTCAGGCCCTAAGTAGCAGGAATTACATACATGAGTCAGCTTATAGATTTTTAACCCCATCCTTGGCATATTCTTACATAATTATTTTTGAATGCTCAATTATATTCTGATATTCCATTTCTAAACCAATTCAGAATAAATAACTACTAACTGAGTAAAACTCTATGTTGCAATCAAAATTGTAAGGACCCTACTTTATTATCCATTTTCAAAGATATTGGTAGTTTAATTCCTGGACAGACAAGTAGAAAAATTAAATTATGTGTGCATAATATATGTAATATACTATATTACATAACATATAAATGATATATTTATAATATATGCATAATTAGTGATAGTCTATAATTACTATAAATACTATATGTATAAAACTGGTTTTAATATTATACTGTGAAGGATACAAGGAATGACAATATCCCTATCATAACTGTCTCATTTTTACCAGTACACAAACTATGTTATAAATAGATATCTTCAAGAAAGCACACCTCTGTAATAAAATATTCTCCTCATCGTTATGAACATCCTCTAAGATTGGCTACACTGATCCACAGCAATCACTTTGTGATACTTTCTGGATAAAGTTGCTTGTCCTCATCCTTATCAGTCTTTCAGCAACTTCAGTGAAGAGCTTTTTCTCTTGCTTTGCCTGTAGTCGATATCATCCTTTGTTTTTTCCCAGCAAAGAAATTGTGGTTAGCAAGCTTGAGCATTGGTACATACAAAGGTTCTTTGGTTATGAATTTTTCCTTTCCTTTCTTGATAAGTGAGCTGTAATAACAAAAACCTCTTAAGACAATGTGTAAGTGAAAACATATTGATTTGAAAATACTATAAATATTCGTTCTTTGAAATTATTTTTAATTCAAATATAACAGGGGTGGTTTTATTGGTGTACGCCTTTAAATCTAGCTATTTATAAGGCTGAAAACAGAAGATCGTAGTTTCAAGCTAGACCAGGTAAATAGACCATGAGACATTTATCTTCAACTAAGAACCAAAAAGCTAAAAGTGGAGCTGTGGCTCAAATGGAAGACTGACAACCTGAGCACAAAACAAACAAAAAAAAAAAAACAAATCCACGAATTTAAGTCATAGTATTAGTATTCATATACTATATATTTATGGTTCCTAAAATATTATGTGAATTAATTTGTCAAAACCTGCTCATACATTACATATGAGGTGTGAAATAATAGGTAAGTCTGAAATGACTACAAGATATTTTGACAAGGCAACTGGAAGAGTTATCAATTAATCAAATAGTAATGAGGAATACAATCAAAGCTCACTTTGGACTCTTTTGAATTTGTTAAAATCAATAGCTAGGAGTTGTCAGTAAACATGATGCTATTAAGGAATTGAATTAAAGAAAGAACAGAGCTGGAGGAAAAAAAACGAAATAATTACATGTACTCAGTGGTAACACTCATGAGAAGGAAGATTACAGAACTAAGCCATGGGATACACAAATATGTATAACATGGCAAATGAAGAAAAACAGTAATAAGTATGTAATGCAGACTTATATGGATATATATTTTTAATGTTTAAGGGCTATGAAGTGTTTATGTGATGACCTAAAATTTAAGAAATTGGTAAGGTCAACTATCTCTTGGGCAAACTATAGCAGATAGGTTAAATAAAACAGGGCCACAATAGAGTGTCTTGATTTGCCAACGTGAAAACAGGTCAATATTTGGAAAGCTATTTTTTGGACATGTGGTTGGAGTGACAATTGCTGCAGTTTGTTCAAGTGTCAGTAGAAGGGTACAGTTTTAATACAATGATAGAAATCTTTCCGGGTCTGGTACATTTTCCCACTCTCTTCAATTTCCCTTTTTTTCTGAGAACTAAAATGTCGTTACTGGAAGCCATTCCCAAATTGTGCCTTTGGCAAGTTTTCAGATATTCAGTCAATCACTTGCCCAAATAATAGAGAATGGGACCAGGTCTACATTGAGTACTCACAGTAAACAGATTTCTGGCCATTCTTAGGAGGAGCCCTTCTGCAATTGTGGGATGGATAAGGCTGGATAATTTACAGATCAGCCACCATAGATGGAAAGTATTCTGCTAATTTGACCCCTGAGATATTAGATGTTTTATCTCCATTGTATTGATTTTTATGAATCAATTAATCAGATTCTTTATACTATATGATGTTACTAAATTGTGAAATGCATGTTTATTGCATTTCCTTTGTATAACATATAGTATGCTTTGAAATTTGGTATAAATTATTCATGTTTTTATTTTTTTCAATGTGGATTACTCCTAGTTCTCAAGAGTGGGGAAATGCTTTGGAAATTTGTAACTTGAAGTCATATGTTGCCATGTGTCATATCCTATTTTCCTTGTACAGAGTTGATAATAAATTATATGTAATTTATTTTTTATTTTTATTTATTGTCTATTGCAGAGTTTGAACTTGGGTCCTGGGCACTGTTCCTGAGGTCTTCGGCTCAAAGTTATCTATCTACAACATTGAGCCACAGTATCAATTTTAGTCTTGATTGAGTAACTGGAGATAAGTGTCTCATGGCAACTTTTCTGCCAAAGATGGCTTTGAACTGATTCTCAGATAGCCTCCAGATTAGCCAAGATTACAGGCATGAGCTACCAGCACATAGCTATATGTAATTTCAACTGTAATTTTCTTCAAGTGTTTCATCCTGCATTGAAGTTTATTTTTCTGACAAACTTTCTAATAAATATGTAATCTATTTAATTTTGATAAGTACTGCTGTAACTCCCAATTATTTGTGGCATTTCTGAAATCCAAGTTCCTATGTGTGTCAGGGTAGATACTTTTGCCTGTAACAAGTATTGTTGTTGAACACATGACATCTGGCTACTAAGAGAACAAAGGATGTGTAGCTACAGTAGCCAGATAAATAACTACCAGGACAATTCAAGGGCAACTCATGTACTCTCTGTGTTGGTGCATACGGAACAAAGAAAAGACATTATTTTTTTGTTGGGGGGCCGGTCATGGGGCCTGAACTCTGGGCCTGGCTGCTGTCCCTCGACTCTTCTGCTCAAGGCTAGTGCTCTACCACTTGAGCCACTGCACCACTTCTGGCTTTTTTCTTTTTGCTTATGTGGTGCTGAGGAATTGAACCCAGAGCCTCATGCATGCAAGGCAAGCGCTTTACCACTGAGCCATCTTCCCAGCCAGAAAAGAAATTCTCATACTTGAAAGTGATTGAGTGTGTGTGCACATAGATGTTGACTTAATTATCTGTTGCTATAGTTTTACCCATTCACTAGTATAAAACAATATTTCATAAATGCATGTATATGTATATGTATATATATATGTATATATATGTATATATATATATATATATATATATATATATATATATATATATATGCAGATCACAGTTTCCAGAATACAGAGAACCACATCCATGGGCACCGCTTGCCTATGTTGCTCTTTGGGTAATAAGAATAAAACCTGGAATTGTCCCGTGGTAGAGAAATTACTCAGAGATTCAAGCATTTGTCTTTCAATATGTTGCTTGTTCCTAACTCTAAAATTAGGAAGCTTGTTAATATATAACATATGTTATATTAGACTATATTTATTATACTATATAATGTATAATATATTTTACACTATATATTATATATAATATCTGACAGAATTATATATTTATAAGGAAAATTATAATAAACACATTAGTGTCCATACTTTCCTAGTCATGATTAAGTTCAGCAGAGTTGGTGCATTATATCTCAACAGGAAAACTCTACTGAAGTTCTGATGACCTTGAACTAGATAAGAATACATGTTAAAAAAAAAAAGCGTCTCCTAATTTATGAGAAAAAATAAGTTTGGAAGCTTTTTTTGTTTTTGGGTTTTTTTTTTTTGGCAGGTCATGGGGCCTGAATTCTGGGCCTGGGTCCTGTCCCTCTCCTCTTCACCTCAAGGCTAATGCTCTACCACTCTAGCCATAGCACCACTTCTGGCTGAGGAATTGAACCCAGGGCGTCAAGCCTGCAAGGCAAGCACTCAACCAATGAGCCATGTTCGGAAGTCAGGTTTGGAAGTTTCTCGGAAGAGGAATTTGGCATTTGCTATGCATCCTTGATTAGTAAGAATAGGTATCATTTTGGTCCAAATTTTGTCTCCTTTTATGTTCCCTAGACAGTTACACAGGAACATCATTCCATCGCATATCTTTAAGTCCTTCTTTTATTTCTTTTTATCATTATTGTGTTGTTGTTGTTGTTTTGATGATCATGAAGCTTGAACTCATGGCCTAGATAGTGTCCCTGAGCTCCAGGCTAGTGCTCTACCACTTGAGCCACAGGACTACTTCTGGCTTTTTCTGCCTGGGCTTGCTTTGAATCGTAATACTCAGATCTCACTCTCCTGGGTACCTAGGATTACTGGTGTGAGCCACTAGTGCCCAGCAAGTCCGTCTCTTTTAGGTATTATTCTAAAAGCCTCCTAACCAAGCTCATTCCTCAGATAGTAAATGGACCTATGCCAACAGTTCCTTCACACTCTCATCTCCTGTTATGGTTATTATGTGTCTTTTCCATGTTATCTTGAACCTACTTCACTGTTTTCTTCCTAATCCATGATTGTATATGTGTTACTAATAATTACCTAAATTTAGTGGCTATCCACCCTAAATTACTCAACCATTAATTTCATTTATTATTTTTTTCAATATGATTGTTGTTCAGTTCCAATCTGAGCTTATACTCACCTTTTCTACCTCTTGGCATGTGCAGAGCCTGGGCCTTTTCTACCTCCAATGCAAGAGGTTAGCCAAAGTATAGCCTACAATATTCCTTCTTAGGATTCAGGACAAGTAGTTGAGTGCCTGAAAGAAGCAATGCATTCTTGGCATGGGAATGGGTGGGAGAGACAATAGCCTAGAGAGCAAACTGGTAGACACAACATTTAACAACTTCTTTGGGGAAACTGACTTTCGCACAATGGCAGTGAGATAACACACCTAGTGAATTTTCATATATAAAGGAAGTTATCATGTCTCACTGCACAACTCACTTTTAGTCAGAGAGGGTCATTCTTTTGTGTACTCCTTAGGCCCAGTCTCACTTTATCTCCATCTTAGACTTTGCCCAAACTCTGTTTCTAACAGAAGGTGCCTGATGAGGAGGAAAATGTGATCTCTTGGTTTCTGACTGGCCCTGTGAGAACTGAGGTCACTTTTAGTTTTGAACCTATTCCTCCTGACAAAGCTGTGGTGAGTGGTGGGAAAACTCATTCTCTGAATTGTGCCATAGTACCAAATCTCTTCAGAGAAAGTCAAGGAATAATGAATCCTGCCTGAGGGATTGAGTTTCTCTATTTCCAAAGAGGTCAATTAATATCTGATTCTGAGTCCCAGATGGAGGTCTTTTACCAGATCCTCCAAGCTGGAGTGGATGTTCCTCAGATTCCAGACCATCCTCATATTTCTTCAGCTCTTTCTCATGAATCAAAAGGTCACAGGAGTTGAGTTCAGAAACAAGGAGAAATGAGAATAGCAGAAGAATTACTGGCAGGGGAAGGAATTAGAAAATTTGGGTGAAAAAGGGCTCAGAAAATATAGGATCACTCATATCATTTGGGAATCTCATCATAAGATTAGGGAATAAAAGTAATAAATTACTGCCTAAATTCGTACCTCCACTGCTCTGACTACATTACAAGTGCTCTGTCAAAAGGTAGCTGTCCTAGCTCAACGTTGATAAGCAAAATGGAGCACATTTTTTCCTCACAAAGTTCTACTGAGTATCTTCATCCATGCCCCAGGTTGTTCTTACTTTCTACTTCTTTGTTACTTTTCGTTGCTGGATTCAATAAATGATACTTGAATGTGTTATCATCTTCAGACATGTAATCACATTTTCTTTTTTTTTTCCTTTTTTAATGTTTTTTAATTTTATTTGTGAACATACTGTACAGAGGGGTTACAATTACATGGGCAGGATAATGCATACATTTCTTACCAAGCATTGCAGCCTCCTCCTTTGTTTACCCTTCACCTCCCTTCCCAGCCTCCCCCTTTCCCCCCACCGCATCCTTCCCCTCCCCCCCCCCGCACCAATGTTGTAAAGCTCGTTTTTGACATGACAACTTGTACTTCTCATTGTTGCAACAGGTCCACCTGAATCGTTAAACGACTTGTTTGTCCCCATCTCCTCCACAAATTAAACTGACATCAAATATAGTGAAAGCGGGGGTAATACTGTGGGGGAGGGACATACAAAGCAACAAAGAAATAATCTTATAAATGCATTAGAAACACATGCATGAAAGAAAAAAAAACATTAAAATACATATCTAAGGGTTCATTTTCCTAACATCACATTACCTGACCTTTTCCGCTTGACTCATACATATACTAGATATTGCAAATTAAGGAAACCATGAGACCTGTGTCCATTTGTTATGAATTAAAACAAATTATGGGGAACATATGTCTATGGTACATTTTCTTCCATGGCATACTTATTTGATGTTATTAGGTATTATTTTAATTTTTTCATTTTTAAAACTTGAGGAAAATATTTTGTTAGTATTAGCACTAATCAGTTGCACATTTTTTAAAAATTTTTTCCATGTCTGTGTTTTTGTTATTAAGCTTCTAACATTGTCTTCTCCCCCAACTGTTGCCTTCTTAAAATTGGATCAAATAATAAACTGTATATGATGGTCCTTTATGTGTTCATGGATATATTTAAATTTCTTTTAATGTCCACATATTATAGGATATCTTCAACCTATTGTAACTCCTCTAAAAATCAATATGGAGGTCCCTTTTAAAGAAAAACACGAAGCCACAAATCCTGTGAAATTAGGATTAGGTGTATATCCAAAAATATTTAGCAGTAATATTGGAGAAATTCACTTCTCTTATATACCAGAACATGTTTAGAGTTATGAATAACATATTTCTTTATTCCCTCTTTTTTGTGAATCTAAGTTGATTGCACAGCTTTCGTTCTTGCTGCCGTGCACATGGATGTTGATGTTGATTTATATTCCTTCTTTATGTATCAAGGTTGCAGTAAAAGTCATCAACACATGTGTCTTTTTGGTATTGTCTAAACTTCCATTATGATCTCCATATGAGTTGCACTAGTTTACAATACCACAAAACCAAATGCAGTTCCTGATTTATTTCAACCTCTCCAGATGTTTATTTATTCGAGTGGTGATAGTTATTCTGGTGTGTAGGATGGGATTTCAGTGACTTTCCTATTTATTTTCCTTTGTATTTCCTATGTGGATAAGAATCTCAAATATTTCATTTATTTATTAAACACTTACATTTGTACTGCATTCCTGATCAGTGTCTTTCTTTTACTTTTGGTATTTTATCAGTTTTTAAGTTCTATAATATTTGGTTTTTTCACATACTATTCACTTTAGTAAGAAGAAATTTTTCATTGCTGTGGTGCACAATTAACTAAAATCAACACATTGTACATTTATACCACTGGAATTTTTTTTATTGGTTTTACAGCCAGGAAATTGTTTCAATAAAGATGCTGAACTTTTTTCACTAGATAGATTGAAATGATAGTATTTCATATTAGCCTAAACTAATCTCAGAACTAACAGTCACAGCCTGGGCCACAACAATCTGGGCTAAGTAAAACCACTAACACAGCACATCCTGCATTTAAATAGAGCAAAGGGCATCATAAAAGTTAGAAGAAAGGCACCCCCTTTATGAAGCAATTCTGAAGTTCACAGCAGATATTAGGAATCTGAATAAAGAAGATCTAAGTATACAAGTATATAGAAGAACAAATTTAGAGTTCAGAATTCAGGAGCGGGAACAATCACTAGATACCAAAACTCAATGCTGAAGGGAAGAAATGTTTTACACAAAACCTCAGCTGTGTCTGACTCTCTCACACCAAACACACACACACACAAACACACACACACACACACACACACACACACACACACACACACACACACACACACACACACACACACACACACCCCTAGTAAGAGACCTTAGCCAAAGTATAGCCATTCTGGACTTAGTCCATTTTGAAGGCCTATACTGAAAGTATCCATTGTGAAGGCATTTACTGAAAGTACCTATTGCAAAAACTTTTACCGAATGTTAGGACTCAGGTTCCTGGAAAAACCATGAAATGTCCCAACAACCTTCTTCCCGTAACTCCTCTAGCAATAGCCATCAGCAGATGACAGGAAGGTACCTAAAGCTACAGATGTTTCTTAAGATTCCATAGTTAACATAATTTGCTTCTTAGTGCTAAGCCTGCACGTGTTAGCCAATAAGATTGTTACAATATTATCTCATTAAATGTCAACCAATCATGTAACTGACAAGCTATGAGCCAACTTACCTCAGCCCTATGCCCTATAGAAACCCTGTTAACTGAAGGTTTGGAGGTCGCAACTCTGACCCACTGCGATGCTGACAGTTGTGAGTCCAGGCTCGAGCTTGCAATAAATCACCCTCGTGTGCTCACATCAGAAATGGCTCCTTGGTGGTCTTTGGGGATCATTATCTCAGCACAAGACTAGTGTACACAGAGAACCCCAAGGGCAGCTGTATCTGGGGCAATGAAGTTTTTCCCTCTTCCAAACTGAAATTGTGGTACCCTTTGCCTGGAGGATGGAACCCTATGAGCCCTGCATGCATGGTGAACCAGACGTGGGAAGCCCTGTAAGCATCTCTGGGATGGCCTCTTAAAGGCTGGAGAACTTTACTCCTATAGTTGGAAATGGCACGAGGCAGGAGGAAAGTGGGAATCCAGAAGATAGGAGGGGCACAGGAGTAAATTTGCCTGTCTGTGGAGACACCTTGATCATGCTAAGGAATTTCCCAGCCCACATATAACAGCCACAATGCAAGTCCCCAGAGGCCACTTGCCTGGAGGGCAGTCCCTGGTCCTGATCCAGAGCCAGAACTTCCCCAGTGACCCTGTGCCTGGCTAGGGTGGAGCAGTATGCACCAGCCATTCTTCCTTTCCCATGCTGCACATAACCTCCCAGCAGCTACCCGGTCCCCAGCACTCATGGCAGGCCAGCTCTGTGGGGTAACCTGAGGATGTGCCTACAATTCCTGGTGCCTGCTTCAAGGCAAGAGTGAGGCCTAGTGCACAGCAGAGCAGGCCCTCATTCACATCAAGGGCCTCCAAAGAGGCATCACCACCACTGGCTAGGCACTACTACCCTCCCCACCCCCAGAGTTTACCTACAAGTCCCTGCCTTTTTTCTTGAAATTCTTCAACCACTGGTTGTCTCATTTCTCATTGTCTGTTTGGGTGGGATTTGAGACTCTTTCCTCTCCTCACCCAGCCACGAGGCCCCAGGGGCCAAACTCTGCAACTCACAGACACTCTCCAGAACCCAGCTGCATTTGGGGATGCTACTTCCTGAGCCATTGGCCTACTGCCTCCTTCCTCCCTTCACCAGCCTCTGCCAGGGCCTCCCATACTCTCCCTACTACCCCCATCCCCAACCCCAGCTCCGCCTCCCCTCCTCTCCACACAGCTCCCAGTGCCAACCCCAGCAGGGCTACTGCTCTGGGGAAGACAACTGTGGGCCTGGCCCAGCAGAATCAAAGGTTCCACAATGTGCAGCAGGCTTAGAAATTGAGGCAGCATAGGTCACTGAGAAGTGTCTTTCACTTCACATACACAAGTATTAGTTGTATTAATTTGGTATTCATTTTTGGATTTTGTAACCTCTTATTAAGCCTTTGAAGAATAGCTGGTAGAAATATAGTTCCAAAATTCAGATTGCCTCTTGTTTAATTCTTTTGAGATTCAAAGATGTTTAAGTAGTTATAACCATCATGAACTCTCACTTCTATAGGAGAGTCTATTCAGAAAATAATTGCCTATGCATCTTTTATCAATTACTTACAAGACTTGAAACTTTTAAAGTTTCAAATATTACAGGAAGATATTTGATTCATGTTAAATGGAAGTGATTAGGTTGAGCTGTTGCATACATTCTTGTGTGTTCGTATGTGTTTGTGTGTGTGTGTATGTGTGTGAGTGTGCATCTGTGTGTAGGGGGGTATATATGTATCATTGAAATCAAGGATAAGGATGTTGAGCCCTGGTCTGTACGTGTTTCCTTTTTCTGAGATATACATTATGGCGTTTCGTTGTTGGTGCTACGCTCTGATTGCTTGCCTTTGCCTGATGTGCACATTCCAGCTCAATTTTCAATTAAAGCTTATTTTTTTTATAATTCAGCATAAAGGGCTCTGATAGTGTTTTTAGTCTGCCATCTAAGATCTTCTTTTCCTCTTCAAAATTTAACATTCAATATAAATTTTACCTCCTGACTTATTTTCCCTTTAATTTGCATTTTGAAATAAGGATTATATGTCCTTTAATCTCTATATTTATGAACAAAACTCATCTTGAATTCTCTGTTTAGTGTAATAACACCTGGACAGTTTTGTTAGCACCAAGACCTTAAAATTACATTTTTTGAATTTAATTTTATTTTATTTGTGAACATACTGTACAGAGGGGTTACAATTACATGGGCAGGATAATGCGTACATTTCTTACCAAGCATTGTAACCTCCTCCTTTGGTTTACCCTTCACATTCCTTCCCAGCTTACCCCCTCCCCCCAAATCCCAATCCTTCTCCTTCCCCCCTCCTCCCCCCCCCGCACCGACGTTGTAAAGCTCATTTTGGACATGACAACTTGTACTTCTCATTGTTGCAACAGGTCCACCTGTATCCTTAAACAACTGGTTTTTCCCCATCTCCTCCACAAGTTAAACTGACATCAAATATAGTGAAAGCAAGGGTTATACTGTGGGGGAAGGACATACAAAGCAACAAAGAGATAATCTTATAAATGTGTTAGAAACACATGCATGAAAGAAAAAAAAACATTAAAATACATATCTAAGGGTTCATTTTCCTGACATCACATTATCTCACCTTTTCCGCTTGACTCATACATATACTAAATATTGCAAATAAGGGAAACCATGGGAACCTATGTTTCTTTGGGCCTGGCTTACTTCACTTAATATAATTTTTTCCAAGTTTTTCCATTTCCTAACAAATGGGGCAATGTCATTCTTTCTGATGGAGGCATAGAATTCCATTGTGTATATATACCACATTTTCTTGATCCATTCATCTGCTGAGGGACATCTGGGTTGGTTCCATATCTTAGCTATGGTAAATAATGCTGCAATAAACATTGTTGTGCTGGTAGCTTTAGTGTGGTCTTGTTTGTAAACATTTGGGTAAATGCCCAAAAGTGGGATTGCTGGGTCATAGGAGAGATCTATGTGAAGTCTTTTGAGGAACCTCCATACTCCTTTCCAAAGTGGTTGAACAAGTTTACATTCCCACCAGCAATGAAGTAAGGTTCCTTTCTGTCCACATCCCCTCCAGCATCTGTTGTTGTTAGAGTTCTTGATTTTTGCCGTTCTAACTGGGGTGAGGTGATATCTCAATGTTGTTTTGATTTGCATTTCTTTTATGGCTAGGGATGTTGAACATTTCTTCATTTGTCTATTGGCCATCCTTCTTTCTTCTTCAGAGAAGTTTCTCTTTAAGTCTTTCGCCCACTTATTTATTGGGCAGTTGTTTCTTTGAGGATTTGTTGTTGGGGGGTTTAATTTTTTGAGTTCCTAGTATATTTTAGATATGAGTACTTTAGTAGTTTTAGTTTAAAATACCTCCTCCATGTTTACAGCATGGGGAAACAAACAATTCCTAGTAACAATGATAACAGTTTTATTCATTAAAATATCAGATAATTCATAAATTTTGATTATGTCTAGTGGCGAATGAATACATTTTCTCAATAGATTTGTTTGATAGACCCTTGCACAAAAATACCACTTATGGGGGCTGAGAAGGTGGATCAGTGGTAGACAGATTATCTTGAATTCACGAGACCCTAGGTTTTATTCCACAGCACCACCTAAGCAGAAACAGCTAGAAGAGGTACTTTGGCTCAAGTGGTAGAGTACTAGTTTTGAACTGAAGAGCTAAAGGACAACGACATTTCACCATCATCAGCAAATTAAATAAATAAAACTCATACTCAAGTACATTAATTTCAAAGGTTGATTACCATTTTAGTTAGGGGCAGGGTGCCAAGATACAGCAGAAATCTGTTGAAAAACTTTATGAAGGATTTCAACATCTAACAAATACTAAAACCAGAAAGTAAAACATTAGCTCTACCAACAACATATAGAATTGCTACTCAAAGAGAAACCAGTACTAAGAATGAAATACTTGTTATAACATTTCTTAGGAGATTATGGCTTTATATTAATTATATAAATTGACCTTCAAAACCTCCATTGGTGGGCCTGAGTCATAAGGGCACCTACAAAAACTGGAGTAGAGAATCAACCCGGATTTTTAAAATTGTTACTGTATTATTAAAATTGTTATAGGGAACCTTACTTCATTGTTGGTGGGAATGTAAACTTGTTCAACCACTTTGGAAAGCAGTATGGAGGTTCCTCAAAAGACTTCACATAGATCTCTCCTATGACCCAGCAATCCCACTTTTGGGCATTTACCCAAATGTTTACAAACAAGACCACACTAAAGCTACCAACACAACTATGTTTATTGCAGCATTATTTACTATAGCTAAGATATGGAACCAACCCAAATGCCCTTCAGTAGATGAATGGATCAAGAAAATGTGGTATATATACACAATGGAATTCTATGCCTCCATCAGAAAGAATGACATTGCCCCATTTGTTAGGAAATGGAAAAACTTGGAAAAAATTATATTAAGTGAAATAAGCCAGGCCCAAAGAAACATAGGTCCCATGGTTTCCCTTCTTTCCAATATCTAGTGTATGTATGAGTCAAGGGGAAAAGGTGATATAATGTGATGTTAGGGAAATAACCCTTAGATTTGTATTTTAATGTTTTTTTTTTCCTTTCATGCATGTGTTTCTAACGCATTTATAAGATTATTTCTTTGTTGCTTTGTATGTCCCTCCCCCACAATATAACCCCTGCTTTCACTATATTTGAGGTCAGTATAACTTGGGGAGGAGACGGGAAAAACAAGTCGTTTAAGGATTCAGGTGGACCTGTTGCAACAATGAGAAGTACAAATTGCCATGTCAAAAATCAGCTTTACAAAGTCGTTGGGGGGTGAGGGCGAAGGCTTGGGGGGGAGGGGGGACGCTGGGAAGGGAGGTGAAGGGTAAACAAAGGAGGAGGCTGCAATGCTTGGTAAGAAATGTATGCATTATCCTGCCCATGTAATTGTAACCCCTCTGTACAGTATGTTCACAAATAAAATAAAATAAAATAAAAAGATAACAATTTTGTAAGTCAGGTAATGAGTTCATTTCTTGTTTGACAATCCCATCCCTCCTGTCCCTGTCCACAGTGATATAGCTCGTTGTGAATACAATATCTACAGTGTACAAGTACTGCATTTGTTTGCCTGTTCTTCTTGAATATCTCTGGCTCCCTCAATGCCATAAATGGATAAACTAGAACAGAAAAATCCCTCCTGTTTCCAATTCCTGGAATACATTTCAATATAAACATCAGTAGTTTTATGAGCGTTTCAGGCTTTGTACACACATCCCAAACACGTATACTTTCTACACCCAGTCATAACTCCCACCTGATTCTAAGGTCCACACAGTAATTCTTTTCACTTTCCATACAGGAAGACCTGAGATTCAGAAAGATTATGTAAGTCACTGGAAATACTGGGCTGAACATAGTGGCTCACTCTTATACATTACCTACTCCAGAGAGTAAGATCTGAAGATCATAGTTTGAAACCAACCCAGTTTGACATATCCATTACATGTTTATCTCCATTTAACCAGAAGAAAGCGAGAATTGTGTGTTTCACATGGTAGAGCTAGAATGCCACCAGACTTGAATGGGAAACCTAAAGAATATTGACAAAATGATGGGTTTTAAGAACTAATGCTGTCCCATACATAATCTCAGCCACCACACACACACACACACACACACACACACACACACACACACACACACACACACCACAATCGCACTCCTTAAAACAGATGTTAGTACTGAAATCCAAATAGATTTTTTTTTAATTTTATAAGTTTTATTTTTTGCTTTAGTGAGGTTTGACTTGATAGTTTCTACTGATGAGCCACAAATTAGAGCTTTGTTATAATTATATCCATATCTGTATTCAGAGGAACATTCTCCTAGTTATGTCTTCCCACATTTTCAGCAATGATAAGTTTTCTCTTGTTGGTCCAATTTCTTTTTGGGATCTCAATCTCTTAGACTTTTCTGTCTTGCATGGTCTGTAAGTTAATTGATGCAGTAGAAATCAGCCATCCTAATAACCTGGACAGAACCTGTCGTGGGAAAAGTGTTCTAACCTCACCATTCAGTGGAGGTTGTTAGTATGCACCAATAATAACGTTCTCTTCAGAATTGGTAACTTGTTAGGTCCAGGAATTCAGGGAAAGCACTCACTGTGTGCTATTTCATGTTTTTTTTTAATTTAATGGCAGCTTCCATCTATTGTCTACTTTAAGCATTGTGTGAAGAGAAGGATTGCCCCTAAGAGACAGAATCACTTTATTAACTGTTGCTGTCAAAACATAGAAGGAGAGAAAGAAGTTCTGAAGGAAGCATAGAGCCTAGAAACTGATTTTTTAGAAACTCAAACTGCCTTTTATCTTACCTTCAAAATAGAAAGTCCGAGACTGCAGTTACATGTAAGCTCCATTTCTATTCCTGAGCAGGGGGCTCCCTTCCCCTTTGCCCTTCTGGCAATTTACATCAGGGGCAGGTGGGAAGATGTAACAGGAACACTTAGAGTTTGGGTCTGGGATTAAAAACTCCTTTTTGTGATCATAAACATTGCACCACCTCCTGAATTGGATCTGAGGGGCAGAAGGAAATAAGGTTAGAAATTCAGAAACTTAAAATTACTTCTAAGTTTGCTATCTAAACTCATCCATTTCCACCCCTCAGAATCCTATTTCCCAACTGTGTAGACACCCATACACTCTGTTCTCCTGGAGCATTTGAGTGTGGGGAATCATCTCCTTCTGATGTGTACTGATTTACAAATGGAGATTTTCTCCTAGGCTCAAAATTATTTCATTGATTGGGACATTGTGCAATATGCTAAACAGAGAGTTAACTAGAAGGAAGGTCCTAGAAGGCAAAACATCTACTAGGACAATGGAAACCCATGGTTTGGCATACTTAATGTTTTAACTTGTGCACTGAATTAACATGAGAAGATGACACACTAAGAAATCTGCCAATTATGCCAAATAAAGAGATATGATGAAGGTCAGAGAAAGTACATAAAGACATTGATTACATCTTGGTCATGACAAGACAACATCTTACCACACCTTCAAAATACTAATCCATACTCACCTACTTTTTTATTCACCCATGTCATTAGGTCTGAGTTGTATGTAGGAGTCCTCAGGGCCTTCACAACAGGAAGATCTCGGGGAGAGATTAACACTGGTCTGCCATTTTGAGCATAAAATAACCAGTTTGATGAAAGCTCTTAGTAATATCCTACAAATGTGTGCATTTATCCTACTACACTTGGTAAGTATCCCCTCAATAAATTATCTTTGGTTTTGTCACTTGCTGACATAGCAGCTGTCTGGTAGCTCCATTGTGAATTCACTTTATGCTGTGAACGAGAAATGGAGGAGAGACTGACCAGAACACATTTGCATCTTTCTCAATGAGCAGTGAATGGCAGCGGAGTATTTAAGAATCTCCCCATGTTATCAGTTAGCTAGTACCATCTTGGATTCCAGCTCAAATCTCGATAAACAGATACAGAAGTTAGCATGTTGTACCATATTGACAGAGAGGTAGATGAGAAAGTGGAAGGGTTTGGTGTGAAAGCCACAGGTTGATATGAAGCACAATTCAAAAGATGTGGAGATGAAGCGAGCTAACTGGAGGGAAATGGAGAGGCAGCTGAAACAGAAGAGCACCTAGAGAGAGAAGATAGAGCAAGTTTGATGCCACTTAGACATCAAAGTATTCTATCTGAGGTACAACAAACTGGTTGTGCAGAGCCACAGAGAGAAGTTGGAAGAACATCAGCAAGTGCTCTTGCCCATTTCTAGGGAGCTCCCAAATTGCCATGGTAAGAATTGGTAGCTTTTCAGAGCACTGCTGCTGAGCACATCTCAGATCCCTTGCTACCATTATAATTGACACTGGAGAGGAGCAGCAAGAGTTGTATGCGGTGATTGCAGCTCACTAAGTGGAGCCTGTTCTGTAGCATTGTGGAGTGTGGTCTCTCAGGATGCTTAGAGCAAAGATCCTATAGCTGATGTCAAAGAATGCAATCTACTTGGAGTAGACATTTATATATGGCACGTGCCTGAACACAAGCTGATAATGAGCTGCTAGAGGTAGTTTCCCTAAAGATCTAACAGCCAAAACTGGACAGGAAAACCCAGAGCTCTGCACCACATCAGGCCACCATGCCAATTGCTTCTATCATAGTACTGGCTACCCAGTTTACACACCCATGACCTTGTTACCCTGATTGGGCCCCACAATCCTTCACAACTTTTACTCTTTCACTTTGTCTATGCTTACTTGTTCCTGCTAAACAGTTCTGGATACCTGTGTTAGCTACCCCAACCCCTGCAAAGCTAACCAATTTCCTAAAACTGGAACTCAGCAATTACAGTCACAATTAACCTTTACCTGGTATCCTAGTCTCTACTACTCTTTTCTGCTACCCATAATTCATAACACCATGGTTCCAGCCACCTGAACCCTGACACCCCTGTCTCCCCGGTCTCTGATACCCCATTCCCAAACAAAGTAAGGAAATAGTGGCACAGAGAGTTGACTTGGATACTCCTCTTGCAGGCATATTTGGACAAGTTATTCCTCAAGTTTTTAACGCGAGGGACTAACTGGTGGTGGAAAGAAAACAGCTTACTCAAAGTTGACAAAAATCCAAGGACATGACATAACTTATTGCTAGGAAAAGAAGGCCCTGCAATGAAAGTTAATGAGAAAGAAAATTTTACAAATAGCATTGGGAATGATGCAAAAGGTTGAGCTTACTCTCTTCTACTAGTTGTCTGAATTATTTTATGACATATGATATGTAACTACATTGCATTTTAAAAATTATATGAAGGTGCACATTTATGTGGTATTTATATTAATTGATGGACTAGTTGAATAGGATCACGTTAATGATATTCAATAGTTTATGCTCTATGATATGCCCATGGGTCTGCCTTTGGCAATATGTATTGAGCTATCTAACAACAAATAGAATATCATTGTCAAATACTACAGGGAGATTATTCATGCTAGTACCAAAATGAAACCTGGAACAAGAAAACTGAATAATGCTACAAGTTTGAAGGGAGGGGGTCACTGGTAAGGGCTATGATAAAAGAGAAATTCTTCACCATGGAATCTTGGAAGAATAGAATGTGTTTTATTGAATTACTAGCTTTTAAAACATTCTCAGAAAGCAAAACATTGTTTTATTCTTGATATTTTGAACCTCTTTAATGAATAGTTTAACAAAAAATTCTCAATACGAATTTGAAAATTCAATGATGTGAATTATCAGATTAACATTATACTCAAAGTTGCCTTGAGAGGCAGGAAGGCTGCATTCTTTTTCTATTAAATTAATGGAATAAGCTTCCTTTTGAATGGTTGGACATGACACTTGTTCCAAACCAAAAAATATACTGTAGAGAAAAAAAAGAGTAGTTCCCGGAAGATGGCAGAGGAGAACCTGGAGGCTAAACAAGCTCTCACCTAGAAAGCAGATTTAGTGTACCAGTGAATAGTCGTAGGTGGGAGAATTACACCAAGTATGCCATCCCAGTACAGAGAGTTTTGTCAGAAAGGGAAAATCCAGGAAAGGAAACAGATCTGAGCAATTGTCGGTAGCTGTGGCTGTGGTGACAGCAGCGGTAGCAGTGGCCGCTGCTGCCATACCTACAACACAGAGAGTCCTGGACAAAAGTGCCAGACACAGCACGTGATCAGATTCTACCCCAAATCAGAAAGAATTGACAAGGAACAGGTATCTTTATCCTGCAGTTCACAGACCAGAGACAACTCAAGAACTAATACACTGGCATGAGTAGAACCCTGACATAATAACACCTTCTCAGGGACCAGAGGAGGCAAGGTCACCCCTCTCCCTCCTACTCCGCACTGTGCCACTATCTGAGATCTCCATCTTTGATACTGGCAAAGGCTCAGAATATAGCTCCAACCCTGGCCTTGGAGGAAAACAAAAGAGTCATTTAGCAGGTCACAGGAACCTGACCTGACCTGCCAGGCTCAGCTCCACCCAGGAGAAAGGCACTCAGCCCAGGCAGTGAAAACTCTGCCCCTAGAGGAATGTCTTTCTTCACTGGGTAAACAGAGCCAGAGGGTTCCCCTCCCTATAGCAGCCTAGATAATCAATTGAAATTCAGTAAACATAAACCCTGAGAATTACTCCATGCTGGGCTCTGTGAGTGTCTCAGAAGGTAGCCCCTCAGGGAAAAGCTACTGTTTGCTGAAAGGCCTCAACTCTACCCAGAACCTAGGCTCATCACAGCATCTCCAAACAAGAGGAAACAGCCAACTCCCTCATTTGTAAGAAAGAAAGCAGATCTCCCTCCCACTGAACTAGCCTGGGAGGAGGTTCACAAAATTCCGGGTAAAGCGGACCATTTTTCTGCCTGCCCAAACAAACTAACTTAAGAAACCAATCAAGCCACAGGAAAACCAAATACCACAAGTAAACCAGAGACTCCACCAAGAGACTAGTTATAGACACAAGGGAGATACAGCATCTTCCCATTCAATGCCCCGCCCCCCCCCACCAAAGAACCCTTTCTTTGTACCTTTTTATTAACTTGTAATTTTAAAAAAAATTGTTTTCTATTAATCTTTTTTCCTCTTACAACTTTTATTTTAGGTGTATATGTATGTGCACTTTTGTATTTTTATTTTATCTCTACTGAACTTTTGATCCTTTTCCTTTCTTTCTTTCTTTCTCATTCTTTTCACTTTTTCTTCTCTTCATTCTCTTTTGGGTGACTTAATTGCTGTTCTGCTCATCCTCAGATATACCCTTCATTGATTATTAGACCTTATTCCACATTGTTTACACACTTAATCCAGAAATTTATTACTTATTTCAAAAACTCTTAGGCTTAAATTCCTTAATAACCATATTATCTCATAATACCTATATAATATTATAATTATTTTTTATTTTTATTTTTATTATAAGTATTTTTAGTTCTTCATATCTCCTTTCTACTCCTCCTCTCCTCTCATCCTTTTCCCATTCTTCACTCAATATTACTTCTTTAAACTTGAATAATTTTTGTGTTACACTTTTTAAATATAAATTTTGGTTTTTCCATTTTTTCCTGCCTCTTTTATTTTCTCTTCTCTTTCTCCTATCATTCTGTCCAATCCATTTTCCCCTTTGAGATTAAGACTTGGTTAATTTCACTCTCCGTTTACCTAGCCACATCTCTCTAATCCTATTTCCCCCCCCCTTTTCTCCCTAAAACTAATCATTTCTGGTTTGCCAAATTCTACTTTGCTGTTCTTAGCCCATTAATACATTGTTGTTTTATGTTGAATTGATTGTATCTGTTGAAATAGATTGTATCTGTCGACTTTTGACTGTGCAACTACAGGACTTTGGTTGATGTTTGCCTTAAAATAGTGTTCTAGCACAAAACTGGTGTTACTTTCATACCAAATAGAGGCATTCATGGAATCTATTAAAAGACAGCTGAAAGAAGTCAGGGAGACCCGAAAGGGAATGTTGAATGGAGTCCAACAGAAGGAATTAGAGTCCAAGGAAACCATAACCAATCAACTAAGTCCTGTGAGAATAAACATTGAACACGAAATTAAGGAAGTAAACAAATTCATACAAGATCTAAAACAAAGCTCCAACAAAGAATTTGAAGCCATCAAAGCTGAGCAATTAGAAGGAAAAGAAATTAAAAAAAGTAGAAATTCTTGACAGTAGGTTAAACTATGCAGAAGTCTGAAACTCGGGGATTGAAGACAGCCTATATATTATAGAGGAAGAACATACAACTATCTAAGACAAATCCAAGAAATATGATAGATCTATTCAACATTTGGAAGACACAAACAGAAAGCCTAATCTGTGGATAATAGGTGTAGAGGAGGTCATGGAAACAGAAGGTCTAGGAAATTTGTTTCACAGGATCCTAGCAGAACGCTTCATAAACATGCAAAAAGATAGGCCTATTCAGATACAAGAAGCTTTTAGAACCCCAAATAGACCAGACCATAACAAGACATCACAACTACACATTATAATAACCACAGGATCAATTCAGACCAAGGAAAAGATCCTCAAAGTTGTCAAGGAGAAAAGATCAATCACCTATAAGGGGAACCAATTAGAATCACCTCAGATTTCTCAGCAGAGACAATTAAAGCAAGAAGAGCCTGGAATGATGTAGGCCATGCCCTAAAGACAAACAACTATCAACCAAGAATACTGTACCCAGCTATAATCTCCTTCATAACTGAAGGACAAATAAAAAATTTCCATACCAAAGAAAAAGTGAAACAATATATCTCTACCAAACCAGCCCTACAAAAGTTACTTAAAGATGTCCTACACAGAGAAAACCAACAGGAACATAACAAAGGCTAAGAAACTGCACCCAAATTGAGAATCCAAGAACCGTAGGAAGAACCCAGTTGGAGCAGCCCCCAAGAAGGCGTATAAAATGGCAAGAACTCCCAAATATCTCTCAGTACTATCTCCAAACATTAACAAACTTAACAATACACTTAAGCAACATAAACTGTCTAGTTGGATTTTTAAAAAAAGATCCTTCTGTCTGCTGTATTCAGGAGTCACAACTTGCTCATAAAAAGGAACACATGTTGAAAGTGAAAGGCTGGACAAAATCTAACAGGCAAACGGCCTCATAAAGAGGAAGGAGTTGCAATCCTCATATTAGATAAAATACATTTCAAATTAAAATTAGTGAGAAAAGATAAAGAAGGTTGCTATATAATAATTAAGGGATCTCTCCTTCAGGAGGATATTACAATTCTAAATATCTATTTCCCATAAGAGCACCCAAAATTATACAAGAAACTTGACTTTTTCTCACATCTCCCATAGATCCAAACATATTAATTGTTGGGGATTTTAACACACATTCTCCCCACTAGATATATCAACTCGGCAAAAAAATTAACAGAGAAATTATGGATATAAAAAACTGCATAGATCACCTAGATTTAACAAGACATCTACCGAATATTTCACCCAGCAGCATCAGAATACACGTTTTCTCAGCAGCACAGGGGATTTTTTCCAAAATAGACCACATTTAGGTCACATAGCAAACTTGTCCAAATCCAAAAACATTGAACTTATACCTTGCATTCTCTCAAACCACAAGGGAATAAAATTAGAACTCAACACCAAAAGCCACCAATGAAAGTCATGTAATACATGGAGGTTGAACAACACACTGTTGAATCACCAGTGGGTCATGGAAGAGATCATAAACGAAATTCAAATGTTTATAATATTCAACAAAAATGAACACTCAAATTACCAGCTCCTCTGGGACACAGCAAATGCAGTACTCAGAGGCAAGTTTATAGCTCTGAGTTCCTACATCAACAAATTGAAGTGATCTTAAACCAACAATTTAATGACACATCTGAGCCTCCTTGAAAAAGAGCAGCAGGATAAACCCCAATCCTGTAGATGGAAAGAAATAATTAAAATTAAATCAAAA
The DNA here is from genome assembly GCF_024711535.1 of Dipodomys merriami. NCBI lineage: Eukaryota > Metazoa > Chordata > Mammalia > Rodentia > Heteromyidae > Dipodomys > Dipodomys merriami. Next base: position 396,150 of record NW_027206338.1, on the reverse strand, counting down.
TTAAATGAATTAGAATCCAAAAAAAAGCATAGAAAGAATCAACAAAACAGAGTTGGTTCTTTGAAAAATTAACAAATTGACAGACCCTTAACAAATCTTATTAGAAGAACAAGAGAACACACTCAAATAAATAAACTCAGAAATGAGAATGGAAACTGTAGAGAGCTGCGAGAGGCCGCACCTGGAAGATGGCGCTGGCTTCCGCCCTCTGCCTTCCCGATGGCAAGTGCTCTCTGTGGTAAACAACTCCTTATATGGCTAAGGCAAAGAATCTGCATTGCTTCCGCGCACCTGAACCTATTGGTGGTTCCCACGTGGCTTATCCAGGGTTGGCTACCCAGCTGGTACTTAAGGCTGTGGAGAATTCTCCCCGGGGTTGGGGTCAGAAGATTACTCAAAGGTCCTGAATAAACTGCAGAGAGAAGAGTTCGGTGTCGCATCTTCCTTGCTGGTCGAGGCTGTAGCAACATGTGGTGGCCCATTAGGGGAGCTCAGCCATAACCCCAACGAGGACTCAGAACTCTCTGCGGTCAGGGTGGTGCACCAGTAAGTTCCCAGGTAAAAGGGGAATCTGTGACAAGAGCGGGGATAAGTCCCCAGGTAAAAGGGGAATCCGTGACAAGAGCGAGGGGTAAGTTCCCAGGTAAAAGGGGAATCCGCAACAAGAGTGGGGGGGGATTTTTGCTCTTCTTGGTAGATAAAGAGAGAGCAAGAACCCGGGGCTAGTCAGTAGAGTAGCCAAAAGTGAAAGTAAAAGTTTGTTTACCAGCTTTAAATGTTTAAAACATGGGGGCTTCTTCTTCGCACCCAATTTTTTTGGCTCTCAATGAGCTACTGCACTCAAAAAAGTTAAAAATAAAAAAGAGTACTTTAGAGAGATTTTTGGATGAATGTGACATCGTTGCCCCGTGGTTTGCTGTCTCTGGAAGCCTCATGGTGGCCTCTTGGGAGAAACTAGGAAGGGACCTAGGTTTTGCCTCTGAACAAGGAACACTTAAGAGCGGAGTGAGACCAATATGGAAACTGATAAGAGGCTGTCTCGAGGACCAGCGTTGCAGTGAGGCGGTAGAGAATGGTCAGGCCGCCCTAGAAATGCTGCAGGAAGAAAGATCAGAAAGGGCAGACAAGAAAAAGCAGGAGAGCAGGGAGGGGTTATACCCCAATCTTGCTGAACTAGAGACCTCTGAGTCTACAGACTCAGAGGAACTACAATCACTCATAGAACAAATAGAAAAAACAAAGATAAGAAAGAAGAGGAAAGGGAAGAAGAGAGAGTACCCAGATAAAGACAAATGCACGCCCTCCGTGCACCTTGCCACACCTTCGGCCCCTCCGCTCTATGCGGAGGACCCCAGGAGTGGCAGCCCCGGCTGTTCTTTCAGCCCAGGCATGTGGAAAGCAGTCAGAACCGAGTTACATCTAGCCTGTCCAATATTTCAGGATCCACAGGGACAGCGGTATCATGAACCCTTAGATTTTAAGGTTATAAAATCTTTAGCTGAGTCTGTGCGGACATACAGAATCACAGCCTCCTTTAATGTAGCCCAGGTGGAGGCCCAAACAGACACTGCATGACACCCGGTGATTGGAGTAGGCTCGTATGAGCTTGTTTGAGCCCAGGTCAGTATTTAGATTGGAAGGCCTTTTTGATTGAATTTGCTAGTGAATAGGCTGCAGCCAATCAGGCTGTGGGAAACCCAGCTTGGGACAGAGATAGGCTGCTTGGACAGGGGAGATTCGCCAATCAGCTGATAGGCTACCCGGTTCAAGTTTATGAACAAATCAATAAAATTGGCATAAAGGCATGGAAGCATGGAAGGCCTTACCAAATAAAGGCGACATGACTGGCAATCTCACCAAAATCCTGCAGGGCTCTATGGAGCCGTTGTTACCAGTATGGTCAAGGCCGCTGGCAGAATTTTTGGTGATCCAGGTGCAGCCATGCCATTAATTAAACAGCTTGTTTACGAGCAGTGCACTAAGGAATGCAGATCTGCCATAACCCCATATAAGAATAGGGGACTAGAAGCATGGATGAAAGTTTGCAGAGAGCTGGGCGGACCACTAACTAATGCTGGATTAGCTGCTGCTGTGGTGCAATTAACCCAGAAGAATGGGGCTGGGAAGGTGGCTCAGTGGTGGAACACTTGCTTTGCATGCCTGAGGCCCTGGGTTCAATTCCCCAGCACCACATAAGCAAAAAGAAAAAAGCCAGAAGTGGCGCTGTAGCTCAAGTGGTAGAGCACTTGTCTTGAGCTGAAGGGCTGAGGGACAGTGCCCAGACCCAGAGTTCAGGCCCAGGAAAAGACCTATTCAAAAAACGCTGCAAATTTGTGTAAACAGTTGTCTAGTTATCTTTTAGGTAATTGAACTGGGGAGTTCGACAGCCTGATGGAACAGCTCAGGGTTGCCATAGTCACGGTGAACTTGACCCGAGTGGATGCCGGATTGGCAGAGGGGTTATCTTCATGGATCTCCGCTGCTATGAATCATCTCAATGAGTGGGTGGGTTTGGGAGCCCTGATAGGCCTCCTGGTGTTAGCCTCTTTGGTATGTCTGTGGTGCATTTGCCAAATTAGAGTTTCTCAGCATCGCAGTGCAGCCATGATTATCCAAGCCTTTACAGCCATTGGAGCAGGTCAGTCCCCCCAAGCATGGCTTGCCACCCTAAAACAATGAACTCAGATTGCAAAGCCAATGTACTGCAGTCGAAAGGCATGAGTTTTGCCCTCGAGGAGAGCATGTTTGATTGCACACGGGTTCGATTCGCCTTTTCCTGTCCTTGTGAAAAACGAATCAATGGACAGGCTGAGCCATCCCTAGAGAAGGTACCCTCTGGGAGAAGGCTTGTATGCGGTCCTTGCATTGCACAACAGGGATCAGACCTCTATTCTCATCTGTGTTCTTTAAACAAAAAAGGGGGAACTGTAGAGAGCTGTGAGAGGCCGCACCTGGAAGATGGCGCCGGCTTCCACCCTCCACCTTCCTGATGGCGAGTGCTCTCTGTGGTAAACAACTCCTTATATGGCTAAGGCAAAGAATCTGGCTTGCTTCCGCGCACCTGAACCTATTGGTGGTTCCCACATGGCATATCAGTGTTGGCTACCCAGCGGGTACTTAAGGCTGTGGAGAATTCTCCCCGGGGTTGGGGTCAGAAGATTACTCAAAGGTCCTGAATCAACTGCAGAGAGAAGAGTTCGGTGTCACATCTTCCTTGCTGGTCGAGGCGGTAGCGACAGGAAACATCACCACAGAAACAACCAAGATTCAGTACATTATAATGAATACTTCTCAAACCTTTATGCTAATAAGTTTGAGACCCTGTCAGAAATGTACCGTTTCCTAGTAAATATAGACATGCCGAAACTAAACCAAGATGAGTTAAACCATCTTAACAGGCCCATATTAAGCAATGAGATAGAAATAGCAATAAGAGACCTCCCATCTAAGAAAAGCCCAGGACCAGATAGTTTAACAGCAGAAATCTACAAGGCCTTCAAAGCAGAGCTCACATCAATACTCCTCCAAGTTTTCAATGAAATTGAATGAGAAAGTTCACTACCGAACTCATTCTATGAAGCCATCATAAACCTCATCCCCAAACCAGGCACGGATTCATCAAAGAAAAAGAACTATAGACCCATTTCTTTGATGAATATTGATGCAAAATTTCTCAACAAAATTTTGGTCAATCGACTTTGACAATTCATCCAAAAAATCATACATCATGATCAAACAGGATTCATTTCAGGGATGTAAAGCTGCTTCAATATACGCACATCAATTAATACAATAACTTACATCAACAAGAGCAAGGATAAGAACCACATGGATACCTCAATAGATGAAGAAAAAGGATTTGACAAGATCCACCACCCACTTATACTGAAGGTTCTGGAAAAATTAGGAATTCAGGGAACATTCCTCAATACAATAAAGGATGTATATGACAAACATACATCCAGCATTTTACTTAATGGTGAAGAAATAAAGGTATTTCCTCTTAACTAATGAATGAGATAAGGATGTCCACTCACTCCACTTCTCTTCAAACTTGTATTAGAATGCCTAGCTACAGCAATAAGATTCAAATATAAAATGGAATCCAAATAGGGAAAGAAGAAGCTCTCCCTCTTTGCAAATGACATGAACTTGGATTTAAAGAATCCCATGGACTCCACTCCCAAATTATTCATGCTTATTCAAAACTTTGACAAAGTAGCAGGGTATAAAATTAATCCTCAAAAAACAATGGCTTTTCTGTATGCCAACAATGAGAAAAGTAGGGCTGAAATCAGGAAAGCAACTCCATTCGTAATAGCCCCACAAAAAATAAAATACCTAGGAATTAACAAAGAAAAGAAGCAACTCTATGATGAAAACTTTAAAAACCTGAAAAAGGAAATCAAAACCGAACTTACAAAGTGGCAAAAACTCCCATGCACCTGGATTGGAAAGATCAACATAGTGAAAATGGTAATACTTCCCAAGGCTATCTACAAATTCAGTATGATACCTATCAATATTCCAGCCTCATTCTTTTAGTAAAAAGAAGAGGCAATCCAAAAATTCATAAAAGACCACAAATAGCAAAAATGATTATTTAACGGAAATGACAGTGCTGGAGGAATATCAATACCAAATTTCAAACTCTTCTACAAAGCTATAGTAATTAAAATAGCTTGGTACTCTCACAAGAACAGACCATAGGATCAATGGACTAGAAATTAAAACCCATAAATGAACCTACAGACCTATAGACATCTAATGTTCGATAAGGGAGCTAAAAAATTAGAATGGAAGAAATACAACCTCTTCAGTAAATGGTGTTAGCAAAATTGATTAACTACTTGTAGAAAACCAATTTGGACTTTAATGGGACTTTTCTACAAACAACAAGATTTTCATCTTAACATAATAATTTCAAAATGTATTGCTACAGAATAGATTGTAAATGTAATATGTAATACTATTGAAATACTTGAAGACAAAGTTTTACAAAAAACTTTAAATTTCAGATAAACTGCAATATTCCAATAAATACATAGAAGAAATATAATTAAAAATTCACTGATCAAAGCAAACCCTGACAGGAATGTCTGAAAGATGCTTATCTGAAAACAGGAATTGGCACTGTGGTTCAAGTGTTAGAGGGCTCCACTTGAGCTGAAGATCTCAGGGATATGTTTACACCCTGAGATTAAACCCCAGGACTGACAAAAATAAAATTTAAAAATTGAAGCATTAAGGCTGGGAAGGAGACTCAGTGGTAGAGTGCTTTTCCTGAATGCATGGGGTCCTGCGTTCAATTCCTCAGCACCGCATAAGCAGAAAAATGTGGAAATGGCTCTGTGGCTCAAATGGAGGAACACTAGCCTTGAGCTGTAAAGCTCATCAGGTACAGCAACCAGACCCAGAGTTCAGGCCCTCCTACCACCACCACCAACAACAACAAATTAAAGCATCAAACAACCTGAAGTTGTCCAGAATAATGAGTGCGGCATTATCCATTTACATGACTTAGTGACCTTAAACCTAGTTTAAAAGGGGAGGTGGTGGGCAATTTGTGTGTTTGCCAAAACCTGCAAAATTATTTTGTACTTTCCCAAGGAGGAAGAAAGGAAGGAATGGGGGAGGAAGGGAGGTGTTTGGTGACCTTTCCTTTTGGTTCAGTGGTTGTTTTCTGGAGTCAAATTCATAGAAATTCTGCTTGCAATCCTAGTTGCATGGGGGGGGGGAGATGAAGAAGCTATGCCCTGGAAGTTGTTTTGTCCTGTCCTTGGCCTAGTTCCAACCATCACTGGATAATCCACGTCCCACTTCAGGACCAAGAAGCCTTGAAGACTACTGATCCACTAGGCAGATGGACCTAACCACAGCCAGAAAAGGCAAAAAATGCAATGCCGAGGGCAGCACTGGAAATCTATACCAGGAAGAGAGTTTTATATTTTTTATTGTAAAAATACTATACAGAGGGTTTACAGTTACATGAGTAGGGTAATGAGTACATTTCCTATTGAGCATTGTTATCTCCTCCTTTGTTTTTCCCCTACTATCCTTTCCCTCCCCAACTCTCCAACTCCTCCCTCCTTGACCCCTACCTGACATTGTAAATTCATTTTTGACAGTGTCCTGTACATCTCATCATCACAATGGGTCAACCTGTATCCCCATTTCAGCATTCTGCTATAACCTTTCCACACCCCAAATTACAAAAATGCAGAACACTGGAATCAAATACAATGAAAACAGGGATTATACCATGGGGGGATGAACCTACAAAAGAATCACATAGTGCATTATAAGTATATTAAAAGCAAAAGCAAGAAAGACAAAATCACTTGTGTGTGTGACTTGGGGTACCTTTCACTTAGTGTCATCTTATATGGTTATACGTCCATAGCCTTTGATCTTCTCTGCTTGTCCTAGACATAAAGTAGTCCTTGCAAACAAGGAAAACCATGGGAAATATGTTTCTTTGGGCCTAGCTTACTTCACTTAATATAATATGTACCAAATCCATTTCCTAACAAATGTGACAATTTCATTCTTTCTAATGGAGGCATAGAATTCCATTGTGCGTGCGTGCGTGTGTGTGTGGTGTGTGTGTGTGTGTGTGTGTGTGTGTGTGTGTGTGTGTGTGTGTGTGTGTGTGTGTATCACATTTTCTTGATCCATTCATGAACTGAGGAGCATTGAGGTTGGTTCCATATCTTAGCTATGGTGAATAATGTTGCAGTAAATATGATCTTTTGGGTAAATGCCTAAATGCACAAAAGTGGGCTTGCTGGGACATAGGGGAACTTTAAATGAAGTCTTTTGAAGAACTTCCATACTGCTTTCCAAAGTGGTTAAACAAGTTTACACTCCCACCATTAATGAAATAGGGTTCCGTTTTAGCCACATCCCCTCCAACACGTTGTTATTAAATTTCCTGATTATAGCCATTCTAACTAGAGTAAGTTGCAATCGCAATGTTGTCTTGATTTTCAGTTCTTTTGTGGCTAGAATAGTTGAACATTTCTTCATGTGTCTAATGGCCATTTTTATTTCCTCTTCAGAGAAGTCTCTCTTTAAGTTTTAGCCCACTTAATTATCGAGCAGTTGTTTCTTTGAGGATCTGCTCTTGGGGGATTTAATTTTTTGAGTCCAAAGTACATTTTAGATATAAGACCTTGTCCATTATATACCTCATGAAGGTCTCCCAGAATGTGTGTTTTCTATTGATATTGCTAGCTATGACCTTTACCTTGCAGAAGCTCTCATGTTTCATGCAATCCCATTTGTCCAACGTTTCTTTGATTTCTTTTTCTGACTATTGTAATATGTTTATTACATACAGACTGCATCAGCATTTGGAATTTATAATTTCATCTCATCTTGTAATAGTAAATTACTTGTTTCATAAAGAGATGAATTAAGGAATGAATTTCTTAACTTATTTTTCTTTACTCTTTGTTTCTGGCTTACTATTAAGAAAATTTCGGTATGTGCTAAAAAGCCCTAGACTTTATCCTATTCCTTCATGTAATGTTTTCATGGTGTCCTCTTTTATGTTGAGGTCTTTGATCCATTTGGAGTTGATTCTTGTGCAGGATGATATATACCGATCCAGCTTTAGTTTAACAGGTGTTTAACCAATTTTTCCCACACCATTTACTCAAAAGTCTGTCTTTCTTCCATTCTCTTTTTTTAGCTCCCTTGTCAAAGATTAAGTGGCTATCGGTCAGGGGGTTCATTTCTGAGTCTTCAGTCCTACTCCATTGGTCCTCAGGTCTGTTCTTGTGCCAGAAACAAGCTGGTCTTATTACTATGGCTTTTTAGTAGCTCTTGAAATTTGGAACTGATATTGCTCTAGTGCTGTTCTTTCTGCTAAGAACTGACAAACCTACAGCCAGCGTTATACTTAATGGTGAGAAGTTAAACCCATTACTTATAAATTCAGGAATAAGATAAGGATGTCTGCTCTCTCCATTCCTTTTCAACTTAATATTAGAATGCTATCTTGGGCAATAAGATAAGATGCAATCTTAAAGGGATCCAAATAGTAAAAGATGAAGTAAAACTCTCCCTCTTTGCAGACGACATGGTCTTGTATTTAATGAAACCCATGGACTCCATTCCCAAGTTACTTGAGCTGATCAGAAACTTTGGTAAACTAGCAGATTATAAAATTAACCCTCAGAAAATAAAGGCTTTCCTGTATTCCAATAACGATAAGAGTGCAGCTGAAATTAGGAAAGCAACCCCTTTTTACTAGCCGCACAAAAAGTAAAATAACTAGGAGATAATTTAAGAGGTGAAGGACCTCTATGATGGGAACTTTAAAAACCTGAAAAAGAAAATTAAAGCAGAGCTATGGAAGAGGGAAACTTCCCATTCTCCTGGATTGGGAGGATTAACATAATGAAAATGGCAATACTGCCAAAGGCTATATGCGAATTCAATGCGATACCTACCAATATCCCAATGTCACTCTTCAATGAAATAGAAGAAGCAATCCAAAAATTCATATGGAATAATAAAAGACCCCGAATAGCAAAGAAGTTTATTGTGATTCTCATTTTGTATTGCCACCTTGATTCTACAAAGTCATTTATGAATTTTAACTTTCTTCCCTCCCTTTGGATAAACCTCACAAACACTATGCCTCTAGGTCCCAGACACTTAACTCTTAGCTCTGGACAATTGTTCCTAGACAGTGAGTTACTTAATTGTATTTTGAGCGCATAAAACATGCATATAAAACTAGCACATTTTGATCTTATGAGAAAGCAGCCTTTTTGTCCCCTCTCAAATTTATTTCCTGCTAGGCATTTTTATAGATAATCTGCTTTCATTTTTAAATGAAAGACTGGTAGGAAACTGTGTTCATAATCTGGCTCCTTCTCTCGCACCTCAACACCTAAAACACAAATTTCACAAAGCATTTACAAGAAACAATACAAAAACCAAACTTGGGAATGCTCAGATGCAGAACGTTTTACAAAACCCAGAATAACTCTGCTGTCTGAGGGAGGGGCTGATCCTCAGGGCCCAAGCCCACGGGGCAGGCATGTGTTAGATGTGAGTCAGTGACACTGTGTCATTCACACAGCAGCTGCCGAGTTGCTGCCCTAGCTGAACAGCAGATGCACCCTGATCCTCTCCCACAGTCCCAGGCAAGGTGCCTGCAATGGCCTGATATGGGCAGGCTGCCACTAGGATCCTACTTCACCAGACAGACCAGCATGCCAGATGAAGTGGCTGCCACCTGAATTATCAATTTTTTTTGGAGCAGTATTAAACAAAGTGATACACATTACTGTATGATATGTAATGCTATGCTATATCCTTGAGTCTCTAGTCCAAAATCATTGAACTTTATACCAACAAGAATGGATTTTATTGTTTGTATTCATAAGGCCATAATGGAAAACTGAAATAAAAGTACAACAAAACTCCTATCCATAAACACGTGATTAAATCACAGAATTTGAAAAAAATTGTAAGTAGTGCAAATGAAATTATACTAGAAAAGTAAAATACACACAAAATACATTACATTTGTTACATTCAAATGTAAAATAGGTAATTACAGACAGAATTCCTACTGGATAAAAATATTACAGTGGTTTAAAAGGTTGAAGTGATATAGTTTATATATTGTTTTCATAAAACTTATTTATATCTCCAAGTTCTGTTTATCTCAGTGAAGGAAAATGTTAGAAAGTAGATATTATATGTGGCACCTCTTGCTTGCAGTACCACGAAGGAGAGTGGCACTTCCTAATGGGATTCCTGAGATGAAACCCACACCCAGCCCAAGTAGGCCCATCAGGGGTCCATGTGGTGACCCTAAGGGGGTCCAGGACATTGCATTGTTGCTGCAGCAGGTGCAGGACCTTTGCGGTGGGCTGTAGCCAACAAGGTTCCATTAGTGACCAAACCAAGCAACCCAGACTCAGGTGCCAAAGCCGGGGGGAAGGCAAGGCAAGTCCTGCCATCTGTGCAGCCTAAACTGCCAAGGCCAGGCCCTTTCCCCTGCTTTGGAGAACAACAAGGGTAGGGGGTGAGCCCATTGCCTCCAAATGGAGTATCCCTGGAATGGCACCCAGAGCTGGGCCCATGTGGGCCAGAAAGGCGACGGAGGAGGCTACAGAGCAAAGCAAGAGGAACTTCATTCCCTCGGTGCTGCAGCTGGTGTGCTGATTGGAATATGTAGGGTTGGCCCTGTACCCGAGTCCACAAGGACCAGAAAATGGAGGTCCACAGAGTTGCTGAAGGGGCTCCAGGTTGCTGAGCTGCTCCATCTGTCACAAGCCAGCTGGCAGAAGGGCCAACACATGGCTCCAGTACCCAGACCCCCTTAAAAACAGATGAGGTGAACCAAGGCTGGGCTGCCTGGCCCCAAGGGGGCAGACTGCATGCCCAGCCTTCCTTTACCAATGGACTGTACAGTGTACAAACAGGGTGTCCCTCACCCCGCACTCATGGGGGCAAACAGTGACCCCAGAACAGAGTCTCCCTAGGATGGGCCACGCACTCAGGAGCACAGAAGACCAGTACCAACACAGCTGGAGGAGGAGAGGGCAACAGTGGTCTCAAATCCATACCCATAGCTGCCAGCTCCTGGGTGAAATGGAGCAACTGAGACTGGGAAGTTAGGTGGGAAGGGTGGGCTGGGCTCATCTGGAAATGCTGGGGAGCATGCACATACTCCACTCACTGCACATCCACGATAAAGGAGTTGGCCACACATCTCAACGGGTGACCTGAGTAGGCACCCACACCCACAGGGACTACAGAAATGGAGTTTCATGTGGTGACTTGGAAAGGGCTCCAGGGCACAGCTTTGGAGCAATGAACAACTGGCAAAAACAAAAACAAAACAAAACAAAAAACGAAAGACGTCCAGTAAAACTTTTCAGCAATGATAACCTATTATACTTTAAAAACAGTTTTACTTTCCTCCTGTCCTGTATTTTTTCATGGGGCCCTCTGAATTAACCAGAAATCCCCAGGATTTCTTCATGCATAGTAATACAAATAAATATAGCTTCTATTCTTTTTTAATTAAGGGAAGTTGCATTTAGTTCTTTCCATTGTTTGATTCATGAAAAAGAAATCCTGAAGTATATATGTAAAACACCGAACTAAGCATTTCTTCTGAACTCCTCACTGAAGGAAGGGAATAAAATGATTGAGTAACAGGTATCACCCATATTGTCACTGTGCTAGATGTGTCTCTGATTAGAAAATAATCCTGCCATTGAACATGCAAATCGCTTATGCAAAATGTTTCCCAACAATTCTTGTTGATATATTGCATTTATCTTCCTCTTCCTGCCTCCTCACCTGCTCCTCTTCTCCAGAGTCCTGTTTCCCTCTTCCTTCTCTCCTAACTCTACTTTCTCCCTGTCCCCTCCTCTTCTCCCTCCTGCTATGCCCTTCCTCTTCTCTTACCCCTTCTTCCTCCTTTCCTTTCCTCTTTCTATTATACTTTCTCTTCTAATTCTTTATGATCCTGGGGGTTGGACACACACTAAGCAGATGCTCTCCTGCTTGCTACAGGTCTCCAGTCTGGACTTCATTTCAATGACACTCTATTTCTTTGTTGCAAACCCAACAAAGTCTTTATGATTTAATTCATTGTTCATATTCTACACCATGAATATGTGCTACTTCATACAGTGTGGCAAATAGGTTTGGATTATGCTTTGGGCTTCAGTTAAACTCATCAGAAATAATGTGTTTGAAGGCAGTCTAATGTGATCCTGTTACTCCCACATGAATGAACTGGTTACTTCATATCTTGCAAGAGTACTTCCATATTGCTCCCAGTTTAATGAACTGTCATTTTGTGGTAGCACCCACAGTAACACTAACCCAAGGATTGCTGGGGATCAGAAGATTAAGTCTAGACAGGAAAATCCATGAGATATTTATCTCAAAATAACTACTAAAAAGCCAGAAGAAAGCCTGTGGCTACGTGGTTTAGTACCATACTTCCACAGAATAAGCTGACGACAGGGCCCAGGCCTGATTTGAAGACATGTGGTGGGTGCATACACACACAAACACACACACACACACACACACAATTTCCCAGCTAGAGCAAGTATCTGTATTCCCATTAACATATCTGAGTTCCAATTTGATGTGTTTGGATATTTTTTGAAAGTTTTATCATCAACTTACCCAATTTTAATAAATGACAACCTGTTCACTATTATTTAATCCTGGTTGGAAAATATTTTAAGACACATTTTCATGTAGGAAATTGTTTTTTCCCCAAATCGTGACTGTCTTGGTTTGTAAGAATGAAAGAATTGTGCCTTTAATTCATTAGTTCATAAATTAGAAAAAGTATCCCTAACCCTAGAACCAATGGCCTTTGGATTCTAAAAGCCAATAAAGTACATTAAATTTATACATCCTGTCTTTGATTCAACTCATCTTTCTTAAAATTGTTTCTACTTAATATCTTGCCATTTTTCTAACACAACATTCAGGCTCCCTCACACTAATCATACCCTAATCCTAATATTATTAGCAGTTTCCTATTTCCTATTCATCCTAATTCGATTTTGACTTGTTATTCAAAGATTTATTTTCAATTTGACCCTAAATTTTCCATTTCCCTAATGCTAACACTGTCCAGCTGGAACTGAAACCTAATTTTCAAACTAATAATAGTCCAAAATTAATAATAATAAATACTCTAGATTTATTCATTTTAATGAATATTCCAGTTTGCACTCTGGAAATGAGTTTCAATTTGCCCTAATTCCAACAAATTTCCTGATTCTGCCTGTGAAGTTATCTTGTTTCCTAACATGAACCATTATATTACTTGTCCTCAAATTCTCTTACCGGGAAAAATACTGTAGTTTCCATTAATCCTACCTTTTCCTGCACCACTGTATCCTAAAACAATTTCAGATTTATATATCACCTAGTCCTTTACTTAACGCTAACTCTCACCCTAAAACTGGCTGCAAAACTCTCATTAATCATTACAAGAATGATCACTGAGAAATAAGTATAATAATAATGCTCTAGTTACTATTAAGGCTCACATTTTTGCTTCTACCTGTTAGTGAAATCTCAATTTTATAGTAAAACTTTCCTATTCATAACGCTAATCATAATCAGAACAAAATACTGACCCTGATTTTAATCCAAATTATATATCAATACTAACACTAATTAGTTAGTATTTCACTAGTTTTCATTCATCCTAACTTGATTCAAATAAGCCTTCCAAACATAAGTTTCAATTTTTTTCCAATATCTAAGTCATTTTCTAACCCTAAACTTAATCTTAACTGGAATATTGAGAATAAATATAAGCCTAATTGCAAGTTGATTCTAATATTAATAGCAATACTCTAATTCACATTCATTCTAATTCTTGCCAGGCTTATATTAAAATTTACCTTCAATTTGACCCTCATTTTTTTTCTCTTTCAACCTAACCCTAACCATAACCTTAACTCTAAAGGTATCCCAATTCTAAAATTTATGAAAAATGCTCATTTTTTGCAATCCTGAAATTCCACTGTAATCCTCGAAATAAATTGCAGGTTTTCCTAAGCCCTTCAGATTTTCTCACTCTTATCTCTGAACCTATCTTGTTCCATAAGAGGAATCATTATACCCATTGATCTCAAATCCTGATATTATGAAATACATTGCACTTCCATTATCCCAGATTTTCCTGAATTCCTAAAATCTAAAAAAGTTTAGTTTTACTTAACATTTAACACATTTCTTTTTCTTTTTTTTCTTTTTGTCGGTCCTGGAGCTTGAACTCTGGGCCTGAGCACAATCCCTGAGTTCTTTAGCTCAAGGTGTGCGCTTGTACCACTTGAGCCACAGCACCACTTTCTGGTTTACTGGTAGTTAATTGGAGATAAAATTCTCACAGACTTTCCTGCCTGGGCTGGCTTTGAACTGCGGTCCTCAGAAATCAGCTTCCTAAGTAGGTAATGAGGCTGACAGGGGGATTAAAGTTAAATGCATAAGGTAATGAGTACATTTCTTGTTGACCATTGTTACTCCCTTCTTTGTTGTTGTCCAACTATCCCTTCCCTCTCCCATCTCCATCACTCTTCTCTCTCCATGGTGTAAAGTTCATTTTCAGTACAGTGTGCTGTGAGTATTATTGTTGCAATAGGTCATCCTGAGTTGAACCTAAATTTGCTATTTCTCTAACCCTAATTCTAATTCTGTCTGGTATCCTAACCCTAACCATAATAATAATGATAGTTCAATTAGAAGTTAACAAAAAAATACTCATTTTTTTTTCATCCTGTTAATCCTCTGTACATCTTAAATTTGTAGTAGGAAGACCCCCTACTCAGGCAGGCAAGCCCACCTAGACGTCTGGAGTGACAGAGCCCACCACAACAAAGTTGTTATTAAAGAAGCAACTTTATTGAGAAGGTTCCTACACTGACTGGCCAGGGCTGCAGCACAGGCTCAGGAGCTGATACTGCGATCCCCAGCGGCCCACGTACTTAGGTTTTTAAAGGCAAAACTCACAGCCTGGTCATGTAGGCAACCAATGAGATTGTCACACACCGAAAAGATTGCACAGTCATATCAGACCACACACAGGTGGCCAATGAGGTTACACTTTGTCACATAATGGCTGTTTAAACCAGACTATCACTTTTGGTTTAAATGACTCATGAATTCAATGGTAAAGTGGAGCTTAAGGTAAGCATATACAAGGAGTTTAGTGGAGTTTAACACAAGCATGTGAAAAAGGCGGACTTTATGGTAAACTCAGGATGTTGCCAGCATGAGCCTGATTACTGGCTATCTGTTTAAAAGGTCAGTCCTTAACAGAATAATGAAGGTGGGTTAAGTTGTTAAGGGGAGGGGAACCTAGGGCCATTCTTCTCATTCTAAGAACTGGGCTGGTTGGAGCCAAGGTCCAGTTAACCTTGTTTAGAGGTTTTTGGTTTTTTTCCTAAAATCCCTAAAACAAAAACAAAGTCTGTAAAGAAGCTGTACTAGCTCGAGTCTCCTCTCAGGGCCTACTTCAAAATTAAGTTGCAGTTTAGCTTAAATCTTCCAAAAGAGTTTATATGTGCATATATAAAGATATAATTTTATGTAAAAAACAAGATCTTTGGAGGAAGGAGTAACAAAAAGGAAATAGAGTGAGTATAATAAAATGTTTTAAATATATTATGGAAAGAGAATAACGAAACTGCCACTTCTGAAAATTAATAACCATTAATAAAATAACTAAAAATAAATAAATAAATAACACACTGCCTTCCACTGTTCGTGAAGAGAACTATGATATGTTTTGTGAAAGAAATACTTGTTCTAAACTTTGTTCATGCATAATTTATATTGTTATTGGCCAATTATTTAACTTAATGAATAAAAATAAGATTCCCTGACAAAAAAAATAAAACAGTTACCTAGTAATTGTATGAGAAAAAGTTATAGTCATGAGTTTTAAGAATCTTTCTATTTCCCTACAAAGCAATGATTTAGGTTTACTAATCTAATATTTGTAGTAAGTTTAGAGAACATAATAAGCATAAAAAACAATGAACTGTACATCTTGTGTCTTGGATTAGTGATATTTTAAACATTGTCTTTTATTCAAATGAATAGTTAGGTTTACTTTTCAAAATAAATGCAATTTTAACTCCTTTCAGAACAAGTACTTACCCTGCAATTAAATGTATTAGTATATTCAGATATTTAAAAGCTAAATTTTCTATGTTTGTTATGTAGCTCTACATATTCAGAATGACATGATTTTTCTATTCGTAAATGTCTAAACTCTGGGATTTTTCCTTCATCAATATAAATTGTCTCATGAGGTTTTTGTGAAAGCTCCAGTAAGCAGTGTGGGATGTTTGCTTCATCAATATAAATTATCTCATGAGTTTTTTGTGAAGGCTCCAGTAACCAGTGTGGTCAAAAATATTTCCTGAATTCTAAATTTTAAATCTAATCATTTTTAGCCTTTGATTTTATCAGTTATTGTCTCTTCAGAGCAACTAAAATAAATACTACTTTTTAAACATTTCACTCACATTGTAAATAATATTCACGTGGGTCAAACAGAGACTAATCATTTCAAACTCACCATATTTGATGATCTCAGTGTGAAGAATGTAGAGAGTATAAGAATCTTATACTCAATAATATTTTTGGTAAAAATAAATTAAATTATATATCTAGATTTCTAAATTGGAGGTAAATCACATGGAAATAAGAAAATAATACAAAAATGATTACTTTGGGATCATTTTCTTCTTAATTTTTTTATTGTGAAAATATTGTACAGAGGGGTTACAATTATATGGGCAAGCCTTCTCCCACTTGAGCCGCAGCGGTACTTCAGGCTTTTTTCTGGTAATGTGGTACTGAGAAATCAAGACCAGGGTTTCATATATGCAAAGAACTCTACCCCTAAGGCACATTTCCAGCCCTCTACTTCAGGTTTGTTAGTTTGTTTATGTCTTTTTGTTGTTGTTGTTGTCAGTTGTAGGAGTTGAAATCTAGGCCTGGGTTCTTCAGCTAAAGTCGTGTGCCCTACCACTTGAGGCACAGGTCCACTTCAGGTTTTCTGGTGGTTCATTGGAGCTAAATGTCTCAAGGACTTTCCTGCCCATGATCTTCAGATCTCATCCTCTTGAGTAGCTAGGATGACAGGCATGAGCCACAAGCACCAAGCTTCCACTTCAGGTTTCTTAGTGGTGAATTGGAGATAATAGTATCATGGGACCTTTTGTGTCCGGAATAGTTTGGAACCCAGGTCCACAGATTTCAGCTTCCTGAGAAGGCAGGATGATAGTCCTCAGCTATAGACCCCTAGGTCATGGCACTCTGTTGCAAGGGGGTCCTTGGCTCCACATGGTAGAGTGTTGGCCATGAGCACAAGAGGTAAGGGTCAGCACCTCTGCCCTGAGTTCAAGATTCATGACTGAGGAAAAACAAAACAATTGTCTGCAGGAGACAACTCACCGACTCTTTAGTAATACATAATTTTGTCCCTGCCAGGGGACATATCTGGGCCTCAATATTCGTGTCTTCATAATCATCTCAGTTGTGGAGCTCTTACAAGGACCAGATGAAAGAATGCACCCTATGAAGGACACAGCACATAGCACTCTTTGAAGGACTCAGCCCAAAGCATCATGTGATAGACTCAGCACACTGAACCCTGTGAAGGACTCAGCACATAACTCTATTCCACAAGCTGTCATTAGAATTAGGGTGCTTTCATCAGTATCACCATTCTTTGAGGAACATTTTATAAGCCACACAAGTTCACATCTAATGGTTTATTGGGGTGGGTTTTTGGGGTGTTATACATGGGAGTTGTACTCTATGCATAGGGATACTGTTCAAATAACATTCGCTCAAAGCTAGAAATCTACCTCTTTGAGCCACATTTCCAGGATTCTCACAGACTTCCTGACAGGGCTGGGTTTTAAAGCCCCCAAGCAGCCAGGATGATGGGGGTAAACCAGCAGTGTCTGGTTTCTTGGAGCTGGGTTGCAGCAGTTTACATCTGGCTGCCAGGTTAAGTGGCAACTGTCAGCACCAGACTCCTAGCTTGCTCTGTGATGAGGTATTTGAAGTCCTAGCCTTCTATAGTTGCAGTTAGAACATTCTACCTTTTTTTTGGCAGCAGTCCTGGGGTTTCAGTAAGGGCTTAGACATCGTCATTAAGTGTTTGTGCTCCAGGCTAGCACTCAATTGATTGAATGACAGCAGAACTTCTGGGTTTTCTTTTCATATGGAACTGAGGAATTGAACCCAGGGCTTCCTGCTTACTAGGGAAGCACTCAACCATCAAGCCCCATGACTGAATGAGGTATAAGTAGGTAGACATTGTTGTATATAAATATTATGTACACAAAAAGAGACATCCTTATATTATTAACATAGATATTACTGCCAATTATTAGATATTAAATTATGTCTCCACTTAATGATGTGTGCCAGTTGAAAAATTAATAAAGCATCAATTATAATTACTCAATATCCTGTTATTATTTATCATATATGTACATATATACATACATATATTTATATACTTTCTAGAATAAGACAGATGTCTATATATAATTAAATATACATCATGTGTCACTACCAATTATTAGGTATTTAATAATGACTCCATGCAATTTTTATTCTGTTAGTGCTTAATAAAATATTAATAAAACTTAATACACATCCTATAATTATTATGTCTCATTTTATCTAGAATGATTCACTAATTCAACCCTTCATCATTTATGGTAGTGACAATTATTCCACCTATGACATTTATTACATTTATGACATCCTATTACATAGCATATAGAGTTGCATCCGAATTATACATCCTACCTGACACCGAGGACTTTTGAAGAAAAAAAAAATGTGTCATGTTTGGCTTCTCACTCCAAGAATACATTTTTGGCAGTGCTGGGATCTAAACTCAGGGCTTAGAAATTCATGAATGGGTAATTTTCAGCCCAGCAGCCTCTAGCCAATTCAGCTCCTAGGCAGTTCCCAGGCCCTGAGATGGAGCCCCATATTTTGACTCCATATTGTGCCTAGTGTAGTTATTCATTTTATTTTTGTTTTATTCATCTATTTACCATTTATTTTATTGACTGTTATTACACATGGAATATTGATTACATTTATTACAGAGATTATAGATTTGCCTATGTATGAAACTTCATACCTGATACTCAGGACTTTCACAGCAAAGGAAAACATGTGTCACCATAGGCTTCTTACTCCACGATTCAATTTTTGGGAGTGCTGGCATCTGAACTTACAGCCTACAAGGCTCAATGCATGAATGGGTGACTGTCAGCACACCAACCTGGTGAATATTGAGCTGACAAGTAGTTCCCAGCACCTGAGATCGAGCTCCAGGGGTTGAGAAAATGAGAACAGATTGACATGCAGATGGTAGTACACAAATAAATATAGATCTTTATAGAATGCCAGAAATGTCTATACAATAATCAGTTATATATGCTACATTCCAACCAATTCTTGGGTATTTATTATGCCTCCATGTAATTAATATTGTTTTCATCCTTAATGAATTATTAATTAAATCAACCACTGTCCTGGAATTATTGTGTCCATGTAATTAAAAGTATTCTTTTAATGTGTCAAAAATCTTCAGTAATATCCACCAGCCTCCTAAAATCACTCTAATTTTATAATAGTATCATTCAGGAACAACTAATTCAACCTTGACATTCATAACCTTCCATTGGTATTCCTATGAATAGGAACAAGACTCTTAGGATTTCCCACCATTGGTAAAGGTCAGGACCGAGCTTCAAACCCAGGGCCTATTTTGTCCTGTTGGCCAATGGCTTCCCTGGAATCCCACCAGCCTTCAGCAATGCTAGGTTACCAGCACTTTTCATGTCAGTCAAACCCAGGAAGGTCACCTTGCAAAGAAAACAAATGTAAAACAAGCAGCTATTTGGAATTTGCTGGTTTTTTTTTTTTTTTTACCTGTTTTGTTTTATTTTATTTTTTCCTGTCAGCCTTTGGGCCCAGAATCCAGGTTCGGCTGTGGGTCCAATGGCTGCACCATAGCCTAGAGTGATCAAAGCTCAGGCAGAGTTGACGCGACCTGAGTTCAAGCCCTGTCTTTGACAAAATAAAAATACATACAAAAATACATACATACATACATTTAAAATATTTTTAAATTTTTGAGGCTCCTTGGTTTGGAATTCATGCCAATTTTTTTCTGCCAGGCCTGGGATTTGAACTCAGTGTTGGGTAAATCTGCAGCATAGTGGGGTAAGGGGAAGCTCACCGTGCTGGAAGACAAGAAAGACAGACTCCCAGGGCCTGACTTCAAGTCCTACCACTTGTATACATTTTAAATACATGATTTATATTTACATACACATGTTTACTGCATATTTCAATTAGTATATTTATTCATTTTATTTTGTGTTATATTTATGTATTATGTATTTTAGTGAGTATGATTACACATATAATATTTTTTACATCCTATTACATAGGACATAGTTTTGTGTATGTATTATGCATCATTCCTGAGACCCAGGACTTTCACTGATAAGGAAAATAAGTAGGACAGTTGGCTTCTTCCACAAGGATTAAGTTTTTGGCAGTTCTGTGATTTGAACACCAGGCCTAGAAGGCCCAATTCATGAATGGGTCAATGTTATCCCACCAATCTGATGCAAATGAAGTTATCGGCAAATTTGAGGACTGGAGATCAAGCCCTGAGAGTGGCCAATATATAAACACATACATGTGTAGATTGCAGTGTATTTGTATTTACATATGTATATGCATATATAAATGTATACAGAGACAGATAAACATTTATGTAGATTCTAGTGTATAACTCTATATAAAGAGTGATGTCTATATCTTATTTTCATATGTTCTATTGCTACCAATTATTTGGTCTAAAATTATGCCTCCATTAATTATTCACAGAAGAAGACTTAATAAATTATTAAATTAATCAATGACCTGTATTTATTGCATACAATCTTATATTAGAATGACTAGCTAAGTAGTAATTCAATTAGTACATTTCAAACATTCTATTAGTGTTCCTATACATAGGAATGAGTTTTCTAGGATCTTCAGTAGTGTGTAGGTGCCATTCCCAGGATCCAACTCAGGACCTAGGTGTGTGAATTAGGCTCGGGCTTCACTGACAGCCCACCAGCATTCAGCCAGGCAAGGTCACGTTCAATTTTCAAGCTGAGTCATTGAGACCCAAGCCGGTCAAGTTCAAAGGAAACAAAGGTAAAACGGTTGTGTAAAACTTCCTGGTTTTTTTCCTTCTCCATTTGTGTTGATTTGATGTTTTTATGCCAGTGTTGGGAGTGGAACTCAGACCCTAGGATCCCTGGATCATCTGTGGGTGTAAAAGCAGCACCCCAGCCTAGGGTAATCATAGTTTAAGACAAAATAAAATGCTTCCTTTAGCAATAAGAGCTCACAGAAAATGTCTAGGCTAACATTTCAAGCCTCAGGACCTGCCACACAAAAATAGAGCCAGTAACTCCATGTGTCTATGTATGCATGCATGCATTTCTATTGGTGAACATCCAGAGTATCTCTGAAGAAAGGCACCCAGCTAGGAAATTTGCTTTGAATATAATGATTTCATAGTACAGAGATTGCTTTCAAGACAGTGCATGTTCGGGGCTCCCCTCACTGTTCCCGGTGTAGCCTGAGTGTTTCCCCACACCTCAAGCTGCTGGAGGAAGTCTGCCTCATTGTTGGAACAGGCAGACAAAAAACCTCTCTCCTGTACAACTGTGTAACAAACAATTCATCCAGGGGCAATTAGTGAGGATGAATGTGGGTGGGCTCTGAAGTCCAGGAGATAAAGGCCTCTTTGTACCCCAAGCTCTTTATCTCCCGAGGGCTCTGTTTTGACAGGAAGCCTTCATTAGTGTCACCTTCCATGGCAGGCCAAGTTCCTTGTACTTATCCTGTCTTTGTTAGACTATGTCCCATTGTTGAAACAAACTGCTACAATTAATTCAAGAGTCCTTCTGGCAGACAACTGGGGAGCAGAACCTAATGAAATGATTCACCATTGGCAATGGTGCCTCACTTGGTTTCCAGAAGCTTGGTAAATCTAAGTACATGTGTAATATCACAATGCTTCCAGTCATCTAGGGATGGTGAAGCTCATCAGGTTTTGAAACATTTGACCTCTCCTAGTTGGGCCCTGGATGGCTAGGTATTGAGGTTGAGCACAGGGCCAGGTTGCTGACCATAAGCTCAGAGCAGAAGCTCTTTGCTTTACCATTTGGTGTCACAGTTTCATTTCTGGTATCCTTATCTGTGTGTGTGTGTGTGTGTGTGTGTGTGTGTGTGTGTGTGTGTGTGTGTGTGTGTGTGTGTGTGTGTGCGCGTGCATGTGTGCTGTGCTCTGTGTGTGTGTGTGTGTGTGTGTGTGTATGTGTGTGTGTGTGTGCGCGCACACCCATCCTGGAGATTGAACTCAGGACCTGAGCACTGTACATGAGTTTCTCCTGTATGAGGATAGCACTCTCCACTTGAACCATAGAGCCACTTCAGGCTTTTTTCCCCCTAGGGATGTGGTACTGAGGATTCTAACCCAGGGTTTCATATATGCAAGGCACTCTACCCCTAAAACACATTCCCAGCACTCCACTTCAGTTTTCTTGCTTTATTTTCTTGTAAGTAGAAGGAGTTGAAGTCTGGGCCTGGGTGCTGTTTCTGAGCTCTTCAGCTCAAATCTAGAACTCTACTACTTGAGCTACAATGTCCCTTCAGCTTTCTGGTGTTTCATTGGAGATAACCATCTCAAGGAATCTCCTGCCCAGGCTGGCTTTGGACCCTGATCCTCAGCTCTCAGGCTCCTGAGTAGCTAGGATGAGAGGTGCAACTCACCGGTTCCCAGCTTCCACTTTAAGTTTCTAAGTGGTAAATAGGAGATAATAGTCTCATGGGACCTTTTGTGTCTGGGATAATGTTGAACCCAGATTGTTAGATCTCAGCTTCCTGAGTAGGCAAGATGACAGACCTCAGCTACAGATGCCAAGGATCGTTGGCTCCACGTGATAGGACACTAGCCATGAAACCAACAGGGAAGGGTCAGTGCCTAGGCCCTGAGTTCAACATTTACAACCGGAAAAAATAAACCAAGACAATTGTCTGCAGGGGACAACTCATTAGAGTTCAGAACATCCAAAATTTTGGCCCTGACATGGGACATATTTGAGCCTCAACTTTCTCATATGCACAATCATCTTACATGTGGAGCTCTTACAAGGACCAGGTGAAAGAATGCACCCCATGAAGGACTCAGCACATAACACCTCATGAAGGACTAATCACATAGCTCTATCCCACAAGCTGTCATTAGAATTAGGGTGTTTGCATCAGTATCACCTTTTTTTTTCAGAAACACATCACAAACTGCACAAAGTTCACATCTAATGGTTTAATGGGGTGAGGTTTTTTAGGAGGAAGTTAGCCATGAAGATTGCACTAGAAGGTTGGGGCTACTGCCCGAAGATTTTAGCTCAAGGCCAGAGCTCTTACACTTTGAGCAACAGCTTAGAGTTTCACAGACTTCCTGCCAGGGCTGGGTTTTAAAACCACAGTGCGATGGACCAGCTCGGCCGGAGCACTGGGACCGACGGGACAGGGATCTCGGGATAGGTGGGCAAAGGAGTCGGCGAAGTGACAAATAGACATAGACTCAAAAGAGTTGCATCTGAGTGTATCTTTATTGAGAAGAATTAACATTTTTATACAGTGTGTGATTGTGACATAGATTCTTTGTTTATTTAAGCACGTAATCAATTTTTTAAAGGCAAAGCATTGATGAATTACATGAAAATTAATGACTATCCCACCAACTGTTTAAGCTAAGTGGTGCGAAACAAGTCTAGCATATTGTTTAATAGAATACGTCATCTATTCAGGCTTTTTTATGTTTAATAATTAACAAACCTAAGACAGGGCTGTACTTACATTATACTCTTTTTAATTTTATCCAACTAATTTCATCTTTATAAGCTCCTGTATAAGGAAATGGTTCTTGGTTGGTTGAGGAAATATGTCACTAACTTGTTATTTTGTGTGAAAACACCATCTATTCCCTATAACGTAAGTTGGACTAAACTTAATCATAACTGTTGGGAGAAACTTTCTTTTTCTTTTATAATCAGAGGTCCCTTCTTTTTAGAACTCTCTAAACTACTGGGATAACTCTTTCTAACTTAGTTTAGTTCATTGATTTTGTCTGTTAGACATATCTAGAAATTTTAAGTCTTTATATTTACTATTTGTGAGCTGCAAAACCGCTTGTGCAGTTGTAGGAGTATCTGGAGGCAACATCACATCAGATGATAGATTGATTGGGGGATTGCCCACATTTAATCTTTGGCTTTAGTCTTTATTACTTAGAGAAGCCATCTCTATTGGACTGGAAAAATACAACATGCTCTGTTCACGGATCAATAGAAAAATAGCCAAAACAAGAATAAAGGCAACGAATGTACAGCCAAGAATAATATAGTAAGAATAAAGGTAGAGGCTATAAAGGTGCAGCCAAGTGTATGGGAAGCCTTGAGCCAACACCCCCTTCCTGGGGGCATGCTTCCTTGAAGCTCTTTGTCCAACACAATCTTTCACGCAGACTCCGCAGAAGGTGGTGTGGCACCCACTGGTTACAGAAAGATGTCCACTCAGCTGGAAATACCAGGAACCACTGGAAGTGAAGAAACTTAAGTGTTTGACCTTGTTTCTCTGGCCAGAGACTATTCATTGAACTTGCAGTCCCTTATTCTGTTGTCGAGGTCAAATCAGAAGCCATCTATCCACCACAGGCAGCTTTATGGAAGTGCTCCGCCCACCTGTGCTGGCTTCTCTTTGCTGAACCCAGCTAAGGACTCCTTGCAGACACATCTTCATGGCTGCTTTGCCTGCTGTGATCTCTGCTCCTTTCCAAACGCTTGCTTCGGCAGCTTCCTCTCCATTGTGCCTCTCGGACTGGGTTCCCATGGTGGTTGGATACTTAGCTGCTTGTTAGAGGAGGAAACAAGAGTTGTTGTATACAATGGCAGGCCTGAATTGGTCTGGAGGCAGGACAGACGCTCTCCCAGGTGGGACTTGTCAGGGCACAGGGCAGGCATCCTGCCACTGGGCCCTGGGTCACTGTGGTGAGCAGCAGTCACACTGGAATGTCTCTTTCTCAGAGAACAAAGGGTTAAGTCTGACCAGATTGTCTTTTTTAGGGAATCCACTTCTCCACCAACTCCTGGGGGATGCCTGGGGCTTGAGTCTATGTCAGGCTCCACTCCTGTCCAGAACCTTTCATTCCAAAAGTTTCAACCAAGTATATGTGGCGTGGCACACCAGTGTTAGATCTCAGCCCCGGAGTATCTTGGATGATAAGGATGAGTGAGCCAGCAGCATCTGGTTCCGTGGAGCTGGGTTGCAGCAGTTTACCTCTGGCTAAATCAGGTTAGATGGCAACTGTCAGCAACAGATTCCAAGCTTGCTCTGTGATGAGATATTTGCAGTCCTATCCTTATATAGTTGAGGTCAGAACATTCTTTTTTTTTTTTAATTTAATTTTATTTTATTTGTGAACATACTGTACAGAGGAGTTACAATTACATGGGCAGGATAATGCATACATTTCTTACCAAGCATTGCAGCCTCCTCCTTTGTTTACCCTTCACATCCCTTCCCAGCTTACCCCCTCCCCGCCAATCCCAATCCTTCTCCTTCCCCCCTCTTCCCCCCCCCCCCCGCACCGACGTTGTAAAGCTTGTTTTGGACATGACAACTTGTACTTCTCATTGTTGCAACAGGTCCACCTGTATCCTTAAACAACTGGTTTTTTCCCATCTCCTTCACAAGTTATACTGACATCAAATATAGTGAAAGCAAGGGTTATACTGTGGGGGAGGGACATACAAAGCAACAAAGAGATAATCTTATAAATGCGTTAGAAACATGCATGAAAGAAAAAAAACTTTAAAATACACATCTAAGGGTTCATTTTCCTGACATCACATTATCTGACCTTTTCTGCTTGACTCCTACATATACTAGATATTACAAATAAGGGAAACCATGGGCCCTATGTTTCTTTGGGCCTGGCTTACTTCACTTAATATAATTTTTTCCAAGTTTTTCCATTTCCTAACAAATGGTGCAATGTCATTCTTTCTGATGGGGGCATTTTTTTCTTTTTTGGTGCCAGTCTTGGGTCTTGAGTAAGGTTCTAGACACAGTCCCGAAGCTTTTATGCTCAAAGCCAGTGCTCAACTGCTTGAGCAACAGCCCAACTTCCGGATTTTTCTGTGCATGTGGTAACCAGGAATCGAACCCAGGGCTTTGTACGTACTAGGGGAACAGTCCACTACAGAGCCCCAGGATAAATGTGTAGATAAATGTGTAGATTCGTAGATAGATAGGTAGATAGATAGATAGATAGATGTATATGTATAAACTAAGAGAAATTTCTATATTATGAAATTGCATATTCGTTATTACTACTAATTATTGGTAACTAAATTATTCCTTCCTTGTTTAAGTATCATGATTGAATACATAATAAAGTATTAATTGAAAATTAGTCAATGTAATATAATTGTGTATAATATGAAAATCATGCACTACTAATTTGTTACTTTTATAACAATCCATTTGTATGGATGTATCATCAGAATGTATTTCTTAGAACCTCCCACCATTCATTAGTGACAGTTCCGGGATTAGAACTCCAGGCCCAAGTTGCCGGTTTTGGCTATGGCTTCCCTAATAGCCTGCCAAACATCAGCAATGCAAGGTGCACTTTCTGGGCCTTGTCATTTAGACCCAGGATGGTCACAATACCAAAGGAAAAAAAAAGTAAAATCCCTTTCTTGAACTTCTCAGTTTTATGCTTCTCCTTGTTTTTGTTTTTTATTTTTGCCAGCCCTGAGATTTGAACTCGGGTCCTAGGATCCCAGGGTTGGTTGTGGCAGAGGTGCCAAGACCTAAGTTAAAGCCCTGTGCTGGGCCAAAAAAGAAATAAATAATAATAATATGGCCCTGGCTTGGAATATGCACCATTTTTCTGGCAGGCCCTGGATTTAAACTCAGGGCCTGGGTAACTCTGTGACATTGTGGGTGAAGGAGAAGCTCACCATCCTTGAAGACAAGAAATTCAGACCAGTTCCCAGGGCATGGACTCAAGCCCCAGCACTTGGAAAAAATAATATTCATATATTGTATCTATTTACATACATGGGTTTACTGCATATGACCTTTATTACCCTTATTTATGTGGTATTATTACACATATAACACTTCATTTATTACATCATATCACCTAGATTATATTTGCATACGGATTATACATCATATTGAGACTCAGGACTTTCTCAGAGAAGGAAAAAAAATGTGTCAAAATTGGCTTCTTACTCCATGAATAAATTTTTGGCCATGCTGGGATTTCAACCCCCTGCCTGCAATGCCCAATCCATACATGGGGTCACAGTCTGAACACACCAGCCTCCAGCAAACTGAGATGCCAGGAAATTCTGAGGACCTTTGATCAAACCACAATAGTGACCAATATATACATTGATAGATATGTATATGTGTATGTGTATATACATATATATATGTACACACACACACACACACATATATATATTCCTTCCCATATATATATATATACATATATATATGAGAAGGAATGTGAGGATATTAATTTATATATATATGTATATTATTACCAATTATTTGTTATTATATTATGGCACCATTTAATGAAGTATCATGGTTGAATACATATAAAAACATTAATTAAAAATTAGTTAATATTCTTCAATTAGAGGAATCATACCATGGTGCTAAAATGGAAGATATAAATCCAATAATATTTGTGTGGCATTCTAAAATAGAATCATGAATTAACTGCAAATTTAATTATTATTTTATAGCATTCCATTAGCATTCACATGAGTAGGAATGAATTTGTCAGGATCTCCCTCCATTTTTAGGTAGCAGTCCTAGCATTCGAACTCCAAGCTTGGGTAGCTTACTTTGAATGCAAATAATTAGAATGACACCATGAATATTTTAGATTGTCACTATTAAAAAAATAACAACAAGAAGAAAAGAAAGCCAGGTGTCATCAGCTCCTGCCTATAATCCTAGCTCCTCAGGAGGCTGAGAATGTAGAGAATGCCAATTTGAATTCAACCATGGCAGGAAAGTCGGTGACACTCTTATTTCTAACAGATCACAGGAAAAAAAATGAGTGGGATTGTGTTTCAAGTTGCAGAGTGTTACCCTTGAGCAAAAGGAGCTCAGGGACAGAGCGTAGGCTCACAGTTCAACCCCAGACTTGCCTCCCCAGCCCCCCAACCCCGAATAAAAAAGGCAGCAGTAACTTCATGTCTCTGTGTATGAAAGGATGTTGTATGGATGATGGGCATTCAGCAGGTTGCCCATGCTCAGCCCACCCAACTTGGGCAAGCTGGGACAAGCCCTCAGAGTTCCTAGGCTGTAGGAGTGGTGGAAGGTTCTGGATCCATATTCTCTATCCCTAGACCTCTAGGGCCTGGTGGCTCTCACTCATTCATCATTCCTCATTGCCGAGTCAAAGACTGGTTCCAAATCTCGGCAAAGATATGAAATAGTCAGCAATTTCTATGCCTGAAGGGGTAAGCCAATAAATCTCACCCTCATAACTCCTGTTAAATTTCAGCCTTGGGCTGCGAATGTGGCTTAGTGGTAGGGTGCTTATCTAGCATGCACGAAGCCCTGAGTTTGATTCCTCAGTAATACAGAAACAGAAAAAGACAAAAGTGGCATCATGACTAGCCCTCAGGAAAAAAATCTAAGGAACATGCCCAGACCCTAAGTTCAAGCCCCAAGACTGGCAAAAAAAAAAGTGAGCCTGGTGAGACATATTCTTCTGGGACTCAAGAGGGCTGAGGTTATAGGTAAGAGATAGAGGGCAGCTACTTGTGGCTCACCCCTATAATCTCAGCTACTCAGGAGCCTGAGATCTGAGGATCATAATTACAAGTAGGAAATTCTATATGAGAAACTTTTCTCCAATTAAACACCCAGAAGTAGAGCTGTGTTTCAAGTAGTGGACTGTTAGCCTTGAGCAGAAAAGCTCAGGGATAGTGTCCATGCCATGAATTCAAACCCTAGGACTGGAAAACCCACACACACACATTCACACACACACACACACACACACACACACACACACACACACACACACACACACACACACACACACACACACACACACACACACACACACACCCAAGATAGAGCATTTGCCAGTAAGCCTGCAAAAGTTCCACCTCTAGAGAGAGAAAGGAAGGAAAGACTTGCTCCAGGAGGTGATATAATCAGTGCCAAAATTCCACAGGATTTCTACGGTGTGGAACAGGACAGAGCCTCAGGCAGAAGGTACAGAATAGGCAAAAGTCCTGAGGTGTGGTATAGAGCAGGTGGTGTGGGTGGAATGAAGGTTCTGTGGCTTCAGAAAAGTCTGGCAGGGCATTCAAGGCTGGGTCAAGGTTTGTACTTGAGTCACAGGTTTGGAAGAGGGTGGAGTCCCAGAATGGGGCCCAGGGGGAAGATTAGCTTGGCTTTTCTCCATGGACCCCAGCCATTTCCTGTGGCTGGAAGTCTATTTTTCACAGCTCCTGACCCTTGGGCCTCCTTTGCATTGGGGAGTCAGGACAAATGCAGGGAAGAACACTTGCTTAAGAAAAGCTTCTGGGCTGGGAAGGTGGCTCAGTAGTAGAGCACTTGCCTTGCATCCTTGAGGCTCTGGGTTCAATTCTTCAGCACCACAAAAGCAAAAAGAAAAAAGCCAGAAGTGTCGATGTGGCTCAAGTGTTAGAGTGCTAGCCTTGAGATGAAGAGATGAGGGACAGTGCCCAGGCCCATAGTTCAGGCCCCAGGACCAGAGATCCCCTCCAAAAAAAAAAAAAAAAGAAAAGAAAAGTTTCTACCCCAATGACACCATTAGCTCCCTCCCTTTAGCTATTCAGGAGACTGGGATCAGAGATCATGGACCAATGCCAGCTCAGGAAAGGTATGTTAGTGAGACTTTTCTTGCCAGTGAACTACCAAAAACCAGAAATGGCACTGTTGCTCAAGAGGTAGAGTGCCAAACTTGAGGGAAAAACTTAAGTGACTGGAACTAGACCCTGAGTTCAAGGCCAGTAATGACATAGCAAAAAAAAAGAAAAAGAAAAGAAAAGCTGTCAGGAGCTCCTAGTTCACTGTGGTGAATGGCCAGATCAGCTGGGCGCCAGTGACTCACGTCTGTCCCCCTAGCTCCACAGGAGGCCGAAATCTGAGGAGCTTGGTTGAAAGCCAGCCCTGGCAGGAAAGTCTGTGAGACTCTGATCTCCAAGGAAGCACCAGCAAACTGAAAGAGGCACTGTGGCTCAAGTGATAAGCTGAAGAGCTGAGGGGACAGCACCCAGGCTCAGAGTTCCAGTCCCATGACCAACTCCCCTGGCCTGCTTGGAACTCACTCTTTGGCTCTAGCCAGAGTATTTTCCAGTGGGCCCCTGAGTTTCTCCCAATGTCTAGGTGTCCTACAAGTCTTGAGAGCAGCCCATTTGGAAGCCTTTGCTACAGAGCAGGCCACATTATCAGAGAAGTTTCCAGCCTTGGGGAACCAAGGTCATTGGCTGGGTCATCAGAATGGCATCTGTCATGGGTGCAGTGTGGATCTGAGCAGTAAATCCACTTCTCAGACCACGGGTTTGGGGCAAGGAGGGCCAGAAGTTGCAACTGGCATGGCAGGGAACAGCCGCTCAAACGGGTATCCCAAGAGTGCGACTCTGTCAGGCACACTTCCGCTGGGTGTTGAGTTGGGCTCATGAAAGTCTTGTGGGCTCACAAATCCACAGCCAGCTAGCTGGCTGCTGCTCGTAGCAGTCCTATCTCAGGAGTCCCAGGGCTCGGATCCCTGCTTTCCTCACCAGTGCTCAGGGGCAGATGAAGGTCTGCAAATGTGGGGGCAACTACAAAGTTGCATCCACAGTGTCCTTTCCCTTGGTCCTGTGGCCCCATGGATGGTGGAGCTCAGGAGCTCTTGGCTCCCACTCATCATCCTGGCTATTCGGGAGTCTGAGGTCTGATGGTCGTGACTCAGAGCCAGCCCGGGCGGGAAAGTCCGTGAGATTCTTATCTCCCATATACCACCTGTCCCGCCCCCAACCCACACACAAAAAAGCCAGATGTGGTGCTGTGGCTCAAGTGGTAGAGCCTCAGCCTTGAACAAAAGAAGCTCAGGGATAACACCTGAATCCAAGCCCTAGGACTCACACAATCATAATAAATGAACAGTGTACACATTTTATCTGACTACCAAGAAAGATGAATTCAGTCTTTGATCTGGCTGGTATTTTTAGCCAAAGTTAAGGGGCTTCTCTTGATGTTCCCCTAAACCTCTCCTTCTCTCCTTTATCTGTCCAGCCTTCGGTTGTAGGACAGAATTCGGATCATACCCCTGGATGTGACCTTAAGTACCCTCCCCCATCCACCTTCCTTGGGGTCAGGATACTGGATGCACTTCCTGCTGGGAGGATGAGGCACTGCAGAGAGGAGGGTAGGTATCCCCGTATCCCCGACACTTACACACACACACACACACACACACACACACACACACACACACACACACACACACACACACACACACACACACACATCCTAAGGCCAACTCAAACTAGCCTTTTCCAAAGACACTTTAGTGACACAGCTCCTGATCCACAGCCCACATCCAGAATGAGAAGGCCACCTTGGGTTCCAGCCACATGGGGATGCTGGGCCATCTCTTCCAGCACCCATTCAAACAGTTCCAGTTCCAGAAAGAGAGAAAGAGAAGGAGGGAGGGAGAGAGAGAGAGAGAGAGAGAGAGAGAGAGAGAGAGAGAGAGAGAGAGAGAGAGAGAGAGAGAGAGAGAGAGAGAGAGAATGAGACAGACAGACAGACAGACAGACAGACAGACAGACAGACAGAGAGACAGAGACAGCGAGAGACAGAGACAGAGAGGGAGAGGGAGAGGGAGAGAGGGAGAGGGAGAGAGAGAGAGGGCCAGAATTACACTTAAGCCAGTTGCCGGTGACTCAGGCCTATAATCCTAACTACACAGGAGGCTGAGATGTGAAGATCATGGTACATGGGTGGCCAGGGCAGAAACATCTGTGAGACTCTTATCCTCAAAGAACCTCAAGAAAAATGGAAAAGTCATTGTGTCTCATGAGGTAGAGCGCTAGCCTTGACCTGAGGAACTTGGGGACAGCATCCAGGCCCAGAATTCAAACCCCACGAATGACAAGAAGTGGACTTCCCACCACAAGAAGTGGACTGAATAACACCCACTGTCCTAAGGAGAATGGCAGAGAAGTCAGGCTGAGCTTCCTGTCAGCTGGGGGTTATGAGTAGTTCACCCAGCTTCTCCTTCCTCATGGGTATAGAGTAATGATTAAAGAGCCATATTTTGTTTCATAATCCCACACGTGTTGCATGATTAATAACAGGCCCCATCTGAGCCCTTTCCGAGTAACTTCCTGTCATATGCTCACAGAATTGCTGACAACCGTATCTGACAGCCTCGCCATTTGTGGCTGGCCCTGCTCAGGAGATCCCTCTGTATAAGTTCCTTATTTTTCTCACAACTCTCCCGTGAGGAGACTGAGGTCCGATGGTTGATGTCCAACCCAGAGCTTCACCTGGGTTCAAGAATCAGCTGCCGAGGACTAAGAGTTTGGGACAATCCATCTAAACCAATGACTGAGCATGGCACTAATGCCTACCATCCCAACCTGCCCCCCCTCCACACACATCCACAGTCCTTTGCAGGAAAAGATATTGTACTTTCTTTTTGTTGGTTGTGACGCTTGAACTTTGGGCCTGGGTGCTGTTCTGGAGCTCCTCAGCTCAAGGCCAGCACTCTACTACTTGAGCCACAACACCACTTCTGATTTTCTGGTGCTTTGTTGGAGAGAAGAGTCTGAGGGTCTTTCCTTCCCAAGCTTGCTTTGAACCGTAATCTTCAGATCTCAGCTCCTGAGTCCTTAGAATGACAGCCATTAGCCACTGGCACCCGGCCAAAGATGCTTTTCCATTCCTGTCATCCTATCCCCTCAGGAGGCTGAGATCTGTTGCCTGCAGTTGGATGCCACCCTTGGCAGCAAAGTCCATGAGCACTCTTATCTCCAATTAAATACCCAAAAACCTTGCAAGTGGAGTTGTGGCTCAAATGGCAGAGGGCTAGCTTTGAGCATAAAACAACAGATGACACCCAGGCCCTAGTTTTAAGCTTTTTCTAGCATAGACCCACCCAAGAAAGGGAAGCAGGTGTGCACATAGGAGCTCAAAGCTCACAAATAATACTCAAGACTCACAGAATAGATTCCATCCTGCTCTGATTGTCTGGATTCTATGTCCTAGATCACAGTAGTCTTAGATGGGACTGGTCAGGATGGTCAAGTACAATCTCATACTGAGGATCCCGTGACCTCATCAAGGACTCAAGATTGTCCCGACCGCCTCGACCAGAAAGGAAGACGCAACACCGAGCTCTTCTCTCTGCAGTTTATTCAGGACCTTTGAGTAATCTTCTGACCCCAACCCCGGGGAGAATTTCCCACAGCCTTAAGTACACGCTGGGTAGCCAACCCTGATACGCCACTTGGGAACCACCAATAGGTTCAGGTGCGCGGAAGCAAGGCAGATTCTTTGCCTTAGCCATATAAGGAGTTGTTTACCACAGAGAGCACTCGCCATGGGGAAGGCGGAGGGCGGAAGCTGGCGCCATCTTTCAGGTGCGGCCTCTCACAGCTCTCTACAGTTCCCCCTTTTTTATTTCACAACAGGCAAGAGTAGAGGTCTGATCTCTGTGGAAGAAATTTGGGACATTGTACTGATCTTCACTCAGGTGTTATCCACTCGAATGATTACCAGACCAGTGATACCTTTTTACAGAGGTGGGACTTAGGGTATCAACCCACATGCAATCAGACATGCTCTTCTTGGGGCCCACAACCTCAGAGGACCCCAAGTGAAGTGCTCAAGCCTCGCATCCTGTGCTCAAAAAAGGCCAGTCTTAGCAAGCCATACATGGGGGGACTGTCCTGCTCCAATGGCTGTAAAGGCTTGGATAATCATGGCTGCACTGCGACACTGAGAAACTCTAATTTGGCAAATGCACCACAGACATACCAAGGAGGCTAATAACAGGAGGCCTGTCAGGGCTCCCAAACCCACCCACTCCTTAAGATGATTCATAGCAGCGGAGATCCATGAAGATAACCCCTCCGCCAATCCGGCATCCAATCAGGTCGAGTTCACCATGACAATGGCAACCCTGAACTGTTCCATCAGGCTGTCAAACTCCCCAGTTCAATTACCTAAAAGATAACTAGACAACTGTTTAGACAACTTTGCAGCATTTTTTGAATAGGTCTTTTCCTGGGCCTGAACTCTGGGCCTGGGCGCTGTCCCTCAGCTCTTCAGCTCAAGGCCAGCGCTCTACCACTTGAGCCACAGTGCCACTTCTGGTTTTTTTCATTTTGATTATGTGGTGCTGAGGAATCAAACCCAGGGCCTCAGACATGCAAGGCAAGTGCTCTACCACTGAGTCACCTTCCCAGCCCCTTACTTTCCCAGCCCCCTACTTTCCCAGCCCCTTCCGATCTTTCTTCCTGCAGCATTTCTAGGGCGGCCTGACCATTCTCCACCGCCTCACTGCAGCGCTGGTCCTCAAGACAGCCTCTTATCAGTTTCCATATTGGTCTCACTCCACTCTTAAGCGTTCCTTGTTCAGAGGCAAAATCTAGGTCCCTCCCTAGTTTCTCCCAAGAGGCCACCGTGAGGCTTCCGGAGACAGCGAACCCCAGGGCAATGATGTCACATTCATCCAAAAATCTCTCTAAAGTTCTCGTTTCTACTTTTAACTTCTTTGAGTGCAGCAGCTCATTGAGAGCCAAAAAAATTGGGTGCGAAGAAGAAGCGCCAATGTTTTAAAAATCTTAACCTGGTAAACAATCTTTTACTTTCACTTTTGGCTACTCTATTGACTAGCCCCGGGTTCTCGCTCTCTCTTTATCTACCGAGAAGAGGAAAAATCCCCTCCCCCCCCCCCGCTCTTGTCGCGGATTCCCCTTTTACCGGGGAACTTAACCCCCCCCTTGTCGCGGATTCCCCCTTTATCTCGAACTTACCCCCGCTATTGTCTCGGATTTCCCCTTTACCTGGGAACTTACTGGTGCACCACCCTGACCACAGAGAGTTCTGAGTCCTCGTTGGGGCTATGGCTGAATCCCCGTACGGGCCACCACCTGTCGCGACCACCTCGACCAGCAAGGAAGACAAGACACCGAGCTCTTCTCTCTGCAGTTTATTCAGGACCTTTGAGTAATCTTCTGACTCCAACCCCGGGGAGAATTTCCCACATCCTTAAGTACCCGCTGGGTAGCCAACCCTGATACGCCTCTTGGGAACCACCAATAGGTTCAGGTGCACAGAAGCAAGCCAGATTCTTTGCCTTAGCCATATAAGGAGTTGTTTACCACAGAGAGCACTCGCCATCAGAAAGGCGGAGGGCGGAAGCCGGCGCCATCTTTCAGGTATGGCTGCACACAACTCTCTACACAAGATCTCACTGTCCTGCATCGACACTGGGCAGGCAGGTGAGGTCTAGTTATCCAACCACAAGTTATGGGAATGAAAGGATTTCTTGGCCAAGGGATGCAGACTGGAGGGCTCTAGGTCTCTCTCTCTAAGGAGGGAGAAAAGGGCCGATCCATCCCAGGAATGTTCCTGGGTTGTGAGTATCCTCAATCAAACAACACTTCTCAGAGTCAGTGCCTCTGTTTTTTGCACCAGCCTCTACCCAGCCCTGCCCCACTTACAATCGGCCCTCTCTGAATGCCAGATCTGCCATCTGGACTAAAGGCTGAGCCAGCAAATTGACCCACCTCTGCCTCTGAGAATGGCAGTCACAGGGCCCTAGAGTCCCCTAGAGGAAGTCTCGGGGCAACAAGGTCTAACTCCAGCCCTCATTCTCTGGCTGTCCTGTGCCATTGGCACACTCACGTCTGTCTCTGGTCAAGGAATGAACACCGGGGGTGTCATCTTCAGATAGAGCCAGCAATAATCCCAGTCCCCAAGGATGTACTGCACAGGCATCCCGCAGTGGATGACAGCCAGCTTGTCAATAGTGAAACCAAATTGCCAGGATTTTTAACAGCCATGTGGCTCGGTCGAAGGCTCTATCACTGATGGTCTAGGTTGTCAGGTGAGGTCATGGCTCCAATGGCCTGACACACCTGACCTGGGATGGTCCTCCCTCTTCATCTTCCTGTTTATCCATTGCCCCCCTCCTCTTGACACTCCCTCAGCCTATACCTCCCTATTCCTTGGACACTTTCTTCTTATCTGACCAGAAAATAAACTCGGAGGGCCTGCGGAGACTGAAATTTGGTGACGCATCCTGAGCCCTAAGGTCTACCCGAGGCTGTTTCCCTCTGCAGTCGGTGAACACACAGCTCCTGGATGTCATGAAGTTGCTGAGGGGTCAATGGCTTTGTCCTACATACTGGCTTTAGGCTCCGAAACTGTCTCCACAGTGAATGGTTGGCTCCCTTGATCCAGGGACTCCAAACCAAGGCTTGCATGTTCCGTTCTTCCTTCCTTTCCTCCTTTTCTCCCTCCATCCTTCCCTCCTCTCTTTCTCTTTCCTTTCTTTGTGTCACTTCTGGGCCTTGAATTCAGATCCGAGTGTTGTCTCTGAGCCTTTTTACTCAAGGCCAACAGTCTAGAGTTTGAGCCACTCATCCATTTCTGGCAATTTTTTTGGTTGTTTGTTGGAGATAAGAGTCTTACAGGTGGGCTGGGAAGGTGGCTCAGTGGTAGAGAGCTTGCCTTGCATGCTCAAGGCCCTGGGTTCGATTCCTCAGCACCACATAAGAAAAAAGAAAAAAGCCGGAACTGGTGCTGTGGCTCAAGTGGTAGAGCGCTAGCCTTGAGCTGAAGAGCTGAGGGACGGCACCCAGGCCCAGAGTTCAGGCCCCACGACCGGACGCCCCCCCCCAAAAAAAGAGTCTTACAGGCTTTTCTGCCTGGGAATTAAGTCTCAGTCCTCCTATCTCAGCCTTCTAAGTAGCTAGGATGTCAGGTGTGAAGCACCGGCATCCAGCTCAAATCAAGATTTCTCCATGTGCTGTGGAACCGGCACTGGAACCTTTCATTGTCTATGACCGCCTGGACCTGGCACACACACTGTAACGGTTTGTTGGACAAAAAAATGAGCATCTCTCTATGACAATATTACAGAAAACTCCCATCCAACTCAGGTAAGTATCCTGGGGGTGGAAGGATTGGTGGGGGAGGTGTCAAAGCCTATGTAGTTCTACCACATTTCTCCTTCGTCCCTCGTCCTGCCCTCCTGGTGCCACCGCACTTAACTGTTTTGGCTCTGAGGATGTGAGCCACGATGTACTCTCTGGATTCTGGGGCCTCTTGGATGCCTCTCTTCTCAAAGATCTTTGTCCAGCGGCTGACCCACACTTTGCCACTCATTTCAGCCCTCAGGTGTGAATGAGGTTGCCATGAGGTGAACACCTGGCTCAAGGGGCCTCCTCTTCTCCCCCTGGGGCCAGACAGGATGGTCCACCACATATGGCCCCCAAGTTTCATGTTGCAGAGAAAGGATGCTTGAGGCATCTGGGGTCTCTGGATCTCTCAGATTCCCGTGCAGGTGCTGGGAATCAACTCTGCTCACAGCTGGCAGGCTTGGGATGCGAGGTCACCGTCTCTGCTTCCCATGTTGTCCTTGAATGTTGTGGTCACACTAGAGAGAACCAGAGGAGGATCAGCAGCTGCTGGAGGAAGGCAGTCATGGTACGATATTCATGATAAGAGACGATCTGGCTTGGGAACTCTGCATGTGCTGCTTTGAACATCATAGTTTGGCAGCTGAAATCCTCCATCTAACTTGACCTATAATCCCAGTCATTAGTAGTAATTGCCAGCTTAAAGATAAAACCCTGGAAAAGCTGGCATGTCAGTTGTCCCAATCAAACTTAAAGGGTTCCAAAGTTGAGGTGATGTGTCTGCTGTGCCAGCTCCATATGCTCTGGGCTCCTGGCCAGGACCTTCATTTCAATTGAGGCCTCAGACAGCTACTGAAGCTGCTTCCTCTCGTGCATGTCCTCGCTCCTCTCTGCTCTCTCTTTCTCTGTCTCTCTGTCTCTCTGTGTCTGTGTCTGTGTCTGTGTCTCTGTCTGTGTCTGTCTGTCTGTCTGTCGGTCTGTCTGTCTGTCTGTCGGTCTGTCTGTCTGTCTGTCTGTCTGTCTGTCTGTCTCTCTCTCTCTCTCTCTCTCTCTCTCTCTCTCTCCCTCTCTCTCTCTCTCTCTCTCTCTCTCTCTCTCTCTGTCTCTGCCTCCACTCCTCTTGTGGGCAGCCTAGCCCCTCCATGCATGCGTGCCTACGACTGAGAGACCCTGGCCACTGCTGCCACCACAGTGAGCCTCCTGGTCCATGCCTCCTCCTCCCCTGGGCCCCACCCCCTCCTCCCTTGACTACAAGAGCAGCTCTGACTGGGCCCTAAGGCTTCCAGGCCATAGGAATTGCAACCTCACTTCAGCTCAGCACTCCCTGCCAACCCTAACATTTGCCTGGGGGACTGAATCTCCCCTCAGCCCCACCTCTGGAGGAGACTCTCCTCCATTCTTCTCCACTCCACACATCAAGCAGGTGCACAGTGACCGCTGTGTGTGTGTGTGTGTGTGAGAGAGAGAGAGAGAGATAGAGAGAGAGAGAGAGAGAGAGGGAGGGAGGGAGAGAGAGATAGAGAGAGAGCGAGAGAGAGAGAGAGAGAGATTGTTGGGGATAACTACCTCAGAACATAGCACCTTTTGGGATGACTAAGCACACAGCACACTTCAAAAACCAGCACAAAGCACCCTGCTTAAAGGAATCAGCACAGTGCACCCTTTGAAGGACTTAGCATATAGTAACCTTTGGGATGACTCAGCACACAGCTCCCTTTGAAGGAGGAAGTCCATAGCACACAGTGTATAGGACACAGTGCATGGCAGGCTTTGAAAAACTCAGCACATAACGCTCTTTCCCAGAACTCAGCACATAGCACCCTGTGTGAAGACTCCACACACACACCACTCTTTGAATGGCTGAGTATGTAGCACCTTGTGTAAAACATTCATTGCACAGCACCCTTTGAAAAACTCAGCACATAACACAGTTTTGAAGGACTCACACATACCACCCTGTGAAAGGACTCAGCACACAGCACCATTTGAAGGACAGTACAGAGCAACCTGTGTAAAAGACTCGGCATACAGCACTCGAAAAACTCACCTTGTCCCACTCTTCTCAAGGATGCAGCACATTGCAACCATTGGAATGATTCAGCACACAGCCTCTTTTGAAGGACTCAGCAAATGTACTCTGTGTAAAGAACTCAGCCCACAGAACCCATTGAAAAATTCACCTGTCCCTCCCTTCTCAAGGGCTCAGCACATAGCACCCTTTGGGATGAAATGGTACACTACACCTTTTGACAGACTCAGCATAAAGTATATTGTGTAATGGACTCAGGACACAGCACACTTTGGAAAACCCAGCACGGCCCACTGTTCTCAAGGACTCAGAACATAGCACCCTTTGGGATGACTCAGTGCACAAAATGCTTTTTGAGGACTCAGCACAAAACCATCATGTGGGAAGGACACAGAAAACAGTACCCTGTGGAGGACTCAGCACATAGCTGTACGTCAAAAGTTCAGCTGTAATTAGAATTAGGGTGCTTTCTTCTGTATCACTGTTCTTCAGAAACACTTCACAAATCCTACTAGCTCACATTTAGCTAACCTATGTTTTATGGGGGAGGGTCAGCTGGGGGTCTTGAACTCAAAGCTTGGGGGCCCTGTCTCTGAGCTCTTTGGTTCACTGTTAGAGCTCTACCACTTTGAGCCACAGCTCCTATTTTTTGGGGAGGTTGTTCTTTGACAGGAATTACGGGGATCAGGAAGGGCAAGTTGGGGTGTTCGTGGGCAAAGGCTCTTAGCTGGGCCTGGAGCTGACCTCTCCCTTCCTTGTGCCCCTGGGAGCTGG
This sequence comes from Dipodomys merriami, assembly GCF_024711535.1. Classification (NCBI taxonomy): domain Eukaryota; kingdom Metazoa; phylum Chordata; class Mammalia; order Rodentia; family Heteromyidae; genus Dipodomys; species Dipodomys merriami. Next base: position 356,487 of record NW_027206338.1, on the reverse strand, counting down.
GCCCCCTAGAGCTCTCTTGGCCTAGGGTAGAACAGATCTGCTCTGGAATCAGCATTCAGTGTGGGCAAAAGTCAGCGTGGCCCTGGTCACCTCCCCCAATAACTCTACAGGACAATAGTCCCCCACAATAGCATGAGGCCACATGTCCCACATCCAGCTACAAGGGGGCAGGAGTCTCCCACCATAAGGATTATACCTGCAAGTTGTGTTTACTCTTGTTCCCTGAGGCCACCATTATGCTTCAAAGCCACCCTGGACAGGAAAATCCTTGAGATTCTTACCTACAATTAACCATCGAAAAGCAATTGGGGCTGTGGCTCAAGTGGCAGACCACTAGCCTTGAGCAAGAAAACTCAGGATAGAGCCTAGGCCCTGAGTTCACACACACACACACACACACACACACACACACACACACACACACACACACACACACACACACACACACACACACTACACACACCACATGCATGCACAATCAGATTTCTACACTGCAATCTTTGGATATTCTATACCTTTCCTCCTTTCCTCCGCTAAGCCTGGTGGCAGTTGACCTAGGTGTTTCATGCATCCAACACCAGGTGGCATCTTTAATTTTGGGGAACAGAATGGCTAGAACATCAGCCTTCCCCCATCCCAGCTCCTTGATTGAGTCAAGGTCTATCCAGGCCCTTTGGAGCTCCTTTTACAGACTTGCCAAGAAGCCTTCAATAGGTATCACATGCTGGGCACTGATGGCTCATATCTGTCATCCTAGCTACTCTGGAAGCTGAGATCTGGAGGATCACAGTTCAAAACCATCCTAGGCAGGAAAGTATGTGAGACTGTTATCCTCAATGAACCATCAGAAAACAAGAAGTGGCACTGCGGTTCAAGTGGTAGAGTGCTAGCCATGACAAAAGAGAACTCAGGGACAGTTGCCAAGCCCTGAGTTCAAGCCCCGGGACTGGAAGAACAAATCTTTGTTGGAGGCATGTTTTCCCTTTGAAAACAATTCATTCTTTGTGATAAGCATAACATGGGCCTCTTCCCTGGCCACCAATGCTTCATTAGATGTCACTTGAATATGGACCGCCTCCTGGCAGCCTCTGCCCTACCCGACCCGCAGTTTACCCTTCCAATCACCTGTCAAATGGAGGCCTGAGAGAAGGGCACCTGACCACCTACTTGTGGTGGCTGCTGAGGCTTTTGAGAGTCAGTGTGTCACATAGACGGTCATCATCCACATCAGTCTACAGAAGAAAGGGAGGGAGTGCTCTTCACCTGAGCCCTCGAACTGTGGGCGATTTGGATTTGGTGCTTCTGTGGCAGGATATGCTCCAAGCGGGAGTCTTGTACGGGGTAGGGAACCCCGACCTCTCTTCTGGAAGTTTCCACATTGTGTTGAAGTGGCAATTCATAAAATCTTTCTGTTCCTCACTCATTTAACCACCCTGGAGCCTGAGGCATCTGAAGTAGCGATGGTGGCGGGGGACTCAGCCTGTGCTGGTGTCTGGTGCCCGCTGTCCATGCCTTCCTCTGAGAGGAACCACAGCGGCTCCTACAGCTCTCTCCTCTTCTCCAACTTCTCCTGGGACAGCCAACACATGTACTCAGGTTTCTCCTCACACAGCTCATCCAGGAACATCTGGTGTTTAAACACCACAAGGGAGTCCTCAATGGTGCTGATGTGTGCCAACAGCCGACTGCATCGATGGTGGAGCTCATCCTCTGGACTCTGGAAGTCCACCTCATCATGCACGTCATGGATGAAGAAGATTTTCTTCTCTGACGCCCACGTGTCCCACTTCCCATCCCCATGCAGGCTGTGGTGCCAGCCTATGGCTCCTGCTTTCTCTGACACTGAGCTGCCAGATGGGCTGGGCACCCACAGTATGTCTGCCACTCTTGGCACAGGAGTTTCCCCCTGTGGATTTCAGCCACCGAGAGCGCTCACAGATCCACATCCCTCTAGGTTTGGGGGACGTCTCCAGCCTCTGCGATGGTCATGTTGGGAAGAATTGCCTCATCTTTTGCTTTTCCAGGGCTCTCATCTTCACCTTCCCAGGGGAAAGCCAGGAAGCTCAGCTGGGACTGCAGGCACTCCTCCTGTGGTCTGATCACTTCCAGGCATTTGAGGGTGTCCTGCCACTTTGGGGGAACCATGTGGTCCTGCCAGTTGGTGGGGCCCTGCACTTGCTTCAGCTGCTACAGCAGCTGGGACTGCCTCTCTAGGTGCTGCTGCAGTGCCTCCTTCTCAGAGCTCAGCTGCTCATTGGAGGTGATGTGTGGCTCACAGGTGGCTCTGAGCTCCTGCAGCTGGGCAAAAGACTGCTCCTGCCACTCCTGAGCCACTTGGCTCTCTCTCAGCCATCTCTTTCCATTCCTATATCTTCTCCTCTGTGTGGTCCAGCTGTTCCAGCAGGTGTTTCTTCACCTGCTGCTCTGAATACATGATGCTGGAGAGCTTCTCCTTCTCACTGCTCACCCTGTGAAGAGCATCCTGCAGCAAGGCCAGCTGTTCCTCCATCTGTCCACTGCACACACATTTGCATCATGGGGTCTCAGGGATCTCTTGCTGATCCTTGGCCTTTTCCTCCGGTCTCCACAGTTGCTTCTGCTGCTCCGTTCTGGAAACAGAGCATCTGGTTTTCCTGGACCTGGATGTGAAGTTGTTCCTCCAGGCTTTTCAACTCCATCTGCGTGCAGTAAGCCTGGGCCTGCACCTGCTGCGTGGCTGGAGATGGTCCCTCAGGGGGCCGTGGTTCTGCCTGCTTCCTTCTCAGTTCCGGCAGCTCCTCCTCTAGGTCAAACACCTGCCTTGCTCCTCGATCCTTCTCCTCTGTCATTGCTTCATCCACTGGGTCTGCCACTGGGCCTCCTCCTTCTGCACAGACTTCTCAATGCTCAGGTCTTCCATGAAGGTGTCTCTCTCTAGATTTGCTGCAGTCACCATCCAGTTCAGGTTGTCCAGTAGTGTCTTTAGTAAATCATGCCCCACCAGCGCTTGTTGGAACTTGCAGATTCTCTTCTTCCTGTTGCTCCACTGTGTCCAGAGCACTTCCAGCTTCTCCTGCAACTCGGTGTTCACTTGCTCCAGATCATTGAAGCTTCTAATATTTACCTCGAGCTAAAGGGTCACATCATTCAGCTGTTTGAAGAACATTTCGGTCTCATTCTGTGAGCAGTGACCACAGACGCTGCCATCTCCAGCTCCACCAGCCTGCAGGCAGCTGGTGAGAACTTCTTGCTCTCTTCTCTGTCATTGGTCGCGTGCTGCAAGCGGGACAGTGCATATTGTAAATAACTTTCTGCCAAACCCACCTCTGTATGGGTGCCTTGTGGATCTCTAGCTCCGTTTTCAGTGCTGCTTAGAGCTGGGCTATCTTCTCCCTCTCTTTCTCCCATTGATCCTGGCCTTTTCTGCTTCAGTGATTGGATCTTGGCACAGAGCGACTCTTTACTTCTTTTGCTGAGATCCAGGGCAGGAACCTCATGTCAGTAACACCTCTGTGGATCCTTGGTGGTATCAGGACCATCGCCACTCTGGATGCTTGTGGCTGTGACTGTGTCCATAGGCAGGGGAGGCCCGTGGTCAGCATCACCTTTGGCCGGACTCTGCTTTGAATCACGCTCCCCAGTGGCGTTTGTCTTGGGGATCCTTCACTTTTTCGTGTTCTTTGTTTTCTTGAATGTTGCAGGTCTGTCGGGAGGATTCTTCTGCCAGTGTTCTTGTGGCAGTTTCTTGCCTGCAGCTCTATCATGGAGTCTTGTCTTTTCAGATATCTGAGCACTGGGAAAGATGGGCTGTCGACGTTCCCAGGCTCTGGGAAATCCTCTATTCTCTGACTCACTGACTAGGACGTCAATTTCCTACTTTAGTCCAAAGTCTCCTCAAGTCTCTTGCTCACCACTCAGCCACCTCTACCTTCCTCAACTGCTAGTATTGGTGTCAACCAACTGAGGTAATCCAGGTGTTACCAGGCAGCATGGAATGTGGAAGTGGGCACCATTCTTATTTCCTATTGGTCAGAAAGAACCATGGAAGAATGGGGGTGTGGCAGGAATCCTGTTATGCAGGAAACTCAGTCCAATCCAGTTGGGGACAAGAGGGTGACCTGCTTTAGCTGGATGGCTGCAGAGATTGTTGTGTATGTCTGTTTGTTGCTAGTCCTGGACCTTTAACTCAGGATCTGGGCACAGGCCTTGAGCTGCTTTTGCTCAAGGCTAGCCTCAACCAGTGAAGCCACATGGCTCTACTTCTGGCTTTGTTGGCACTGAAGTTGGACAGGGTCTCAAGGAGTTTCCTGCCTAGGGTGACTTTGACCATGATCCACCTATCACAGCCTTGAAAGTGTCAATCAAGACTGCTGAGAGCCATTGGTGCCTACCTAATCATTGGCCTTGCTGATATTCTGGCACAGACCAGTGAGTTCCCTATCCTCGGGTTGAAGTGGTGGGAACTGGAACCCACAATTGGAATCCTGGTCCTGCCACATCCAAATGGCTAGAGATCCTAAGAAACTCAATCCTATCCATATGAATACCAATGGCATGTGATATATGTCATGATTGAATGGGCGGTTCTTGAATGATTCTAGTATAAAATTGTACACAATTATATTCTATGAAACTGATTGATTTTAATTAATAGTTTATGAAGCATTTAAACAATCACATTCATTAAATGAAGGCAGAATGAAATACCTAAGAATTGGGCATCACATGGTATATAGCTACCATTTTTTCTGTCAAGACTGGGATTGGAATGCATGGTCTGGGTAACTCTGTTGCACTGTGTGAGAAGGGGAGGCTCACCTCCTTGAAGTTGGGAAATTCAAGTCTATTCCTTAGGCCTGAAATCGATCCCTAGCACTGGAAAACATCCTATTCATGTACATTTTAAATATATGATTTATATTTACATACATAGGTGGACTCCATATAGCGTTCAGTGTATTCATTTTATTTTTTGTTTTATTCATGTATTGGCCATTCATTTTATTGAATATTATGGCACACAGAACATTGATTACATTGATTCCATAGGATATAGGTCTGCATATGTGTTCCATTTCATACCTGACACCCAGGACTTTCACTAAGAAGGAAAACTTGTGTCACCATCACCTTCTTACTCCACGATTCATTTTTTGGGAATGCTGGAATCTGAACTCATGGCCTACAAGGCCCAATTCATTAATGGATGAGTGTCAGCATGCCATCCTGGGGCAAATTGACCTGACAGACAGTTCCTAGGATCTGAGATCGAGCCCCAGGGGTTGACAAAATAAGAATAGAGTGACACGCAGATGGTAGTATGCTAATAAATATATATCTTTATAGAGTGCCAGAGATGTCTACACATTATTCAGTTACATAGACTACATTCCTACCAGTTCTTGAGTATTTATTACGCCTCCATATAATTAATGTTATTGTTTTCATCCTTAATAAACTATTAAGTAAATCAGTGTCCTGGAATTATTGCATATCTGTAAGAAATAGTATTCTTTTAACGCTTCATATTGAATGGAACCAGTCTACTGAAAACATGAAGTCTAATTTTATATGAGTAGCATTCACGATAAGCTCATCATTATTCCTATGGATGGGAACTAGTCTCTTAGGATCTCCCGCCATCTGGAAGTGGCATTACTGGTATTCAAACTCTAGGCCTGCGTTGCCGTGCGAGACTATGGCTTCCCCAATACCCTGCCATCCTTCAGCAATGCAAGGTGAAGTACCCTTTGGAGCAATGTCATTCATACCCAGATGGTCATGGTGCAAAGGAAGAAAATGTAAAAACACAATCCCGTCACTTTTTTTTTTTTTTTGGTCGGTCATAAGGCTTGAACTCTGGGCCTGGGCGCTATTCCTGTGCTCTTCAGCAGAAGGCAAGCACTCTACCACTTGAGTCACATCACCACTTCCATTTTTCTAGTGATTTCTTGGAGATAAGTGTCTCATTGAATTTCCTGTCCAGGCTACCTTTGAACCGAGATACTCAGATCTCAGTCTCCTGAGTAGCTAGGATGAAAGGTATGAGCCAAGGGCACCTGGCTCTACCACCTTTTTTTGTGGGGAGGGGTCCAATCGTGGGCTTGAACTCTGGGCCTGGGCCTTGTCCCTCAGCTCTTCAGCTCAAGGCTAGCGCTCTACCACTTGAGCCACAACACCACTTCCGGCTTTTTTATTTTTGCTTATATGGTGCTGAGGAATCAAACCCAGGGCCTCAAGCATGCAAGGCAAGTGCTCTACCACTGAGCCACCTTCCTAGCCCTATTTTTTCTTCCCACCACTTTTTTTCTGTGCACATTTTTTCCCCACACAAGGCCTGGAGATCTAGAATCCCAGGATCAGCTGTGGCTCCAGTGGCTGCACCCCAGCCTAGGGTGGTGGAAGCTGAGGCAGAGTTGCCACGACCTGAGTTCAAGACCTTGCATTTCAAAACACACACACACACACACACACACACACACACACACACACACACACACACACACGCACACAATTTAGCTCCCTGCTTTCAATTCTCACCGTTTTTCCTACCAGGCTTTGGATTTGAACTCAGGGTCTGGGTAACTGCAGCACTGTTGATGAAGGCGAAGCTCAACATGCTTGAAGACAAGAAAGTCGGGCCTGGTCTCTAGGCCTGCATTAAATCCCAGCCCTGGAAAACATACTGTTTATATACATTATAAAAATAGGATTTGTACTTACCTATAGATGTTCAGTCTATATCCTGTTTATTGGCTGTATTTTTGTTTTATTCATTTATTTACCATTTATTGACTGTGATGACATATGATATACATTCCATTTATTATATTGATGACATCCCATCACATAGTATCTAAATTTGTAGACGTGTTCTCCATAATGTCTGACACCCAGAGAAAAGGAAAACAGGTTTCACACTTGGTTTCTTATTCCACAATCCAATTGTTTGCAGTGCTGGGATCTGAACTCAGGGCCTAGCAGACCCAATTCATGAATGAGTGTGTCAACACGGCATCCTCTAGCCAAAAAGCTGCCAGGCAGTTCCCAGACCCTGGGATTGAGCCACATGGGATGACAAAATAGCCATACATGGATAGGCAGGTGGTAGTATATCAATAAATATATATTTGTATAGAATTCCAGAGACATCTACCTAGGATTCAATGACATAAACTACATTCCTACCAACTCTTAGGAATTTATTATGCTGCCATTGAAGGAATAGTTTCGTTTTCATGCTTAATAAACCATTCATTAAGATCAATCAGCATCCTAGGATCATTGCGTCTAATTTTATACTAGACCTATGCCCGCAGAAACTTCTCATTCAATCATGAGTTTGCTCACATTCTATTGTTATTCCCATGCATAAGAACGAGTCTCTTGGGAAGTCTCTGCATTGGTAGGTGTCAGCACCAGGATTAAAAATCAGGGCCTACGATGACATATGGGCCTGTGGCTTCCCTGATAACACGCTAGCCATGGCCAATGCAAAGTGAAGTACCCTTTATAGCCGTGTAATTCGGACCCAGATTGGTCACCATGCAAAGGAAGAAAATTTTAAAAATTCATCCAATGGCTATTTTTCTGTGTGGGATTTTTAACTCTTGCAAAGCTTCAGGGCCTAGGATCACAGGATCGACTATGGGCCTGTGGCAGCCCACCAGGCTAAAGTGATCGAAGCTGAGGCAGCGATGCCATGAACTGAGTTCAAACACCGTGGTGAGCAAAAACAAAACTAAAAAAACTAATAAAGCTGCCTAGTTCAAAATTCACACCATTTTTCTGCCACAGCTGGGCTTCCAACTCAGGTTTATGTAACACTATAGCACTGTTGGAGAAGAGAAGCTTACCATCCTTGAAGACTACAAGTTCAGGTCTGCTCCCAGGGCCTAAATTGAAGCCCCAGCACTGGCAAAAATCATATGCCTACCTATTTTAACATAGGATCTCTATTCACATTCATTTGATCAGTGTAGTTATCATTTTTATTGTATGTCTTAGTTATGGATGCATTTTGTTTATTTGTGCTGGCATGGATGACAATCTATTCTCATGTCTATAGAATTGCTTAAGCCTTCTCCATCATATCTGAGACCCAGAACTTTCACAGGACAGGAAAACCGGTGGACGGATTGGATTCTCACACCTGCATTCCTCGTTTGGCAGTGTTGGGATTTGAACTCAGAGCCTAACAGGCCCAATTGGAGAAAGGGTCAAGGTGAGGACACCATGATGTGAGCAACTAAGGAACTTGGCTGTTCCCAGGACCTATATTGAGCCCCGGGAATAGGGCAGGTGGAGAGCACAATAGTCTTCCATTCATAAGCTGAAGACAGTATGCATATTTGTATAGAGTAGAAGAGATGGCAACCTGTGATCTAATCCAATCTACCCTGTGACTACTGATTGTTGGATCTTTCCGGATGCCTCAATTTCATGACTGTGATGATTATGGTCATGCTTAAACAACTCTTCATTAAAAATAATTGATACCCCAGGAATCTTGCCTATCATTTTCTACTCACATCCTGCAGAAACTACTCATTCAAGGATGAGATTGATCACATTCCACGATTCTTCCTAGGTCCGGAAATGAGTATCTCAGGATCTCCCACCATTCCCTCAATGAAGTGGGCTGAACGGGATTAGACTTCGGGGCCTCCGTTGCCCAGTCGGCCTGGGCTTCCCCAACAGCTTCAGGCGTTCACCAACTCCAGGTCACCTTCACTCTGTAGGTCTCCAGGTTCAGAACCACCATGGTCACCGTGCAAAGGAAAATGAATGTAAAAGCACCAGGTGGAAACTCCCACGGCTCTTTTTCCCCTCGTGGCTATTTTATTGTACTGCAAGCCCTGGGGACCTAGGAACTGAGGATGGGCTGTAGGTCCACAGGCCACAGGCTAGGATGATCAGTGCTGAGGCAGAGTTGCCAGGACTTGAGTTCAAGCACCGGGTCTGGTTAAATATATATATATATATATATATATATATATATATATATATATATATATACATATGTATATATGTGTATATATACATATGTATATACATATATGTATATATGTATACATATACATATATGTATATGTACACATACATATGTATATATATGTATATATACGTATATATGTATATATATACATATATACACATATATATGTATATATATATACATATATATATATATACTTATTTATGAGTGTATATATGTGTATATATACATATACATGAAGCACCCTAGCTCAGAATTCACACCATATTACTGCTAGAGCTGGGATTTGAACTCAGGTCTGGGAAACATTGTTGCACTTTTGGGTAAGGAAAAGCTCACCATCGTTGAAGACTACAAATCAGGCCTGGTCCCAGGGCCTGAATTGAAGCCCAAGCACTGGCAAAAATCATATGCCCACCTAAATAGGATCTCTATTTACATACATGTCTGGAATGCATCATGTTTTCAGTGTAGTTATTCTTTTTATTATGCGTCTTAGTGAGGGATGCATTTTGTATTTTATTGAGTATGATGACAGATATAAATGCTGACATGGATAGCAACCTATTTCTATGGCCATGGAGTTGCCTATGCCTTCTCCATCCTAGCTCAGACCAAGAACTTTCACAGGACAAAAAAAACAAGTGGACCGATGGGCTTCTCACATCAGGATTCATGTTTTGGCACTGTTGGGATTTGATCGCAGGACCTAGCAGGCCCAATTGTCGAAAGGGTCAGGGTGAGTACACTGGCCTGTGGGCAACTGAGCAGCTAGACTGTTCCCAGGACCTGACATCGAGCACCAGGGAGGGCCAGGATAAGAATAAATTCATAATTTAAACGTAGGATATATATTGATAAATGTGTGTGGACAGCATCTTGCATTTGGTGCACTTCTTAATTTGTGTCTAATTCATGGAGTTATTGTGTATTTTACTGTGTATGGTGACAGGTATAACTGTGCTATACTGGATGTCAACCTATTCCCTTGGCTATAGGTTGGCTACATAATATGCTCCATTCGTAGCTGAGAAGTAGGACTTTCACAGCACAGGAAAAGAGTTGGATCAATTGGCTTCTCACATCAGTATTCATCTTTTGACAGTGCTGGGATTTGAACTCAAGGCCTAGAAAGCTCAACTGGTGAATGGGTAATGGTGAGTACACCAGCCTGTGAGCCAATAGGGGGTTAGGTCCATCCCAGGACCTGTGATAAACCCTGGTGGGGTCCATTATTGATATAAATTCATAATTTATAGAGATGATCTCTATTTTGGGTCCATTATTGATATAAATTCATAATTTATAGAGATGAACTCTATTTACATACATCTGTGGAATGCATCATGTATTCAGTGTAGTTATTCTTTTTATTGTGTGTCTTAATCAGGGATGCATTTTGTATTTTATTGCGTGTGATGACAGATATAACTGTGCTGACATGGATGGGAATGGATTCCAATGAGTATAGAGTTGCCTATATAGCATACTGCAACCTAGCTGAGACCCAGAACTTTCACAGTACAGGAAAACAGGTGCAACTCTGGACTTCTCACAACAGCATTCATGTTTTGGCAGAGTTGGGATTTGAACTCAAAGCTTAGCAGGCCCAATTGGCGAAAGGGTCAAGGGGAGGACACTGGCCTGTGAGAAACTGAGAAGGTAAGCCTGTCATCGAGCACCACGTAGGGCCAGGATAGGCATAAATTCATACTTGAAACATAGGATCTGTATTGACATACATGTGTGGAACCATCTTTCATTCAGTGCAATTCTCCTTAATTTGTGTCTAATTCATGGAGGTATTGTGTATTTTACTGAGTATGGTGGCAGGTATAACTACTGATATGGATGATGACGTGTTCCCATGGTTATAAGTTTGCCTATGCATTCATTCTCCATCCTAGTTGAGACCCAGAACTTCCACACGAGAGGAAAACAGGTGCAACGACTGGCTTCTGACATCAGGATGAATCTTTTGTCAGTTCTGGGATTTGAACTCAAGTCTGGGTAACCTTCCCTGGGGGGAAGGGTAAGCTTTCCATCCTTGAAGACTAGAATGTCAGGCCTGGTCCAGGGCCTGATTTGGAGCCCTAGCACTGAACAAAATAAGAAGCCCCCCTCTTTTAAACATAGGATATCTATTTACATACAGGTGTGGTATGCGTTATTTTCTAATTTTGAGTCTTATTCATGGATGTATTGTGTATTTTTTTGAGTATGGTGACAGGTATATCTGTGATGCCATGGATGACAACCTATTCCCATGACTACTGAGTTGCATATATAGCATTTTCCATCCTCTCTGAGGCTCAGGACCTTCACAGGACAGGAAATCATGTGGATCCATTGGTTTCTCACATCAGGATGACTCTTTTGGCTGTGCTGGTTTTTGTACTGAGAGCCTAGCAGGCAGAATTGATGAATGGGTTAAGGTGAGAACACCAGCCTGTAAGCCACTAAGATGCTAGGCCGTTCCCAGGGCCTGAGGTATTGCCCTGCGGTGGTCAATATATTCATGAATTCATAATTTAAACACAGGAGCTATATTTCCATACATAGGTGGAAAGCATCTTGCATTCCGTGTACTGGTTCTCTTGATTTTGTGTCTTATTCATGGATGCATTGTGTATTTTTTTGAGTGTGATGACAACTATAACTGTGCTGACATGGATGTCAACTGATTCCCATGAGGATAGAGTTGCCTATATGGCATACAACATCCTAGCTGAGATCCAGGACTTTCACAGCATAGGAAAACAGGTGCAACACCTGACTTCTAACATCAGGATGAATCTTTTGGTAGTGCTTGGATTTGAACTCAAGACCTAGCAGGCCCAAGTGGTGGATGGGTCATGGTGAGCACACCAGCCCGTGAGCCACTAAGCAGCTAGGTTTTTCCCGGGACCTGAGACCGAGCCTCAGTGGGGGCCATCGTAGCCATAAATTCAGAATTTAAACAGAGGATCTCTATTTCCATACATGGGTGGGCGGCATCTTGGGTTCGGTGTAGTCATTGTCTTTATCTGGTGTCTTATTCATTGATATATTGTGTATTTTCTTGAGTATAGGATGACAAATATAAGTGTGGTGACCTGGATTACAACCTATTCTCATGAGTATAGAGTTGCCTAATCATTCTCCATCCTAGCTGAGACCAAGAACTTGCACAGCACAGAAGAACAGGTGCAATGAATGGTTTCTCACATCAGGATGAATTTTTGGCAGTGCTCAGATTCAAACTCAGTGCCTAGGAGCCCCAACTGCCCAATGGGTCCTCATGAGCACACCAGCCTGTGAGCCACTAAGGAACTGGGCCATTCCCAGGAACTGAGATCGAGCACCAGGGTGGTCACAAGAGTCCTCAATGCATCATTGAAAAATGGGATGTATATTCACATCCATTGTGTGGACTGGCTCGTGCATTGAATGTAGTTATCCTCTTTATTTTTGTATGCTATTCATGGATGTATTGTGTATGTTTTTGAGTATATATGACAGGTGTAACTGGGCTGACATGGATGAAAACCTTTTGCCATGGCCACTGGCCATGGCATCATAGCTGGGACCCAGGACTCACACAGGTAAGGAAAACAGGTGCAACATCTGGCTTCTGACAGGATGAATCTTTTGGCACTGCTGGGATCTGAGCTCACCACTTAGCAGGCCCAGTAGGTGAATGAGTCCATGTAAGCACACCAGCCTTTGAGCCACTAAGGAGCTAGGGCGTTCCTAGGACATGAGATCTAGCCCCGGGAGTAAGGCAGGGGGAGCACAATAATCATGCATTCATCAGCTGAAAGTAGTATGCAAATAAGTAGATATCTGTATAGAGTAGGAGAGATGGTGAGCTGTGATGTAATCCAATCTACCCTGTGACTACCAATTCTTGGACCTTCCCCGATGCCTCCATTTCATGACTGTGATGATTGTAGATATGCTTCATCAACTCTTTATTAAAAATAATTGATACCCCATGAATCTTGACTATCATTTCCTACTCACATTCTCAGGAACTACTCATTCAAGGATGAGATTGATCTCATTTCATGACTCTTCCTAGGTCCGGAATCGAGTATCTCAGGATCTCCTGCCATTCCCACAATGTAGGGGGGCTGACTGGGATTCAACCTCAGGGCCTCCATTGCCCGGTCAGCCTGTGGCTCCCCTGATAGCCAGCAGGCCTTCAGCCACACCCAGTCACATTCAATCTGCAGTCTGCTGGGTTTGGTCCCACCATGGTCAACATTCAAAAAAAAATCAAAAACAAAAAACTAAAAGCGCCAGCTGGAACTTCCCACTGCTATTTTTTCCCATATCCGGCTTTTCTTTTTCCTCCAAGCCCTGGGGTCCTAGGATCCAAGGATGGGCTGTGGGTCCAGAGGCTGCAGCCTAGGATCATCGGACCTGAGGCAGAGTTGCCACAACTTGAGTTCAAGGCCTGGGTGTGGCAAAAAAATTAAAAAATTGAAAAATTATAAATGAAGCACCCTAGCTCAGAATTCACGCCATTTTATTGCTAGAGCTGGAATGTGAACTCAGGTCTAGGTAACTCTGTTGCACTGTGGGGGAAGGAGAAGCTCACTATTGTTGAAGACTACAAATTAGGCATGGTCCCAGAGCCTGAATTGAAGCCCCAGCTCTGAAAAAAATCATATGCCCACCTATTTTACACATAGGATCTCTATTTACATACATGTGTGGAATGCATCATGTTTTCAGTGTAGTTATTCTTTTTGTTGTGTGTATTAATCAGGGTTGCATTCTGTATTTTATGAAGTATGATGACAGATATAAATGTGCTGACATGGGTAGCAACCTATTTCTATGGCCATGGAGTTGCCTATGCCTTCTCCATCCTAGCTCAGATCAAGGACTTTCACAGGACAAAAAAACAAGTGGACCGATGGGCTTCTCACATCAGGATTCATGTTTTGGCACTGTTGGGATTTGAACTCAGGACCTAGCAGCCCCAATTGGCAAAAGGGTCAAAGTGAGGACACTGGCCTGTGAGCAACTGAAGAGCTAGACTGTTCCCAGGACCTGACATCGAGCACCAGGGAGAGCCAGGATAGGCATAAAATCATACTTGAAACATAGGATATATATTGATAAATATGTGTGGACAGCATTTTGCATTCAGTGCACTTCTCCTTAATTTGTGTCTAATTCATGAATGTATTGTGTATTTTACTGAGTATGGTGACATGTTAACTGTGCTAACATGGATGACGACCTGTTCCCATGGTTATAAGTTTGCCTATGCATTCACTCTCCATCCTAGATGAGACCCAGGACTTCCACACGAGAGGAAAACAGGTGCAACGACTGGCTTCTGACATCAGGATGAATCTTTTGTCAGTGCTGAAATTTGAGCTCAAGTCTGGGTAACCCCATTGCACTTTGGGGGAAGGGGAAGATCATCATCCCTGAAGACTAGAATGTCAAGCTTGGTCAAAGGCCAGATTTGAAGACCCAGCAGTGGACAAAATAAGAAGCCCATCTCCTTTAAACATGGGATCTCTATTTGCAGACAGGTGTGATATGCATCTTGCATTCAATGTAATTATTTTTTTTAATTTTGAGTCTTATTCATGGATGTATTATGTATTTTATTGAGTATGGTGACAGGTATATCTGTGTTGCCATGGATGACAACCTATTCCTATGGCTATAGAATTGCCTATATAGCATTCTCCATCCTCGCTGAGTCCCAGGACTTTCACAGGACAAGAAAACAGCTGTAAAGATTGGCTTCACACAGCTGGATGAACCTTTTGGCATTGCTGGTAGTTGAACTCCAGTCCTAGCAAGCCCAACTTTCTAATGGGTCCAAATGAGCACACCAGCTTTTGAGATATTAACGATCTAGGCTATACCCAGGACCAGAGATTGATCCCCGGGTTGGGGTTTGTGCACCATATTCATCCATTCATAAGCTGAAGCTAGTATGTTAATAAATACTATTTGTATAGAGATGTGGCAAGTTGTGTTGGAATCCTATCTACCATGTGACTACTAATTCTTGGATCTTTCCCAATGCCTCGATTTCCTGAAGGTAATTATTATTGTCACCCTTCGTGAAGTCTTAATTAAAAATATTCATTTTGCCAAAGTTCTTGCCTATCATTTCCTATATGAATCATGCATGAACTTCTCAACTCTTCCCTAGACCATAATTCAAGCACTAGCCTGAAAAACGTAATATTTATAGACATTTTAAATATATGCTTTGTACTTACATCTATATATTCAGTCTATATCGTGTTTGCTGGAGTGATTCATTATATTTTATTATTGACTGATTGAATTAGCATTTATTTTATGGACTTGAGTGCACCTATATCATTTATTACATTTATTCCAATCTATTCCATAACAGGTAGCTTTGCACACATATTATGTATATCATACCTGACATCCAGCACTTGCACAGAAAAGGAAAAAGGTGTCACACTTGTAATCTTATTCCAAGGTGAAATTTTTGCCAATGCTGGGACTTGAACTGAGGGCCTAGAAGGCCCAACTCATGAATGGGTGAGTGTCAGCACGGCAGCCTCTAGCCCATTCAGCTGCCAAGTGGATCCTAGGAACTGGGATGCAGCCACATGTTTGGCCAAAATAGCAATACCTTTCTATGCAGATGGTGGTATACAGGTAAATATATATTTAGATATTTTGATACTGCCAGTGATGTCTATCTAGTATTAAATGACATATATTACGTTCATACAGGTTCTCAGGTCTTTAGTGAGGACTCCATTTAATGAATAGTATTCTTTTAATACATAAAAAAATATGATTTAATGCATAATAAACTGTGATTATTGGGTCTAAATTTATATTAGACTGATTGATGAACTACTCATCCAACCATGACATTGATTACATTTCTCTGGTGTTCCTATGGACAGGCAATAGCTTCTTAGGCTCTCCAGCCCTTTGTAAGTGGCATGACTGGGATTCAAACTCAGGACATAGGTGTCCAGACTGGCCTATGGCTTCTCTGCCAGCCTGCCAGCCTTCAGCAATGCCAGGTGACCTACAGGTTGCAACCATGTCATTTAGACCCAGGACAGTCAACATCCAAGGAAGGAAAAGAGAGAATCTGCCAGGTGACCTACAGGTTACAGCAGTGTTATTTGGACCCGGGATGGTCACCATGCAAGGAGGGAAAACGAAGAAAACACCATCCATGGTCGGTTCCTAGCTTTTTTTTTTTTTTTTTTTTGGTGCCATTTTCATTTTGTTTTCCTGCCAGCCCCCGAGGCCTAATATCCCACGATGGGTTGTGGGTCCGGAGGCTGCACCATCCCAGACTAGGGTGACGTTAGCTGAGGTAGAGTTGCCACGCTATGAGTTCAAGCTCCGTGCTGGGCAATACATAAATAAATAAATAAAAAATAATTTAAAAATATTAAAAATAGTCGGGCTCTGGTGGTTCATGCCTGTACTCTTAACAACTCAGGACGCTGAGATCTGAAAATCACTGTTCAAAGCCAGCCTGGGCAGGAAAGTCCTTGAGACACTTCTCTCCAATAAACCACTAGAAAACCGGAAGTGGTGCTGTGGCTTAAGCAGTATAGTGCTTGCCTTGAGCTGAAGAGTGCAAGGACAGTTCCCAAGGCCAGATATATATCAAACTAATGCTCCCTGGGTTGGAATTCGTGCCCTTTTTTTTTTTTTTTCTGCCAGGCCTAGGAATTGAACTCAGAGACTGGGTAACTCTTATGCACTGTGGGGGACAAGGAAACTCACCCTCTTTGAAGACAAGTAATAAGGCCTGTTCCCTAGGCCTGAATTCAATACCTAGCCCTGTTAAACTAATATTCATCCACATTTGAAATAATTAATATCTACATACTTATGTTTATTGAAATTGCTTTGAGTGTATTTATTTTATTTTTTATTGATTCATTATTTTTGTTGACTATTATTACACTTATGTATTAAATTGATTATATCTTATGAGAACTATACCGATTTGCATATGTATTATGTATCTTATTTCAGACCCAGGACATTCACCGAAATTCTAGAGTATATCACCCCATGCTTAGAAAAACAGAAAGAATACACCAACCAAAGTCTAATTTTTCCCTAGGTACCCCAGTGGCTCACATCTGTAATCCCAGCTACTCAGGAGGTGAGAAGTAGAAGATGAAGTTTCAAAGCCAATCCAGGCAGCACAGCCTGAGAGACATCATCTCTAATTAACTGGCAAAAAGCCAGGCTACAAGTATGGCTGAAGTGGTAGAAAATCAGCTATGAACAACCAAGCCAAGAAAGAGCAAGCTGAGTTCAATTGCGGGGAGACGGGAGTAGGGGGATAAAGGGGAGAGAAATCCTCCAAAAACAGAGAACTAAACAATACACAAATCCCACCTAATTTATGGAACCAACAAACTGAAAAAACAATCAAGCTTGTGCAGTTGTATAAATTTACATGAGCACATATGCTCTTAGGTACACTTCAAAGCCATGTTTTTAATAATATATGTATATATAAAAATTAATAATGTATATATATATATGAATAAACTAAGAAACCAGCCAATGACCAAATACTTCTGAATTAGTGCCTTTATATTTATATTAGTGTCACTATAAATTATTTGTACTAAAAGTATATTCCAAGTTTCTTTCTGCAGAATCAATCTTAAATGTTTCTTCATGCACCAGGCGTCAGTGGCTTATGCCTATAATACTAGCTACTCAGGAGGCTGAGATGTGAGGATGGAAGTTCAAGCCCCCCCCCCCCTGCAGGAAAATCCGTGAGACTCTTATCTCCAATAAACCACTAGAAAACTCGAAGTGGCGCTATGGCTCAAGCTGTAGAGTGCTCGCATACAGCTATAGAGCGCAGGGATAACGCCCAATCAGAGTCCAAGCCCCACCACAGACAAAAAAAAAATAAGACAGAAGTTTGTTCATACAAAATTCTAACATTCTGAGCTTTAGGAAACTTTTCTTATGCTCTTCAGGCAACTACTCCACTACTGAGCTACATTTCAGTACCAATGTTTTTGTTTTTCATTTTACAATCCAGTTTATTCCCAAAATGCTTAAAAATACTACTGTCCTCACAGAAGTGAGTTTATATTCAGAAATCCAAACTTTTTGTGGTATGAAGACTCCCCTAGTGTATTTCGTGGTAGGCACTGAGGAAAACTCACACGACACAATTGCAGACATTTTATAATTATAGAAATAATTCTAAATAGAAATAACATAAACTATTGGGCACGGGTGGCTCATGCCTGTAATCCTAGCTACTCAGGAGGCTGAGATCTGAGGTCTGTGAGACTCTTATCTCCAATAAACCACTAGAAGCCTGGAAGTGGTTCTGTGGCTCAAGCAGGTGAGCGCTTGTCTTGAGCTGAAGATCACAGGGACAGTGCCCAAGCCTAGATTTCAAGCCCCACGACCGACAAAAAAGAAGAAGAAGAAGAAGAAGAAGAAGAAGAAGAAGAAGAAGAAGAAGAAGAAGAAGAAGAAGAAGAAGAAGAAGAAGAAGAGGAGGAGGAGGAGGAGGAGGAGGAGGAGGAGGAGGAGGAGGAGGAGGAGGAGGAGGAGGAGGAGGAAGAGGAGGAGGAGGAGGAGGAGGAGGAGGAGGAGGAGGAGGAGGAGGAGGAGGAGGAGGAGGAGGAGGAGGAGGAGGAGGAGGAGGAGGAGAAGAAGAAGAAGAAGAAGAAGAAGAAGAAGAAGAAGAAGAAGAAGAAGAAGAAGAAGAAGAAGAAGAAGAAGAAGAAGAAGAAGAAGAAGAAGAAGAAGAAGAAGAAATAACATCAACTGTCCCAACCTTCTAGGGAGAAATTATATCCTGATTTTCATTCTCACTCTTCATGGCAGATGGTCAAAATAGAAAAACCAATGTGCTATGCTGAAATGTAAAAGTTTAAACCCCCTTTTTAAAAAAAAACTCTCATGTTATAAAATCAAAATGTTTCAAATGAAGGCAAAGTGAGCTTAAAACAATATTAAAAATGCTAATGAAGCTCCATGGCTTGGAATGTGCCATTTTTTCTTTTCAAGGCCTGGAATTAGAACTCAGGGTCTGGGAAACTCTGTTGCACTGTGGGGGAAGGGGAAGCTCACTGTGCTTGAAGACCAGAAAGTCAGGCCTCTTCCCTGGGCCTGAATTCTTGCCCCAGTCATACTCCTTATATACATTTTAAAGATAGGATTGAACTTCCGTACAGTTGTTCAGTCTATATCATGTTTGGTGTGGTTATTCATTGTATTTTTTGTTTTATTCATTTATTTACCATTTGTTTTATTGACTTTGATGACACCTAACCATGTATTACATTGTTTACATCCTATCCCATAGCATCTAGATTTGTAGACTTGTTCTCCATCATGCCTGACACCCAGCACTCTCCCATAAAAGGAAAACAAGTGTCACACTTGGCTTCTTACTCCAGGTTGAAAGTTTTGGCAGGCGCTGAGATCAAGCCTCAGAGGTGGCCAAAATAGCTATACATGGATAGGCAGGCGGTAGTATACCAATAAATGCATATTAGTACAGAGTGTCAGAGCCGTGCATCTAGTATTCAATGACATCTACTAGGTTCCTAACCAGTCTTAGGTATTTATTATGCCTCCATTGAAGTAATATTATTCTTTTAATGCCTAATTAACCATTAATTAAATGCAGTCTGTGTCTTAGGATTATTGTGTCTAATTTGATACTAGACCGCTACA
Organism: Dipodomys merriami; assembly: GCF_024711535.1. NCBI lineage: Eukaryota > Metazoa > Chordata > Mammalia > Rodentia > Heteromyidae > Dipodomys > Dipodomys merriami. The sequence continues at coordinate 336,803 of NW_027206338.1, read as the reverse complement.
CAGACTACTCATTCAATCAGAACTTTTATGCATGGGCAGGAGTCTCTTGTGATCTCTTGCCATTGGTAGGTGTCAGCACTGGAATTTGAACTCAGCGACTCTGTTGCGGGGTTGAACTATGGCTTTTCTGACAGTTGGCCAGCCCTCAGCAATGACAAGTCACCTGTGCGTGGCAACCATGTCATTCAGACCCAGGATAGTCACCGTGCAAGGAACCACAGCCAAGAAACCACTTACCATGTGCAGCTTGCAGCTTTTTTTTGACATTTTAATTTTGGATTCCTGTCAGAACTAGGGTCTTAGGATTTCAGGATCGGCTTTGGTTCCTGAGGCTGCACCCCAGCCTAGTGTGACGGAAGCTGAGACAGAGCTGGGACGATTGAGTTCAAGCCATGTGCATGGCCAAAAAGAAAAAAAAAGAAAAAGAAAAAAAATTAAAAAATAAAGACAATTAAAAATATAATAAAACGATTACGTATCTCCCTGGTTTGCAATTTGTGCCATTTTTTTCTGCCAAGCCTGGGATTTGAACTCCAGGTCTGGGTAAAGAGGCAGCACTGGGGAAAGGGGAATCTCACTATGCTTGAAGACAAGAAAGTCAGGCCTGTTCCCTAGGCCTGAATTCAAGCCTCAGTCCTGGAAAACATACTCCTTATATACATTTTAAAAATATGACTTATACTTCCATTCAGATATTCAGTCCATATCATGTTTGGTGTGATTATTCATTTTATTTCTTGTTTTATTCATTTATTTACCATTTATTTTATTGACTCTGATGACACTTATACCATTTATTACAGTGTTTATATACTATCACATAGCATCTAGATTTGTAGATGTGTTCTCTATCATGCCTGACATCCAGGACGCTCCCAGAAAAGGAAAACATGTGTCACACTTGGCTTCTTATTCCAAGATTAAATTATTGGCAGTGCTGGGATCTGAACTCAGGGCCTAGCAGGCCCAATTCATGAATGGGTGAGTATGAGAACAGCAGCCTCTAGCCAGTGAAGCTGTCAGATCGTTCCCATGCACTGAGATCGAGCGCCAGGTTTGTACAAAACAGCTATACATGGGGAGGCAGACGGTGATATCCAAAAAATATATATTGGTAAAAAGTGCCAGTCTGTCTATGACTGAATGGCATCTACTACGTTCTGACCAACTCTTAGGTATTTATTATACCACCATTGAAGGAATATTATTCTTTTCATGCTTAATAAACTATTAATTAAGATCAATTAGCATCCTAGGAATATTGCATACAATTTTAGGCTCGACTGATGCACAAACTACTCTTTCAATTGTATCTCTAGAGATCTCCTGCCATTGGTAGGTGTCAGGACTAGGATTTGAACCCTGGGCCTATGTTGACAGGTTGGCTGTAGCTTGCCTGATAGCCCTCCAGACTTCAGCAATGTCAGGTCAGGTCCACTTTGCAGCCCTGTCATTCAGACCCGGGATAGTAACTGTCCAAAAAAACCCCGTAAAACCCCCAGCCCTCTGCAGCTCACCACTTTTTGTGCTTTCCCACTTTTTTTTCTTCCTACAAACCCTCTGGGCCTAAGATCCCAAGACTGGCTATGGGTCTGGAGGCTGCACCCAGCCTAAATGATTGAGGCTGAGGTAGAGCTGCCACGACCTGAGTTCAAGCCCCGTGGTTGGCAAAAAAAAATAAATAAATAAATAAAAAAACTAAGTAAGTAAGTAAGTAAATTAAAAAAAAAAATCTCCCTGGTTTGGCATATCTGCCAGTTTTCTTTCTAGCCTGGGATTTGAACTCAGGCTCTTGGTAAATCCGTAGCAATGTAAGGGAAGGTGCAGAGTTGCCACTACTTGAGTTCAAACCCCATGCCAAGCCAAAAATTAAAAAAAATTAAGTCACTGACTTTGGCAGGGGGAGAAGTTGTGGAGATGGGAGGGAAGGGATGGTAGGGGGAAACAAAGGAGGCAACAATGCTCAATAGGAAATGTACTCTTTACGTTGTTCATGTAATTGTAACCCTCTGTACAACATTTTTACAATAAAAAGTGTACAAAAAAAGAAACAATGTAATGCTCAGAGAAGCATTTTGGGAGTAAGGGAAGGATGTCTGAATAGCTGTACAAAATTCTACACTGCTTTGTTTTTTAATGTTCACTATGGAACTGAATAAACAGAACTGCTTTTATTAAAAAAAATTAAGTCACTGTCTTGAAACTGGGACCAGTATTTCTGCCATTACTGGGATCTGATCCCACCGTCCAGGTAACTCTTTTGAACCATGGGTGACGGCAAGGCTCACTGTCCTTGAGGAAAAGAAATTCAGGTTAGAGTTCCCAGGGACTGAATGCAGGCCCTGCAATAGAAAAAAATATTTCTAGGGGCTGGGAAGGTGGCTCAGTGGTAGAGCGCTTGCCTTGCATGCCTGAGGCCCTGGGTTCAATTCCTCAGCACCACATAAGCAAAAAGAAAAAAGCCGGAAGTGGCGCTGTGGCCCAAGTGGTAGAGTGTTAGCCTTGAGCTGAAGAGCTGAGGGACAGGGCCCAGGCCCAGAGTTCAGGCCCCACGACTGGACCCAAAAAAGAAAAAGAAAAAAAGAAAAGAAAAAGAAAAAATATTTCTACATATGTGTAATATATGATATAAACTTACATATGTCTGCTAACTACATATTATGATTTTTTATTATTGATTTTGTATCATTTTTTATTTGATTCATTTATTGTTTATTGTATTTAGTGTTATTATACACATATTTATTTAAAATTATACAAAATAATTTAGGACATTGACTCATTTTTCCTTAATACTATATTAAGTGTTGAAACATGATACATAATTAAATGGAGGCATTTGTCACAGTCTTCACATGTTTGGAATCTCTCCCAAGTATGAGATTTCACTTTTTTATCTATGGACATCTTCCTCTAGGGATTTTTTAGATGATTTATCCTCAGAAGCCTTTTCATGAGGATAGGCAAGTTGAGGGATAAAATTGCAAGGGTGGGGTTAGAAATGTGGCTGAGTGGTAAAGAGCTCGCTCAGCATGCATAAATGCCAAGGTTTGAATCCTCAGTGCCACATTCTCAGAAAAAGCCAGAAGCTGTGGAGTGGCTCAAGTGGCACAGTGCTAGGCTTGATATAAAGGAGCTCAGAGACAGTACCCAGGCCCTAAGATCAAGCCCCAGGACTGGCAAAAACAAATGGCCAGATGCCAGTGGCTCACACCTGGAAATCTAGCTTCTCGGGAGGCTGAGATCTAAAGACCACAGTTCAAAGACAGCCTCGGAAAGGAAAGACAGTTAGACTCTTTTCTCCAATGAACCACCAAAAGACCCCACATGGTGCTGTGGCTCAAGTGGTAGTGTTCACATTGAGCTGAAGGGCTCAGGGAGAGTGCCCAGGCTTGAGTTTGAGAAAAAAAAAAAAAAAACAGGAAAAAAGTGGGGGATAATCAAAATATTTTTCTTATTTGCTAATTATGAGAACATTATCTGGAAAATGAACGCTGATGTACACCAGAATTGGAGTCTGAGTTCATTGTTCAAGTGTAGTAGATCCATATGCCGAGGCTCTCTGTCTCTAGCATTATAACCTTGTGTCCTAGAGGGTTCTGAAACGTCCAATGTTGAAAGGCTTAATATGCTCCCCAAGCCCTTTGTGATAAGCAGTTGACTTGTATTGTCAATGTCATTAAAGTTCTGAACCTAGCAAAGCACCAGTAGCTCATGCCCATCACCCTAGCTCAGGAGGCTGAGTTCTGAGCATCACAGGGTGAAGCCAGCCAGGGCAGGAAACTCTATGACACTTTGACTTCCACTTCTGAAAGATCAGATATTCAACAGCTTCTTAGATTTCCTTTGGTAATGAGAAGTTATTTGCCCCTAAATGTTCTTAGAGTTCTCGAGCTATAGAAGTAGGATAAAAAACATCATTGACCCATCCTGGGTTTAAATGAAGTTCTCAGATTCCAACCTGTAGCCCTGTTAGCAAGATGAACTCCAGTGTAACACTGTATTTGAGGAACAGAAAACAGTTTCAAAAGCCAGGCTAGGTGAAGAAACCTAGGCCTGCTGGACTGGGAGGCAGAATGAACACACCCAACAGGGAAGTAAGCTGCAAAACCACTTCATTCATTCCTGGCAAAGCCAGCAATGGGAGGAAACCTGAAACATTTGTTAGAGTTACACCAGGATCAGGCTTTTCTCAGCCTCTTCAAACAATGACTAATTAACCTTCTTCCCTCAGGTGAAGGGAGCCTCAGGCTATCTTTAGTTTAACAATCAAGAGCCAGTTTAGAGGGGGATAGGGGAGGAACAGAGTAGAAAACCTTGCTCGCTGGTTTTAGGGAGTGGGTTTTTGACTCTCCATCTGTCAGATTTAAAGGCCCTTCTTCTACCTCTGCCAGTGCTTTTTCCTTCCTGCATTCTCCACATCATTAATGCAAATCCCCAGTCCAAGGAGAGAGGTAGGGCTGTTTCTTTTCTGTCTCTGAACATCTGAGTTAGAACCTGGCTCTGCCTTCTTGGCTTTGGAGCCCTCGGCTTCCTGAGAAGTGGGACAGACACAGTCTGCCTGCTCTGTGGTTGTGTGAAGGCGATGCTGGTGGCATGGCACACTGCAGAAGGCCTCATCACTGGAAAGTATTCCTTTCATTACTCCTGACATCCAAGAGCAGGTTCATCTATCTATCTATCTATCTATCTATCTATCTATCTATCTATCTATCTATCTATCTATCTATCTATCTATCTATCTATCTATCTATCATCTATCTATCTATCATCCATCTATCCATCCATCCATCTATCTACTTAGGTATCTACATACCTACCTAGCAATCTCTTTGCTAGTTCTTGGGTTGAACTCATGGCCTGGGCACTGTCTCTAGCATTCTACTACTTGAGCCACACCATGCTACTGAGGAATCAAACCCAGGGCTTCTTGCATCTTAGGCAAGCACTCTCTCAGTAATCCACATTCCCAGGCCCCTATCTTTTTCATAGTGGTAGTTTTTACATAATTATGCTACCAGCCGACATCTCCAAGTTTAATTTTCTGAATACAGGTTATTTCTACAAAACATAACCTTCTCTTCCTCTACCTGATTTGTGACTGTACTGGCCTTCACCTCATAATAAAATGTAAATAAAGGCTACTGTGAGCTAAGGTGGGCATCATATAAGGTCACATGCCTGGAACCCTGGAAGAGAAAATCCATGGGCCAGAAATGAAGAGAATGGTGCAGTATGCACAAGAGCATATCTGAAAAATAAATCTGTAAATAAAAGCAGAAGCATTTCATATGGTCTGTTTGCACTCAGGGAGGTAATATACACACATTAGTAGTTAGGGCTCTCATTTTTTTGAATTTTTTTGGCCTTCTCTTTTTGCAATTTTTTGTGGTCATCCCAGGGCTTATACTCAAGGCCGGATGCATTCTTCAGCTGTTTTGCTCAAGGCTGAGGCTCTATCACTGCCACAACTCCACTTACATCCATCTGGTCGTTAATTGGACATAAGCGCCTCCCAGTTTTTCCTGCCTGGTCTGGACTGTATCTACTACTTGGCTTTATCAAAGCTGGAGCTCTACACTCTGGGCCACTGCTCCACTTCTGTTTTTCTGGTGGCTTATTGGAGATAAGCCTTTCACAGTCTCTCCTGCTCAGGCTGGCTTTGGATTGTGATCTCTTGAGGAGGATTCAAGTGGCTTTCCTCAGGGATTCACCAAGAGCAGATTCACAGAAACCCTTAGTCTAAATCTCGAGAGCAACTAGAGTAAAACAGACACATGAAGATGCTTCTAGTGTGTTCTAGATAATTAAAGTGGGAGACAAAATACACTCATAAAAATTAGATCATTTTATAGGCAAAAGGAGCAATGCAGACAGCAGGAAGATTGCTCCAGCTTTTGGTCCTCTCATCCTGAGACAATAAATTCACTGCAGCTCAATGCTAAGTTACAGAACTGGTATGTCTTGTGGACATTTGTTCCCAAATCCTGCGACACTCATTTCTCACTTTTGGCTTCCAACCTCTGACCAGAGGAGAAGATGACAAGAGTGATTCCTTCTCAGAGAAAGCATCTATAAAGAACATTTGGTAGTTTACTTATAAATTCAAACCATTGGAATGACCTTGTGAAGAAGTCAGATTATACAGATTAAAAAAATGAAGAAGAAAAGGAAGGCAGGTGCCAGTGGCTGCTGGCTGTAATTCCAGCTCCTAAGGAGGCTGAGATGTAGAGAATCTGAGTTTGAATCCAGCCAGCATAGGAAAGTCAATGCACTGTTATTTCTGAAAGATCAATTTAAAACACAGAAGTGAGGCAGTGACTCAAAGTTAATGCACGACCCTTGAACAAAGGAGCTCAGGGACAACCCCTGAAATATGACCCTTAGGGTCATATTTCAACCGCAGGACCTGCCCCCCCGAAAAAAAGAGTCTGTACATCATGTCTTTTGTATATATGGATGTATTCCTATAGGTGAAGCTCCAGAGTATTTATGATGATTGGCACCAAGCTAGGAAATTTGTATTCAATACAATTATTTCATAACACAAAGACTGCCTTCATGACAGTACATATTTCAGGCTTCCCTTCACTGTTCCCAATGTAGGCTGAGGGTTTCTCTGCCTCCAAGGCCTGCTGGAAGAAGTCTCTCTCATTGTCTGGATATGCAGACAAAAGGCTTCACTCCTGTACAGCTGTGTAACAAACAATTCCATCAGGGCCACTTAGTGAGGAGGAGTGTGGGAGGGCTCTGACAGTCAGGAGAAAAAGGCCTCTTTGTACCCAAAGTTATCTCTCTCCCCAGTGCTCCATGTTAACAGGAAGCCTTCATTTGTGCTACCTCCTGTGACAGGCCAAGTTCTGTTCACTTATTCTGCCTTCGTGAGACAATATAAGTGGTGTTCAGATACAGTGCTCAATATAATTCAGAAGTTCTTCTGGCAGACAACTCGCGCAAGGGGCCTTTATGAGATGTTTCACTGATGGTGATGATGGGCCTATGATATCTATTCTAGGTTTGCAGAAGCTTGAGAAATCCAAGTGTTTGTCAGATATCACAACGCTCCCTGTCATATGGGGTTGGTGAAGATCATCAGGTTATGAAATCTTTGACCTCTCCTACTTGGGCCCTGGGTGGCTAGATTTTGGTTGAACACAGGGCCTGGTTGCTGAGCATGAGCTCAGTGCAGAATCCCAGTGCTTTACCATTTTGTGTCATAGCTTCATTTCTGATCTGCTTGTGTGTGTGTGTTTGTTTGTGTGTGTGTGTGTGTGTGTGTGTGTGTGTGTGTGTGTGTGTGTGTGTGTTCATGTGCATGCACACTTATACCAGTCCTGGAACTTGAACTCAGAATGTGAGTACTGTACATAGTTTCTCTTGTACAAGGATAGCCCTCTCCCACTTGAGCCACAGAGACACTTCAGGCTTTTTTTTTCTAGTGATGTGGTCCTGAGAAATCATGCTCAGGGTTTCATATATGCAAAGCACTCTACCCCTAAGGCACATTCCCAGCCCTCTACTTCAGGTTTGTTAGTTTCTTTCTTTATTGTTGTTATTGGTTGCAGGAGTTGAAGTCTAGGCCGGGTGCTGTCCCTGAGCTCTTCAGCTCAAGTCTTGTGCTTTACCACTTGAGCCACAGAGCCACTTCAAGTTTTCTGGTGGTTCATTGGAGCTAAGTGTCTCAAGGACTTTCCTTCCCAGGCTAGCTTTCAACCATGATCCTCAGATCTCATCCTCCTGAGTAGCTAGGATGACCAACATGAGCCTCAAGCACCCAGCTTCCACTTCAGGTTTCTTAGTGATGAATTGGAGATATAATCTCATGGGACCTTTTGTATCAGGGATAGTTTGGAACCCAGATCCTCAGATTTCAGTTTCCTGAAAAGGCAGGATGACAGACATTGGCTATAGAACCCTAGGCCATGGCACTCTGCTGCAAGGGGCTCCTTGGTTCCACATGGTGGAGTGCTAGCCATGAGCCCAAGAGGTAAGGGTCAGTGCCAAGCCCCAAGTTCAAGATTCATGACTGAGGAAAAACAAAACAAAAAAATTGTCTGCAGGAGACAACTCACCCACTCTTTAGTAATACATAATTTCGTCCCTGCCATCGGGACATATCTGAGCCTCAATATTCTTGTATGCATAATCATCTCATTTCAAAGAGACTCACTGACTTCCTGTCAGGGCTGGGTTTTATAGCCCCCGAGCAACTTGGATGATGGGGGTAAGCCAGCTGCCTCTGGTTCCATGTAGCTGGGTTGCAGCGGCTTACATCTGGCTAAGTCAGGTTAAGTGGCAGTTGTCAGTGCCAGACTCCTAGCTTGCTTTGTGATGAGGTGTTTGAAGTCCTGCCCGTCTGTAGTTGCAGTTAGAACATTCTACCTTTTTTTGCGGCAGTCCTGGGCCTTGAGTAAGGGCTTAGACACTGTCCTTAAGTGTTTGTGCTCCATGATAATGCTCAATTGATTGAAAGACAGCAGAACCTTAATGATTTGTCTCTGTAGAACAACTAATAAAACATTAATTAATAATTACTTAATATCCTGTTATTGTTTATAATATATATATATATATATCCATACATATAATTACATATTTTATTGAATGAGACAGATGTCTATATATAATTAAATTATGCATCATGTGTTACAACCAATTATTAGGTATTTAATTATGTCTCCATGTAATTTTTATTCTGTTAATGCTTAATAAAATAGTAATTTTACTTTGTTCACGTTCTATAACTATTGTGTCTAATTTTATCCCAGAATGATTCACTACTAATTCAATCTGTTTTTCATTTATTGTAGTGACAATCCTTCCGCCTATGACATTTCTTACCTTTATGACATTCTCTTACATAGCATATAGATTTGCATCCAAATTATACATCCTACCTGACACTGAGCACTTTAAAAGAAAAGGAAAACATGTGTCACGCTCGGCTTCTTACTCCAAGATTACATTTTTGGCAGTGCTGGGATCTAAACTCAGGGCTTAGAAGACTCAATTCATGAATTGTTGACTGCCAGCACAGCAGCCTCTAGCCATATTGCACTTAGTGTACTTATTCATTTTATTTTTTACTCATTTATTTACCATTATTTTATTGAATGTTATTACACATGGAATATTTACTACATTTATTGTATAGGATATACATTTGCCTATGTATGAAACTTCATACCTGACACCCAGGCTTTTCACAGAAAAGGAAAACGTGTCACCCTAGTCTTCTTACACCACGATTCAATTTTTGTGAGTACTGGCATTTGAACTCACAGCATACATGGATCAATTCATGAATAGGTGAGTGTCAGCACTCCAGCATGGGGCATATGGAGCTAACAAGCAGGTCCCAGCACCTGAGATCCAGCCCCAGGTGTTGACAAAACAAGAACAGATTGACATGCGGATGGTAGTACACAAATAAATGTATATCCTTAAAATGTGCCAGAGATGTCTACACATTATTCAGTTATATAGGCTACATTCCTACCAATTCTTGGGTATTTATTATGCCTCCATGTAATTATTGTTGTTTTCATCCTTAATGAATTATTAATTAAATCAACCGCTGTCCCGAAACTATTGCATCCATGTAATTAATAGTACTCTTTGAATGTGTCAAAAAGTATTCATTAAAATCCATTGGCCTCCTAAAAATCACTCTCTAATTTTATACTAGTATCATTCAAGGAAAACTAATTCAACCTTGATATACATAACCTTCCATCCGTATTCCTATGAATAGGAATGAGACTCTTAGGATCTCCCTCCATTGGTAGGGGTCTGGACTGGGCTTCAAACACAGGTCCTATGTTGCTGTGTTGGTCTATGGCTTCCCTGGCAGCCTGCCAGCCTTCAGCAATGCCAGGTAACAAAGACTTTTCAGCCGTACCATTCAGACCCAGTATGGTCAACTTGAAAAAAAAATGTAAAACTGGCAGCCATCTTCAAGATGCTGGGTTTTTTTCTGTGTCATTTTATTTATTTATTTATTTATTTATTTATTTGTTTGTTTATTTATTTATTTACTGTCAGCCTTTTAGGCTCAGGAACCCAGGTTTGGCTGTGGGTCGAGTGGCTTCAACAAAGCCTAGAGTGATCAAAGCTGAGTTGAAGCCCTGTGCTTGACAAAATAAAAATACATACATACATACATACATACATACATACATACATGCATGCATGCATGCATGCATATATACATACATTTAAAATATTTAAAAAATTATAAGGCTCCTTGGCTTGGAATTCATGCCATTTTCTTCTGCCGGACTTGGGGTTTGAACTCAGGGTTTGGGTAAATCTGCAGCACTGTTGGCGAAGGGAAAGCTCACCATGCTAAAAGACAAGAAAGTCAGGCCTGTTCCCAGGGGCTGAATTCAAGCCCTACCACTCAAAAAAATAATATTCATATACATTTTAAATACAGGATTTATATTTACATACACATGTTTACTACATATTACAATTAGTGTAGTTATTGATTTTATTTTGTGTTTTATTTATTTCTTTTGTATTTTAGAGTATGATTAAATGTATAACATTTTTTTACATTCTATTACATAGGACATAGATTTGACTATGTATTATACATCATCCTCAGACCCAGGACTTTCACTGATAAGGAAAACAAGTGGGACAATTGGTTTCTACCACAAGGATTAAGTTTTTGGTAGTTCTGTGATTTGAACTCTGGGCCTCGAAGGCCCACTTCATGAATGGGTCAATGTTAGCACACCAGTCTGATGGAAGTGAAGTTGGCAGGCAAATTTGATGACCTGAGATCAAGCCCTAGAAGTGGCTAATATATAAACTGATAGATGTGTAGATTGCAGTGTGTGTGTGTGTGTGTGTGTGTGTGTGTGTGTGTGTGTGTTTATGTATGTATATACATCTATAAATAAATGTTTACAGAGACAGATGAACATTTATGTAGATTCTAGTGTATAACTCTCTATGAAGTGATGTTTTATATGTTCTATACTATAAATTATTTGGAATAAAATTATGCCTCCATCAATTAATCATGGTAGAAAACTTACAAAGAATTAATTAAATTAATCATTGACCCATATTTATTGCATACAATCTTATTTTAGAATTATTAGCTAATTAGTAATTCAATTAGTAAATGTCAAACGTACTATTAGTTCCTATAGAGAGGAAAGAGTTTTCTAGGATCTTCAGACATGTGTAGGTGGCAGTCCCATGATCAAACTAAGGACCTAGGTGTCTGGGTTGGACTCAGGTTTCACCGACAGACTGGGAGCCTTTGGCCATGTAACATCACATACAATTTTCAAGCCGAATCATTGAGACCCAGGATGGTCACAGTGCAAACGAAACAAAGGTAAAACGGTTGTGCAAAACTTACTGGTTTTTTTCCTCCTCCATTTTTGTTGGTTTGATGCATTTTTGCCAGTGTTGGGAGTTGAACTCAGGTCTTAGGAAGCCTGGATCATATGTGGGTGTAAATGCTGTACCCCAGCCTAAGGTAATCATAAGTTAAGACACAATACAGTGCTTCCTTGTGCAAAAGTAGCTCAGGGACAGTGCCTAAGCTCACAGTTCAAGCCTCAGGACCTGCCACAAAAACAAGAGCCAGTAACTCCATGTGTCTGTGTATGTATGCATGTATTTTTATCAGTGAACATCCAGAGTTGCTATGAAGAAAGGTTTGAATAGAATGATTTCATAGCACAGAGTGCTTTAAAGACAGTGTATGTTCCGGGGCTCCCCTCACTGTTCCCAGTGTAGCCTGAGGGTGTCTGCACACCCCAGGCTGCTGGAGGAAGTCTGCCTCATTGTTGTAACAAGCAGACAAAAGGCCTCACTCCTGTACAAGTGTATAACAAACAATTCATCCAGGGCAATTAGTGAGGATGAGTGTGGGCAGATTCTGAAGGCCAGGAGAAAAAGGCCTCTTTGTACCCCAAGCTATCTCTCTCCCCAGTGCTCTCTTTTGACAGGAAGCCTTCATTTGTGCCACGTCCTGTGGCAGGCCAAGTTCCCTGCACTTATCCTGTCTTTGTTAGACTATGTTCCAGTGTTGAAACAAATTGCTACAATTAATTCAAGGGTCTTTCTGGCAGACAACAAGTTAGCTGAACCTAATGAAAAGATTCCTAATTGGCAAAGGTGCCTCCCTAGTTTTCCTGAAGCTTGCTAATTCTAAGCACTTGTGCAAAAACACAATGCTTCCTGTCATCTATGGCTGGTGAAGATCATCAGGTTTTGAAACCTTTGACCTCTCCTTGTTGGGCCCTGGGTGCCTAGGTTTTGTGGTTGAACACAGGGCCAGGGTGCTGACCATGAGCTCAGAGCAGAAGCTCTTCGCTTTACCAGCATTTGGTGTCACAGTTCCACTTTTGGTATCTGTTTTGTGTTTGTATGTTTTGTGTGTGTGTGTGTGTGTGTGTGTGCGCGCGCGCGCGCGCACACGCGCGCGTGTGTGCAAACACCAGTCCTGGAGCTTGAACTCAGTACCTGAGCACTGTACCTGAGTTTATCCTGTATAAAGATAGTGCACTACCACATGAGCCACAGAACCACTTCAGGCTTTTTTTCTAGGAATGTGGTACTGAGGAATCAAACCAAGGATTTCATACATGCAAAACACTCTACCCCTAAGACACATTCCCAGCACTCCACTTCAGGTTTCTTTCTTTTCTTGTAAGTTGGAGGAATTGAAGACTGGGACTGGGTGCTCAAGTCTAGCACTCTACCACTTGAGCCTCTTCAGGCTTTCTGGTGGTTCACTGGAGAAAGCATCTCAAGGAATTTCCTGCCCAGGCTGGCTTTGAACTGTGATCCTCAGCTCTCAGGTTCCTGAGTTGCTAGGATGACAGGCATGAGTCACCAGTGCCCAGCTTCCACTTCAAGTTTCTAAGTGGTGAATAGAAGATAATAGTCTCATGGGACTTTTGTGTCTGGGATAGTTTGGAATCCAGATCCTCAGATTCCTGACCAGGCAGGATGACAGACCTCAGCTAAAGACACCTAAGCTGTGACACTTTGCTGCAAGGGGATGCTTGGCTCCATGTGGTAGAGCGCTAGCCATGAGCACAAGAGGAAAGTCAGCGCCTTGGCTCTGAGTTGAAGGTTAATGATGGAGAAAACTAAACCAAAACAATTGTCTGTAGGATACAAGTCACTAGAGTTCAGTACATACATAAATTTGGCTCTTCTTTGGGGACATATCTGAACCTCAACTTTCTCACCAGCACAATCATCTTACTTGTTGAGCTATAACAAGGACCAGATGAAAGAAAATCCCCCTTTAAGGGCTCAGCACATAGCACCCTGTGAAGGACTCGGCACACAGCATCCCAGGAAGGACTTGTGCACTTCAAATTGAGAAATTGTAATAGAGTGGATTGAAAACTACACGTAAATATTTTCTCAGTCTACACATATAAAAGCACACAAGAAGAAGGGTCTAGTGTGGGCTAGGATGATATTAAATAGGTTTCCTGTCATAGTTCTACCTTGCCTGGGTTGCCTTGTGTTTCCCTTTGTTTCTTACTATAATAAGGCCTGGAACATTGGTTTTGTAGTTTAGCACTGATCCAATGTCTGCAGCATTGAGTGAGGCACTCACACCTCTCATTCCTGAGACCTGAGTCTCTTGAACTTTGAAAACAGCACAGGAACATCTTTCTTGTTCTTGAGCCACAGGCCAAGTGAGCTGGCTTGAGCTGTCAGTTACAGTTACTTGGCGCTCAGAATTCCATTATGAGGGAGGTAGTGTCATCTCTCAGAGCCCAATGTTTAAGCTGCTTTCTCACATAAGACCATCCCAAAGACAAACTGGAGGCTGAAATCTCCCCTGCCACATCACTTTATACACATATGGACATTGTTACATCCCAACATCCTCAGTTTGGACTAGATACAGGCATTGTCTCAGCCTCAAAGAGCCCTTCCTAGGTCAGATTCAGGCCTTATTTGTCACTATTCTTCACATCCTGCACAAATCATTTTGTTTCTCAGGGCCCTATCAGCCTGCCATGTGCTTCTTGCATGTATTCCTAGAACATTGTTAGGTTTTTGTTTCCTAATCTTCTGTTTGCTCTTGAAGACCCTGTGTGCTGTCACTTGGAAAAAAGATAAGTACTTAGAGGTGGGAAAAATCAAAAAAGTATTGAAAACAAACATTACACATATAGTCAGAAATTTTTACAGGTGTACAGTCTTGTAAGACAAGAGTATTTTTGATACTTTTATCATATTTTATGACAGATGGGAAGGGGAGAAGGGAAGAGGTGCTGCACTGTATTCTCATAATTCAATGATTATTATTTTAAAATACTGTATTTGAAAGAATGTAATATTTAAAGATAAAAACTGTGCTCCTGTTCTTTTCATAAGCTAGTCGTTTATAAAACATTCCTCACTAAAGTCTTGTCATCTGTGTCCCATGAACTATCCTCCTCCTTCAAAATAATCAAGGAAAACCCTTCACAAATAAGTGGACTGTTGTCCAATTTCTGGATAAGAATTTAAGATACAACATTGCCTGTGATTTTGTGCGTGTACATGTGTGCGGGAGTGTGTGTGTATGTACATGAACATGTGTCTGTGCATATGGGTGTTTTAGGACTTGAACAGGGACTATATGACAATCCCGTGCATCTTTACCTTGACTGTAGTGCTGTACCAATTGTGCCACAGTTCCAATACAAGCTTTTCCTAGTGAACTGGAGAGGAGAGACTCATAAAAATTCCTGATCAGGCTATCTGAACTAAATCTCACGTCTCAACCTCCTGATTAGGTAGAGTTATAATTATGAGTCTCCAGAACCTGGTGATAAAGCACTGTTACTGGAGAGAGTGGGAGTGCATGTTTCAGTCCAGTTTCACAACACTCTATATCATGAAACAGCAACAGCAAAACCCTATATCAAAATACAATAATAAGATGTAATTAGAATACAATTTAGTGATATACTCTGCTAGCATAACTTTCAGGAAAAGTTGGTCTTAATGATTTAGCAACACGAAACCAAGCAAAATGAGATAATTTCAGTAGATTCTATGAATTTTTTAAATTCCATCTTAATAATTTCAAAACATTATAAGGAATAAGAAAACATTCATACTTCTAAGGAGAATGTTAAAAAGATAAAAGACGGCAGATTATGAAATGGAATATTCTACACTGCAGGGATATTATTGTCATGGTGAATATATGGTGGTGTTGTTATGGTGAATATATGATAATGTTCTTCAGAGGAGCAATAGATAAATATATATTTACTGCACATAGTTTAACTTGTCTTATCTCTATAAACTTCCAGTCTTCTAGTGCACATTATCAATGTATTCATGTTTATGGTGTATTCCAAAAAATAACTATCAGAGGCAGGAGTTACCAAAATACATTAGCTTCAATGATTTTAGGAGATAAACGTGTTAATCATATTGACTATTTTATATAAATTAAACATGTAATGTGTTATTATTGTATCTCTAAGTATGTACAAACACTACTTCAAAGAGAACTGAAATACAACAAGGTTTTGAAAGCATATGCCTATAAAGCTAGCTATTTGGGACATCAGTTCATGACCAGTGTAGTTTTACATGCAATGGTCCCCAACCCCTGGCTCTGTGTGATGGAATACGTCTATCATCACAGGTCCATGGGGAGCTGAGAACAGGAGGATTTGAATTTCATGCCATACTTCTCCAGAATTTCCACATGGCTCCATCTCAATCAAAGAAGGTTGAACACTCCCCCACCTAAGTGAAAATAAAAATAAGAGCATTATAGTATAAGAAACGAACAATATTAAAACATGCTAATACAAACCATCATGAACAACACACATCTAGTGTTTGTTTCTCATACCTGTAATCCTAACTATAGCTAGGATTATATATGTGAGCCGGAGGAACTAAGCAGTTCATTATTTTAAAAATGACTATTTGAGTGTCTGATTTGACTCGGAGTTCTTTGATCTATATGGAGTTGATTCTGGTGCAGGGGAATATATAAGGATATAGTTTTAGTTTTATACAATTGATTAACCAATTTTGCCAGCACCATTCACTGAAGAGCCTGTCTTTCTTCCATTGTATTTTTTACCTCCCTTATCGAAGATTAATAGCTATGTCTATAGGTTCATTTCTGGGATATTAATTCTATACTATTAGTCCTAAAATCTGTTCTTGTGCTAGAACCAAGCTGTTTTGATTACTATGGCTTGTAGTAGAGATTGAAATTTGGTATTGATATTCCTCCAGCACCGTTCTTTCTATTAAGGATCATTTCTGCTATTCGAGGTCTTTTATTGTTCCGTATGAATTTTTGGACTGCTTGTTCTATTTTCTTGAAGAATGAGGGTGGAATATGGATATCCCATTGAAATTGTAGAGAGCCTTGGGAAATATTGACATTTTTGTGATGTTGATCCTTACAATACAGGAGCACGGGAGGTTTTTCCACTTTCTAAGTTCTGTTTTGATTTCCTTTTTCAGTTGTAAAATTTTCATCCTAGATGTCCTTCACTTCTTTGGTTAAGTTAATTCCTAGGTATTTTAATTTTGTGGGGCTATTACAAATGGAGTTGCTTTAATGATTTCAGCCATGCTTTTCTCATTGTTGGCATACAGAAAAGCCATTGCTTTTTGAGGGTTAATTTTATACCTTGCCACTTTGCCAAAGTTTTGAATCAGCTGAGTAATTTGTGAGTGGAGTCCGTGAATAGGAGAAACCTAAGTCTCCTTGGCACAGGCAGAAATTTTCTTAATAGAAACTCAGAAACACAACCATTCAAAGAAAGGTTGGACAAATGGGATTGCATGAAATTGCAGAGATTCTGCACGACAAAGGGCATTCGTAGAAAGATCAATAGAAAGCCCACTACTGGGAGATCTTCACTAGCCATACAACGGATAAGTGTCTCATATATAAAATATACTTGGAACTCAAAAAATTAAATCCACCAACAACAAGTTCTCAAAGAAACAACTGCCCAATAAATAAGTAGGCTAAGACTTAAAGATAAACTTCTCTGAAGAGGAAAAAAGGATGGTCAATAGACACATGAAGAAATGCTCAACCTCCCTAGCCATCAAAGAAATTCAAATAAAAACAACACTGATACATCACCTCACCCCAGTTAGAATGGCTATAATCAAGAGCTCTAAAAACAACAGATGCTGGAGTGGATGTGGACTGAAGGGAACCTTACTGCACTATTGATGGGAGTGTAAACTTGTTCAACCACTTTGGAAAGTAATATGAAGGTTCCTCAAAAGACTCCACATAGAGCTCCCCTATGACCCAACAATCCCACTTTTGGGCATTTATCCAAATGTTGACAAACAAGACCACACTAAAGCTACCAGCACAGCTATGTTTATTGCAGTATGATTTACTATAGGTAAGATATGGAACCAACCCAGATGCCCCTTAGAAGATGAATGGATCCAGAGAATGTGGTATATATACACAATGGAATTCTATGCCTCCATCAGAAAGAATGACATTGCCCCATTTTTTAGGAAATATAAAGACTTGGAAAAAATTATATTAAGTGAAGTAAGCCAAGCCAAAGAAACATAGGTCCCATGGTTTCCCTTATTTGCAATATCTAGTATATGTATGAGCCAAGCAGAAAAGGTCAGATAAGGTGATGTTAGGAAAATGAACCCTATGTTTTGTATTGAAATATTTTTTTCCTTTCATGCATTCGTTTGTAACACATTTATAAGATTAATTCTTTGTTGCTTTGTATGTCCCTCCCCCACAGTATAACCCCTGCTTTCACTGTATTTGATGTCAGTATAATTTGTGGAGGGGAAGGGGAAAAACTAGTCGTTTAAATAAGAAAATCTATTCCCTATTCTAAAACATATATCAATTTAGTAGATGTTAGTGTTATCAGTATAAATTATGCATGCATAATATATGTAATGTATTATATTACATAACATATAAATTATATATTTATAATGTATGTATAATTACTGATATTCTATAAATAATATAAATATGTTTAAAACTGGTTTTAGTATTATATTGTGAAGGATACAAAGAATGACAATTTTATTTGAATAAATATATTTGTATGCTTTAGTCGAATTATTTTTTTCTGTGTCAGTACTGAGGCTTTAACTATGGTCTGGGTGTTGTCCTTGAGTCATTTAACTCAAGCTGGCTTCATATAGCTATATGTAGATTTCAACCCCTAAGTAGCTGGAATTACAATCATGAGTCATATTATGGTTTTTTTAAATTCCATCCTTGGCATGTTCTTACATAATTATTTTTGAATGTTCAATTATATTATGATATTTCATTTCTAAACCAATTCAGAATAAATAACTACTTATTGGGTAAAGCTCTTTGTTGCAATAGAAATTGTAAGGACCCTATTTTACTATCAATTTTCAAAGATATTGCTAGTTTAATACCTGGACAGACGAGTAGAAAAATGATATTAAGTGTTCATAATAAATGTACTATATTATATTACATAACATGTAAATGATATATTTATAATATATGCATAATTAAGGATATCCTATAATTACTATAAAAATATATGTATAAAACTAGTTTTAATATTATACTGTGAAGGATACAAGGAAAGTAAACATCCCTATCTTAACTGTCTCATTTTCAACGGTAGACAAACTATGCTATAAAAATATATCTTCAAGAAAGCACACCTCTGAAATCACGTGTTCATCTTCATCGCTATGAACATCTTCTAAGATTGGCTACACTTATCCACTAGCGTCAGCTTACAATCACAAATACTTTGTGATACTTTCTGGATAAAGTTGCTTGTCCTCATTCTCATGAACCTCTCAGTAACTTCAGTGCAGAACATTTTCTCCTGCTTAGCCTGTAGATGATATCATCCTTTGTTATTTCCCATCAAAAAAAAATAGTGGCTAGCAGGCTTGGGTATTGGTATATTCAGAAGTTCTTTGGTTGTGAATTTTTCCTTTCCTTTCTTGGCAAGTGAGCTGGAATAATGAAAAACATTTAAGGCAATGTGTTTTACTGTAAATAAAAACATACTGATTTGAAAATACTACAAATATTCATTCTTTAAATGTATTTTTAATTCAAATATAATAGGGATGGTTTTAGTGTTGCATGCCTTTAAATCTAGCTGTTTAGAATGGCTGAAAACAGAGGATCATAGTTTCAAGCTAGAATAGGTAAATAGACCATGAGTCACTTATCTTCAACTAAGAACCAAAAAGCTAAAAGTGGAGCTGTGGTTCAAATAGAAGACTGCAAGCCTGAACAAAAAGAAGAGTAAAAGAACCTAGGCCCCAAATTTAAGTGATAGTACAAGCACACATATTCCATATAGATATATGGTTCCTAATATAGTCGAAACCTGGTCATAGATTAAATATGAAGTGTGAAAAAGTATGTAAGTCTGAAATGACTCCGAGGTATTTTGACAAGACAACTGGAAGAGTTATCACTTAATCAAATAGCAATGATGGATTGGTTTGTAGATAAAGATCAAAGCTCACTTTGGAAACTGTTGAGTTTGTTAAAATCAGTAGCTAGGAGTTGTCAGTAAACGGGATGCTATTAAGCACTGTAATTAAAGAAAGAACAAAGCTGGAGAAAAAACAGAAATAATTACATGTACTCAGTGGTAACAACCATGAGAAGGAATATTATAGAACTAAGATAGAAGTAAGCCCTGGGATACAAATATGTAAAACATGACAAATGAAGAAAACAGTAATAAGTAAGCAATGCAGACTTATAGGGATAGGTATTTTTAATGTTTAAGGCCTATGAAGTGATTGTGTGATAACCTAAAATTTAAGAAATTGGTAAGGTCAACTATCCATTGTGCCAACCATAGCTGATAGTTTAAGTAAAACAGGGCCACAATAGTGAGTCTTGATTTACCAAAGTGAAAACAGGCCAATATTTGGAAAGCCAATTTTTGGATATGTGGTTGGAGTGACAATTACTGCAGTTTGTTCAAGTATCAGTAGAAGGGTACAGTTTTAGCACAATGATAGAAATCTTTCAGGGATCTGGTAGATTTCCCTCGGTCTTCAATTTTCCTTTTTTTTCTGAGTACCAAAATATCATTACTGGAAGCCAGTCCCAAATTTTGCCTTTGGCAATTTATCAGATATTCAGTCTATCACATGTCCAAATAATAGAGAATGTGAACAGGTATACATTGAGCACTCACAGGAGACAGGTTTCTGGAATTTCTCAGGAAGAGCCTTCTGCAATCGTGGGATGGATAGAGCTGGATTATATACAAAATAGACATCATAGATTGAAAGTATTCTGCTAAATTGACACTTGAGATATTGGATGTTTTAACTGCATTGTATTGATTTTTATGAATCAATTAATTAGATACTTTATACCATATGATATTTACTAGACAATGAATTGCATGCTTATTGCATTTCCTTTGTATAACATATACTGTGTTTTGAAATTTGGTAAAAAAAAGATTCGTCTTTTTATTTTTTTTAATAAGGATTACTCCCAGTTCTGAAGAGTGGGGAAATGCCCTGGAACATTGTAACTTCAAGTCATATGATGCCACGTGTCATATCCTATGTTCCTTGTACAGACTTGGTAATAAATTATATGTCATTTATTTTTTTATTTTTATTTATTTTCTATTGCAGCACCTTGATATGTGTAATTAAAACTGTAGTTTTCTTCAAGTATTTCATCTTACACTCAAGTTTTTTTTCTTCCAAGCTTTCTAATAAATATGTAATCTATTCAATTTTGAAAAGTACTGCTGTACTTCCCACTTATTTGTGGCTTTTCTGAAACCCTGTGTGTCAGGGTGGATACCTTTGCCTGTAACAAGTATTGTTGAATACATAACATTTGGCTACTTAGAGAACAAAGGATGTGAAGCTACACTAGCCAGATAAAGATCTTCCAGGACAATTCAAGGGCAACTCATGTACTCTCTATGTAGGTGAATAGGGAGCATAGAAAAGAAATTCTTACACTTGAAAATGATTGTGTGTGCACATAGGTGTTCACTTATTTATCTGTTGCTAGAGTTTTACACATTCACAGTTTCCAAAATCCAGAGAACCACAACCATGGGCATCGCTTTCCTATGTTGCTCTTTGGGTAATAAAAATGAAACGTGGTATTGTCCTGTGGTAGAAAAATTACTCAGAGATTCAAGTTTTTTTCTTTCAATATGTTGCTTGTTCCTACCTCTAAAATTAGGAAGTCTGTTAATACATAATATATTTTAAATTATTACATATTTAATACATAACACAATATATAATATATTATATATAATACCTGACAGTATTATATATTCATAAGGTTAAATATGGCAAACGTATCAATGTCCATACTTTCCTAGCCATGATTAGGTTCAGTAGAGTTAGGTGCATTACATCTCCACATGGAAAGTCTACTGAAGTTATGATGACCTTGACCTAGATAAGGAGAATTCCTGTAAAAAGAGCCTCTCCTCAATTATGAGAAAAGATAAGTTTGGAAGTTTTTTGGTTTTTTTTTTTTGTTTGTTTTGATTTTGGCCGGTCAAATGGCCTGAACTTTGGGCCTGGGCACTGCCTTTCACCTCTTCAGATCAAGGCTAGTGCTCTACCACTCAAGCCATAGTACCACTTCTGGCTTTTTGTACTTACGTGGCTCCGAAGAATCGAACCCAGGGCCTCATGCATACAAGGCAAGCACTCTACCACTGAGCCACATTCCCAGCCCCAGTATGGAAGTTTTTGAGAAGAGGGATTTGGCATTTGCTTTGCATCCTTGATTATTAATGAATAGGTATTATTTTACTCCAAATTTCGTCTCCTTTTATGTTCCATAAACAGTTACACATGATCATCATTCCATCGCATATCTTTTTTTTTTTTTTTTTTTTTGTCGGTCGTGGGGCTTGAACTCTGGGCCTGGGCGCTGTCCCTCAGCTCTTCAGCTCAAGGCGAGCGCTCTACCACTTTAGCTACAGCGCCACTTCCATTTTTCTGGTGGTTTAATGGAGATAGGAGTCTCACGGTCTCTCCTGCCCAGGATGGCTTTGAACCGCGATCCTCAGATCTCAGCCTCCTGAGTAGCTAGGATTACAGGCATGAGCCACCAGCGCCCGGCTCCATCGCATATCTTTAAGTGCTTCATTTATTTCTTTTATCATTATTATTTTGTTGCTGTAGTTTTGCTGATCCTGAAGCTTGAACTCAGGTCCTAGGCAGTGTCCCTGAGCTCAAGGTTAGTACGCTGCCACTTGAGCCACAGTACAACTTTTGTGTTTTTCAGCCTTGGCTTGCTTTGAAGCATAATACTCAGATCTCAGCCTCCTGGGTAGCTAGGATTACAGGTGTGAGCCACTAGTGCCCAGCAAGTCCCTCTCTTTTAGATATTATTGTAAAAGCCTCCTGTCCAAGGTCAATCCTAAGAGAGTAAATGGACTTTTGCCAATACTTCCTTCAAACTCTTATCTCCTGTTATGTCTATGGTGTGTCTTTTGCATCGTATCCTAGACCTAATTCACTGTTCTCTTTCCAATCCATGATTCTAGATGTGTTACTAATAAATTTTGTGGTTATAAACCCTAAATCATTCAACTATTAATTTCATTTAAATTTTTTTCAATATGATTGTTCTTCAGTACAAATCTGAGCTAATACTCACCTCTTCCATCTACCTCTCGGCATGAGCAGAGTCTGGGCCTATTCTACCTCAAAAGCAAGAGGTTAGCCAAAGAATAGCCTACAGTAATCCTGCCTAGGAGTCTGGACAATTAGTTGAGTGCCTGAAAGAAGCAATGCGTTCCTGGCATGGGAAGGGGTGAGAGAGACAACAGCCTAGAGAGCAAACTGACAGTCACAACATTTAACAACTTCTCTTTTGGAGAAACTGACCTCCTGCAAAGTGGCAGTGAGATAACTCGCCTAGCGAATTTTTGTATATGGAGGAAGTTGTCATGTTTCACTACACAACTCACTTGTAGTCAAAGAGAGGGTCATTCTTTTGTGTCCTCCTTAGGCCCAGTCTCATTTTATCTCCATCTTAGACTTTGCTTATAGTCTGTTCCTTCCAGAATGTCCTTGATGAAGAAAGTGTGATCTTTTGGCTTCTGACTGGCCCTGTGGGAACTGAGGCCACTTTTGGTTTTGAACCTGTTCTTTCTGACATTGGGAAAGCTCATTCTCTGAATTTTGCCTGAGGGAGTGAGTTTCTCCAATTCCAAAGAGGTCAATAAATATCTGATTCTAAGACCCAAGTGGAAGTCCTTCACCAGATCCTCCAAGCTGGAGTGGATGTTAGCTCAGACTCCAGGCCATCCTCATATTTCTCCAGCTCTTTGTCATGAACCAAAAGGTTACAGGAGTTCACTTCAGAAACAAAGATAAATGAAAATAGCAGAAGAATCATTGGCAGGGGGAGGAATTAGAAACATTGGGGGAAACAAGGGCTCAGAAAATCTAGGATCACTCACATCATTTGGGAATGACATCATAAGATTAAGAAATAAAAGCAATATATTACTACCTAAATTATTAACTCG
Organism: Dipodomys merriami; assembly: GCF_024711535.1. NCBI lineage: Eukaryota > Metazoa > Chordata > Mammalia > Rodentia > Heteromyidae > Dipodomys > Dipodomys merriami. The sequence continues at coordinate 313,260 of NW_027206338.1, read as the reverse complement.
TCTATTGTACATCACAACTGTTCTGTCAAAAGGTAGCTGTCCTAGTTGTATTTTGATGAGGGAAATGGAGCACGTTCTTTCCTAACTGAGTTCTATTGAATATCTTCATCCATACCCCAGGTTGTTCTCACTCCACTTCTCTGTTACTTTCCTTTACTTGAAAGTGTTATAATCTTCAGACATGTAATTATATTTTCTTCTAATCCATCTGTTATCAAATAAAACAAATTATGTGGAAATATATGTCTATGGTAAATTTTCTCCATGGCATATTTATTTGATGATATTAAGTATTATTTTTATAGTTTCAACTTTAAAACTTGAGGAAAATGTTTTGTTACTATTAGCACTAACTATTTGCACATTTTTTTTGTATTTTTCCATGTCTGTGTATTTGGTATTAACCTTCTAACATTGTCTTTTTCCCCAACTGTTGCCTTCTTAAAATTTCAAGTTACAAGCTATATATGATGGTCCTGTATGTGTGCAGTGATATATTTAAATTTTGATCTGATATCCACATATTATAGGATATCATCAACCTATTGTAACTGCTCTGAAAATAAATAGGGAGGTCCTCAACTGCATTGATCAACAATATTTAACAGACATCTACCAAATATTTCGGCCAGCACCATCAGAATACACGTTTTCCTCAGAAGCACATGGGATATTTTTCAAAATAGACCACATTTTAGGTCACAAAGCAAACTTCTCTAAATTCAGAAACATTGTACTTTTACCTTGTGTTCTCTCAGACAACAAGGGAATAAAATTAGAACTCAACGCCAAAAGCCACCAAAGAAAGTCCTGTAACACATGGAGGCTGAACAACACACTGTTGATTTACCAGTGGGTCATGGAAGTGATTAGAAAGGAAATTCAAATATTCATGATATTCAACAAAAATTAACACACAATTACCAGCTCCTCTGAGAAACATCAAATACAGTACTCAGAGGCAGTTTAGAGCTCTGAGTTCCTACACCAACAAATTGGAGAGATCTGAAACCAACAATTTAATGAGACATCTGAACATCCTAGAAAAAGAGCAAAAAAATAAATCACAGTCCAGGAGACAGAAAGAAATAATTAAAATTATATCAGAATTAAACGAATTAGTTTTAAAAATGATAAAAATAATCAACAAAACAAAGAGTTGGTTCTTTGAAAAAATTAACAAAACTGACAGACCCATAGCAAATCTTATCAGAAAAAGGAGAGTACACAGCCAAGTAAATAAACTCAGAAATGAGAATGGAAACTTCACCACAGAAACAACCAAGATTCAGAACATTATAAGGGAATACTTCTCAAAACTTTACGTTAATAAGTTTGAAAACGTGGCAGAAATGAACCTTTTCCTGGCAGATATCGACATGCCGAAACTCAACCACAATGAGTTAAACCAACTTAACAGGCTCATACCAACCATTGAAATAGAAACAGCAGTAAGAGACCTTCCAACTAAGAAAAGCCCAGGACTAGATGGATTTACAGTGGAATTCTACAAGGCCTTCAAAGCAGAGGCCACACCAATAGTCCCTCCAATTATTCAATGAAATTGAAAGAGAATGTTACATACCGAACTCATTCTATGACGCCATGATAACGCTCATCCCAAAACCAGGCAGGGACTCATCAAAGAAAAAGAACTATAGGCCCATTTCTTTGATGAACATTGATGCAAAACTTCTCAACAAAATTTTGGCCAATCGATTTCAACATTTCATCCAAAAAATCATAAACTGTGATCAAACAATATTCATTTCAGGGATGGAAAGCTGGTTCAATATAGCAAATCAATTAACATGACTCGTCACATCAACAAACAGCAAGGATTAGAACCATATGCTTATCTCAATAGATGCAGAAAAAGCATTTGACAAGATCCAACCAACCCTTTATGATGAAGTTTCTGGAAAAATTAGGAATTTATGGAACATTCCTCAACACAATAAAGGCTGTATATGACAAACCTACAGCAAGCATTACAATTAATGGTGAAAAACTAAAGCCATTTCCTCTTATCTCAGGAATGAGACAAGGATGTCCACTTTCCACTTCTGTTCAATTTAGCATTAGAATGCCTAGCTACAGCAATAAGACAAGATGCAAATATCAAAGGGATCCAAATTGGGAAAGAAGAAGTAAAATTCTCCCTCTTTGTAGATGACATGATTTGCTATTTAAAGTATCCCACAGATTCCACTACCAAATTACTGAAGCTGATTGAAAATTGGGCAAAATAGAAGGGTATAAAATTAACCCTCAATAATCAGTGGCTTTTCTGTATGACAACATTGCGAATATCATGGGTGAAATCAAGAAGGCAACTCCATTCATAATAGCGCCACAACAAATAAAAAACCTAGGAATTAACTTAACCAAAAAAGTGAAGGACCTCTATGATGAAAACTTTAAAAACCTTAAAAAGGAAATCAAAAGAGAAATTTGGAAGCAGAAAACTTCCTATGCTCCTGGATTGGAAGGATCAACATCGTGAAAATGGCAATACTTCCCAAAGCTATCTACAAATTCAATGTGATACTTATCAGTATTCCAACCTTATTAGTCAAGGAAATAGAAGAGGCAATCCAAAAATTCATATAGAACAATAAAAAACCCAAATAGCAAAAACAATCCTTAACAGAAAGCACAGTGCTGGAGGAATATCAATACCAAATTTCAAACTCCACTACAAAGCCATAGTAATCAAAACAGCCTGCTACTGGCACAAGAACAGACCTCAGGACCAATGGAATAGAATTGAAAACCCAGATATGAACCCACACCTAATCTTCGATAAAGGAGCTAAAAAATATAATGGAAGAAAGACAGCCTCTTCTGTAAAGGGTGCTGGCTAAATTGGTTGACCACTTGTAGAAAACTAAAGCTAGAGCCTTATATAGCATCCTGAACAAGAATCAACACCAAATGTATCAAAGAACTCAGAGTCAAAGCAGACACCCTGAAAACAGTACAGAATGGAATACAAGATACCGTAGGTCTCCTTGGCACAGGCAGAAATTTTCTTTTTTTTTTTTTTTTTTTTTTTTTTTTTTTTTTTTTTAGAGGTTTAAGGTTTTTATTTTTTTTTTTTTTTTTTTTTTTTTTTTTTAAAATTGTATTTTATTTTATTTGAGAACATACTGTACAGAGGGGCTACAATTACATGGGCAGAATAATGCATACATTTCTTACCAAGCATTGCAGCCTCCTCCTTTGTTTACCCTTCACTTCCCTTCCCTGCCTCCCCCCTCCCCCCACCCAATTTTACCCCCCTCCCCCCACCCAATTATACCCCCCTCCCCCCCCCACACCGAAATTGTAAAGCTGGTTTTGACATGACATTTTGTACTTCTCATTGTTGCAACAGGTCCACCTGAATCCTTAAACGATTTGTTTGTCCCCATCTCCTCCACATGATATACTGATATCAAATATAGTGAAAGCGGGGGTTACACTGTGGGGGAGGGACATACAAAGCAATAAAGGAATAATCTTATAAATGCATTAGAAATACATGCATGAAAGAAACGAAAACATTAAAATACATATTTAAGGGTTCATTTTCCTAACATCACATTATCTGGCCTTTTCCGCTTGACTCATACCTATACTAGATATTGCAAATAAGGGAAACCATGGGACCTATGCTTCTTTGGGCCTGGCTTACTTCACTTAATATAATTTTTTCCAAACCTTTCCATTTCCTAACAAATGGGGAAATGTCATTCTTTCTGATGGAGGCATAGAATTCCATTGTGTATATATACCACATTTTCTTGATCCATTCATCTACTGAGGGGCATCTGGGTTGGTTCCATATCTTAGCTATGGTAAATAATGCTGCAATAAACATAGTTGTGCTGGTAGCTTTAGTGTGGTCTTGTTTGTAAACATTTGGGTAAATGCCCAAAAGTGGGATTGCTGGATCATAGGGGAGATCTATGTGAAGTCTTTTGAGGAACCTCCATACTGCTTTCCAAAGTGGTTGAACAAGTTTACATTCCCACCAACAATGAAGTAAGGTTCCTTTCTGTCCACATCCCCTCCAGCATCTGTTGTTATTAGAGTTCTTGATTTTTGCTGTTCTAACTGGAGTGAGGTGATATCTCAATGTTGTTTTGATTTGCATTTCTTTTATGGCTAGGGATGTTGAACATTTCTTCATGTGTCTATTGGCCATCCTTCTTTCTTCTTCAGAGAAGCTTCTCTTTAAGTCTTTCGCCCACTTATTTATTGGGCAGTTGTTTCTTTGAGGATTTGTTGTTGGGTGGTTTAATTTTTTGAGTTCCAAGTATATTTTTGATATGAGACCTTTGTCCGTTGTATGGCTAGTAAAGATCTTCTCCCAATCGGTGGGCTTTCTATTGATCTTGCCAGCTATGTCATTTGCCCTGCAGAAGCTCTGCAATCTTATGCAATCCCATTTGTCCAACCTTTCTTTGATTTGTTGTGCTTCCGGGTCTCTATTCAGAAAATTTCGACCTGAGCCAAGGAGACCTAGGGTTTCTCCTATTCCATCCTGTAATGTTTTCAGAGTGTCTGCTTTGAGTTCAAGGTCTTTGATCCATTTGGAGTTGATTCTGGTGCAGGGTGATATATAAGGATCTAGCTTTAGTTTTCTACATGTAGTTAACCAATTTTGCCAGCACCATTTACTGAAGAGGCTGTCTTTCTTCCATTCTATTGTTTTAGCTTCCTTATCAAAGATTAGATGGCTATAGGTCTGTAGGTTCATTTCTGGGTTTTCAATTCTATTCCATTGGTCCTGAGGTCTGTTCTTATGCCAATACCAAGCTGTTTTGATTACTATGGCTTTATAGTAGAGTTTGAAATTTGGTATTGATATTCCTCCAGCAGTGTTCTTTCCGTTGAGGAGCGTTTTTGCTATTCGGGGTCTTTTATTGTTCCATATGAATTTTTGGATTGCCTCCTCTATTTCCTTGAAGAATGAGGGTGGAATTTTGATAGGTATCGCGTTGAATTTGTAGATAGCCTTGGGAAGTATTGCCATTTTCACGATGTTAATCTTGCCAATCCAGGAGCATGGGAGGTTTTGCCATTTTTTAAGTTCTGTGTTGATTTCCTTTTTCAAGATTTTAAAGTTTTCATCATAGAGGTCCTTCACTTCTTTGGTTAAGTTAATTCCTAGGTATTTTATTTTTTGTGGGGCTATTACAAATGGAGTTGCTTTCCTAATTTCAGCCACACTTTTCTCATTGTTGGCATACAGAAAAGCCATTGATTTTTGGGGGTTAATTTTATAACCTGCTACTTTGCCAAAGTTTTGAATCAGCTTGAGTAATTTGGGAGTGGAGTCTATGGGATTCTTTAAATACAAGATCATGTCATCTGCAAAGAGGGAAAGTTTTATTTCTTCTTTCCCTATTTGGATCCCCGTTATGTCTGCATCTTGCCTTATTGCTGTAGCTAGGCATTCTAATACTAGATTGAAGAGAAGTGGAGAGAGTGGGCATCCTTGTCTTGTTCCTGAGTTAAGAGGAAATGGCTTTAGTTTTTCACCATTGAGTATAATGCTGGCTGTAGGTTTGTCATATACAGCCTTTATTGTATTGAGGAATGTTCCATGGATTCCTAATTTTTCCAGAACCTTCATCATAAAGGGGTGTTGGATCTTGTCAAATGCTTTTTCTGCATCTATTGAGATAACCATGTGGTTCTTATTCTTGCTCCTGTTGATGTGATGAATAATATTAATTGATTTGCGTATATTGAACCAGCTTTGCATCCCTGAAATGAATCCTGTTTGATCATGGTGTATGATTTTTTGGATGAATTGTTGAAGTCGATTGGCCAAAATTTTGTTGAGAAGTTTTGCATCAATGTTCATCAAAGAAATGGGTCTATAGTTTTCTTTCTTTGATGAGTCCCTGCCTGGTTTTGGGATGAGGGTTATGATGGCTTCATAGAATGTGTTTGGTAGTGAGCTTTCTCTTTCAATTTCATTGAAGAGTTGGAGGAGTATTGGTGTGAGCTCTGCTTTGAAGGCCTTGTAAAATTCCGCTGTAAAACCATCTGGTCCTGGACTTTTCTTAGCTGGGAGGTCTCTTATTGCTGTTTCTATTTCAATGCTTGATATGGGCCTGTTAAGCTGGTTTAACTCATCTTGGTTTAGTTTTGGCATGTCAATATTTGCTAGGAAAAGGTCCATTTCTGTCAAGTTCTCAAACTTATTAGCATAAAGTTTTGAGAAGTATTCCCTTATAATGTTCTGAATCTTGGTTGTTTCCGTGGTGATGTTTCCATTCTCATCTCTGAGTTTATTAATTTGGGTGTGCTCTCTCCTTTTTCTGATAAGGTTTGCTAAGGGTCTGTCGATTTTGTTAAGTTTTTCGAAGAACCAACTCTTTGTTTTGTTGATTCTTTCTATAGTTTTTTTGGATTCTAATTCATTTAATTCTGATTTAATTTTGATTATTTCTTTCCGTCTACTGGATTGGGGTTTATCTTGCTGCTCTTTTTCAAGGAGGTTTAGATGTGTCATTAAATTGTTAGTTTCCGATCTCTCCAATTTGTTGATGTAGGAGCTCAGAGCTATAAACTTTCCTCTGAGTACTGCCTTTGCTGTGTCCCAGAGGAGCTGGTAATTTGTGTGTTCATTTTTGTTGAATAGCATGAACATTTGAATTTCCTTTCTAATCTCTTCCATGACCCACTCATGATTCAGTAGTGTGTTGTTCAGCCTCCATGTGATACCGGACTTTCTTTGGTGGCTTTTGGTGTTGAGTTCTAATTTTATTCCCTTGTGGTCAGAGAGAATGCAAGGTATAACTTCAATGTTTCTGAATTTAGACAAGTTTGCTTTGTGGCCTAAAATGTGGTCTATTTTAGAAAACGTTCCATGTGCTGCTGAGAAGAACGTGTATTCTGATGCTGCTGGGTGAAATGTTCGGTAAATGTCTGTTAAGTCTAGTTGATCTATGCAGCTGTTTAGATCTGCGGTTTCTCTGTTGAGTTTTTGCCGAGTTGATCTATCTAGTGGGGAGAGTGGTGTGTTAAAATCCCCAACGATTAATGTCTTTGGATCTATCTGGGATTTGAGGGAAAGTAGTGTTTCTTTGATAAATTTGGGTGCTCCATTGTTTGGCGAATAGATATTTAGAATTGTAATATCCTCCTGAAGGAGAGATCCTTTAATTAGTATGTAGCGACCTTCTTTATCTCTTCTCACGAATTTTAATTTGAAGTCTATTTTATCTGATATTAGGATTGCAACTCCCGCCTGTTTATGAGGGCCATTTGCTTGGTAGATTTTGTTCCAGCCTTTAACCTTGAAAATATGTTTGTTTTTACGGGCAAGATGTGACTCCTGCAGGCAGCAGATAGAAGGGTCTTGTTTTTTAATCCAACTAGACAGTCTATGTCGCTTAATTGGAGAGTTCAGTCCGTTAACGTTAAGAGATAGGACTGAGAGGTATTTGGGAGTTCCTGCCATGTTATCCACCTACTTGGGGGCTGTGAAAACTGGGTTCTTCCTAAGGTTCTTGGATTCTCCGTTTGTGTGCAGTTTCTTGGCCTTTGTTGCGTTCTTGTTGGTTTTCTATGTGTAGGACATCTTTAAGAATCTTTTGCAGGGCTGGTTTGGTGGAGATGTATTGTTTCAATTTTTCTTTGCTATGGAAGGTTTTTATTTGGCCTTCAGTTATGAAGGAGAGTTTAGCTGGGTACAGTATTCTTGGTTGATAGTTGTTTGTTTTTAGGGCATGGCATACGTCATTCCAGGCTCTTCTTGCTTTGATTGTCTCTGCTGAGAAATCTGAGGTAATTCTAATTGGTTTCCCTTTATAGGTGATTAATCTTTTCTCCTTGACAGCTTTAAGGATCTTTTCCTTGGTCTGGGTTGATCCTGTGTGGATTATAATGTGACGGTGGGATGTCCTATTCTGGTCTGGTCTATTTGGGGTTCTAAAAGCTTCTTGTATCTGAATAGGCCTATCTTTTTGTATGTTTGGGAAGTTCTCTGCTAGGATCCTGTTAAACAAATTTCCTAGACCATTAACTTCTGTTTCTAGGTGCTCCTCTACACCCATTATCCTTAAATTGGGCCTTCTGATGGTGTCCTCCAGGTGTTGGATAGACCTATCATATTTCTTGGACTTGTCTTGGATGGTTGTATGTTCTTTCTCTATAATATCTAGGCTGTCTTCAATCCCTGAGATTCGATCTTCTGCATGGTCTAACCTGCTGTCAAGACTCTCTACTTTGTTTTTTATCTCTTTTCCTTCTACTTGGTCAGCTTTGATGGCTTCAAGTTCTTTGTTGAAGCTCTGTTTTAGGTCTTGTATGAATTTCTTTACTTCCTTAATTTGGTGTTCAGTGTTTGTTCTCAAATCACTTAGTTGATTGGTTATGGTTTCTTTGGACTCCCATTCCTTCTGTTGGGTTCCATTCAACATTCCCTTTGTGGTCTCCCTGACTTCCTTCAGCTCTTTGTTAATGGATTCCATGAATGTCTTTAGTGATCTTTGTGTATTCTCTACCTGGTCTCTTAATTCGTGAATTACTCTTTGATTAGTTTCCTCCCTTCTGTGGGATTCCTGCAGTTCTCTTTGAGTGTTCTCTGCCTGCTCACGCCATTCCTCCCTTTCTCTTTGAGTATTCTCAAGTTGTTCATGCAAATCCTGTATCAGTTTTTGAGAAGCTTCCTCACGCTTATGATATTCCTGTATAAACTTCTGGGATGCCTCCTCTCTCTCCCTATCACGCTCATACAGAGTCCTTTGTACATTGTCAAACTTCTCATTTATCATGTTTGCTATTAGTGTTTGTAGAGCTATTTGGGAACTCTCCTCTGGGTTATTCTTTATCTGTTCTAATCCCTGATTATCAAGGTTGGGAATTGAGATACCCGAATTTGCCATTTTTCTTGTGTTTTTCCGGCTTACTCGGCCCATTTGAGATAAAGATTGCACCAGTTTTGTGCTAGAACACTATCTTAAGGCAACCATCAACCAAAGTTTGCATTTGTACAGTCAATAGTCTACAGATACAATCTAGTTCAACAGATACATCTATTCAACATCAAACGACTATATGTTAAAGGACTTCGAACCGCAGAAAAGAATTTGGAAAACCAGAAATTATTAGGATTAGTGAGAGATGTGGGTAAAAAATAGGAATAGATTGGTGTGGGGAGGCACAAGGAGAGTTAACTATGTCCTACTCACAGTGCAGGAAATGGGTTGGGTAGGATGCAAGTAGAGAGAGAGAGAAAAAGAAGAGACAGAAAGGGGTATAAAGAGAGACCAGAAAAAGAATAGAAACGTAAAAATTAATGTTATTATAGAGGTTAAAAGACCGTCTATTTAGAGAGGAATGTGAATATGTTCAGAGAAGGGGAGGGACATTGAGGAGATGTGAAAAGCTTTAAGGGAGAAGAAAAGATCAGAAGTTCAGTAGAGCTAGATAAAAAACAAAAAGATAATTAAGAAAGAAAGAAAAAGAGAAAGAAGACAAGAAAAGAAAGGAAAACTCTCATTCACGTAATTCTGAAATAAAAATTATAAGATGAGAAAAAAAAAGTTACTGGAAAACAATTATTTTTTCAGAAGAGGCAAAAATTAAAGATTGATAAAAGTTTTAGAAGGGAAAAAAATTTATATACATATATATATATATATATATATAAGGTAACAAAGAACAAAAAACAAGCAAAAAAAAGAAAAGAAGAAGAAGAAAAAAAAAGAGAAAAAAAAAAAAAAAAGAAAAAAAAAAAAAAGAAGAAAAAAAAAAAGTCTTTTGATTTTTTTTTTTTTTTTGTTTTTTTGTTTTTGGGGGGGGAGGAGTGGGAAGAATCCTGTATCTCCCTTTTGTCTGCAACCAGTCTCTTGGAGTCTCTGGTCAGCTTGAGGTCCTGTGGCTTGATTGGTTTCTTAAGTCAGTTGGTTGGAAGAGGCAGAAAAATGCTCTGCTTTACCCAAGATTTTGAGATCCCCCTCCCAGGTTAGTTTTCTGGGAGGGTGGTCTGCTTTGAGAGTCACAAAAGAGGGGGATGTGGTGATGAGGCTAGGTTCTGGGTGGAGTTGAGGCCTTTCAGCAAACAGTAGCTTTTCCCTGGGGCTATTTTGTGATAACTCACAGCGCCCAGCCTGGAGCCATTCTCAGGGTTTCTGTTTTTCAATTGATTGTGGTGGCTGCTAGAGGGAGGGGCAGCCTCTGGCTCTGGTTACCCAGTGAGGCTAGGCTGGCGCCTGTGCTGGGTGACTTTTCCCTGGATGGAGCTGAGTCTGGCAGGTCACTTCGGCGTTAAGTTCTTGTGACCTGCTAAATGACTCATTTTATTCCAAGGCCTGAGCTGAAGCTAGCAGCAACTCCGAGCTTTGTCGGTATCCAAGATGGAGATCACCGGTGCTGGGGGGGGAGGGGTGGCCTTCCTTCCTCTGCTCCCTGAGGAGTGAGGATGTCGGGCTTGTACTCACGCTGAGTCTTGGGTCCTGGGTCGTCTCTGGTGCCGAGTCTTGGATCCTGGGTCGTCTCTGGTCTGCAAGCTGCAGGGTGAAGATGTCCGCTCTTTGTTGGTTCTTGCTGGTGTTGAGTAGAATCCGCTCGGCCGCTGCGTCTGGCTCCTTCGTCCCGGACTCTCTGTGTGAGCGCTCAGGTATAGAAATTTTCTTAATAGAAACCCAGAAACACAACAAATCAAAGAAAGCTTGGACAAACGGGATTGCATGAAATCACAAAGCTTCTGCTGGCACAGGACATAGCTAGCCAGATCAATAGAAATCCCAAGGATTTGGAGAAGATCTTCACTAGCCATACAATGGACAAGGGTCTCACATCTAAAATATACCTGAAACGCAAATAATTAAAATGCCCAAAAACAAACGCTCAAAGAAACAACTGCCTAATGAATAAGTGAGCTAAAGACTTAAACAGAAACTTCTCTGAAGAGGAAAGAAGGGTGGCCAATAGACACAAGAAGAAATGCAAAACCTCCATAGCCATAAAAGTAATGCAAATCAAAACACCATTGAGATACCACCTCATTCCATTTAGAATGTATATATTCAAGAATTGTAATAAAAACAGATGCTGGAGGAGATGTGGACAAAAGGGAACCTTACTGCATTGTTGGTGGGAGTGTAAACTTGTTCAACCACTTTGGAGGTAGTATAGAGGTTCCTCAAAAGACTCCACTTACAGCTCCCCTATGACCCAGCAATCCCACTTTTGGGCATTTACCCAAATGATCACAAACAAAGCTATCAGCTCAACTATGTTTATTGCAGCATTATTTACTACAGCTAAGATGTGGAACCAACCCAGATACCCCTCAGCAAATAAATGGATCAATAAAATGTGGTATATATACACTATGGAATTCTATGCCTCCATCAGAAAAGATGGCATTGCCCCATTTGTTATGAAATGGAACGACTTGGAAAAATTATATTAAGTGAAGTAAACCAGGCCCAAAGAAACATAGGTCCCATGGTTTCCCTTATTTGCAATAACTAATATATGTCTGAGACAAGCAGAAACTGTCAGAGAAGTTGATGTTAGTAGAAATTAACTCCAAGATAAGGATTCAAATGTATTTTTTTCTTGTGATTTTTTCTAACATATGTATAAGTTTATTTCTTTGTTTCTTTGTATGTCCTTCCCCTACGGTAAGGCCTTGATTTCACTGTATTTGATGTTTGTATAATTTCTGGAGGGGAGGGAAAAAAACATATTGTTTAAATAGGGATACAGGTGTACCCATTCCAGCAATGAGATGTACAAAACTTTATGTCGAAAAACAAAATGTACAACTTTGGTGGGGTGGGGGAAGATGGGAAGGGATGGAAAGGGGAAACAAATGAGGAGGCAACAACGCTTGGTAAGAAATGAACTCATTACATTGCCCATGTAATTGTAGCCCCTCTGAAAGATAAGTTCACAATTTTTAAAAAAAGAGGCAAAAAATCACCTCTATGGTTTCTTGTGAAAAGACAGAATAATACAATCAGTTTCTCAAGGAAACTGAACCATAACTATAGTATTGTCAAATCCATAAATGATGTAAGAAGACAAGAACAAATTTCAACTCAAAGTGTATGATACAAAATTTACTTTGTCTCCTGTAAACAACCTTTCAATTCTATCTATGTCTTCTTCCCAAAGTGATTGGTATTTTATTCTAATCATATTTTTAAATTAACTTTAAGTAGCTGTATAAAAATTGCTGTTTGACAAAGCAGTTTATGTATAGTATTTAGTGTGGTTTTTTTTCTTTTCTTTTTTCTTTCCTGAGGTTTGAAATATGGGTCTGGGCGCTGTCCCTGAGCTCCTTTGGATGAATGCTAGAACTCTTTCACTTGAAGCACAGCAATACTTTCAGATTTTTCTGAGATTTAATTGGAGATAAGAATCTCATGGACTTTCCTGCCAGGGCTGGCTTCAAAACTCAATCCTCAGCCTCCTGAGCATCTAGGACAACAGGCGTGAGCCTCTAGTGCCAGGCTTAATAAAATGCATCATGTTTATTTTTGGCTAGTCCTGGGGGTTGAACTCAGGGTCTTGGCAATGTTCTTGAGCTTCTTTTCCTCATGCTAGCACTCTATGACTTGTCAGAGTGCCAATTACAGATTGTTTTGTTTATGTAGTACTGAGGAATCAAACCCAGGGCTTCACACATGCAAGGCAAACATTGCATGATCTAGAAGTCAGAGGAAAAAAATGTGTTACCAGGATGAAACAGGTTTGGGATGGGAAAAAGAGAAGTAGTGGGTTTAATTATAAAAAGGAAGCATGAGACAGACTCATTTTTGGTAAAGAAACGTGTCTGTAAATATGGTATATTCATATAGAGTTGATATAAATATGTTGGGATTAATATGTGTGCAAAATAATTAAAACTACTGAAGTCTGCATAAAGTATTTGTGAAATATTAATGTCCTACTTGTGATGTCATGCTATAAATATTTAAAGAAACCAGGAAAATTATTCCAGGGATATTTCTGTGTTCTTCTTATAACTTCATAAAAATCCATACTAACCTCAATAGAATTTAATGATAACTAGAAAACAGAAGTCAATATGGAATGTTTACATTGAAAAATAGTCTGGGTCCAAGCTTGAGCTGAAATATACCCTGCTAATTAGAAGGCAGAGATTTAGAAGAAATATCAGGGCCACTTTTGACAAAAAAAATTGTGAGAAATTACAAAACCAAAGTAAGTTAGACATAGTGTAATTTCCCTGTTATCTCATGTTTGTGGAAGTCATTACTCACGAGAGGCTTGGCCAGAAAAATAATCTAATGTGGTTAGAGTCTTAGCAGCTTCAAGCACCAGTAGTGCCAAAGGAAAAAAAGAAAAAGAAGAAAACAGAAAAGGAAAGGAAAGGACAGAAAAGGAAACTATTTCCATTTCATTCTTAGTTTTATGTCAGTGGGTACAAGAATTGAAAATATTTGTTTTTTTGAGGATTCAGGCCTCTCTAATATGAAAGTATTTATTTCAAGTAACTATTGTATTACTACTATTTATGAAATTATTATTAGGCCTTCTTGGCGATTTAATGCATGGCTTTGTATATATTAGTCTGTTTCTACAACTGAACTGTACCCCAGCTCTCTTGTAAAGTTTAGAAACTTTTTATGAATTCTTGAATAGTTTGCTATTCTACTTTACATCTTATCTTTTCTCTCCCACCTTTTCCACTGTGTATTTCAATTTGTGTTGAAAACTTTCCTCAATTTTATCTTCTAAACTTAGAATGTTGCTGTTGAGTTTATAGAGAAGTCGGTTGTTTTTATGACATCTTTTAAAATTATATGCAGATATATGTTCTTCACATGTATGATTGATTATTAGAGTTCATTGCAATAATCAACATTTTATATGGTCACATGCACATACATATTGAGCCATTGTGATCCTCTCCTAAGAATAGCTTCCCATCTTCTTGCCATGTGAATGCTTAGAGTGCAGTTAGTTAATCATGTCCAAGAGGAATTATTTGTCGTTTACTATCTATTGGATTAACTTGTAGATTTATGCACATAGTGTAGTTATTTCAAATGAGGAAAAATTTGCAGCATATATTTAATTGGATCTGGCTTATTTCACTTAATATCGTTTTCCAGTCTTTCCATTTCCTCAGGAATGGGTAATACCATTCTTTCCAAAGGAAGCACAGAATATCATCAATAAAACAGCATTGAAGGCCCAGAAATGAGGCCACTCCTATAGGCACATAATCTTTGATAAGTAAGTCAGAAACCCAGGATGGAAGAAAGACAGCCTTTTCAAAAAATTGTGCTGAGCGGCTGGGAAGGTAGCTCAGTGGTAGAGAGCTTGCCTTGCATGCCTGAGGCCCTGGGTTCGATTCTTCAGCACCACATAAGCAAAAAGAAAAAAGCCAGAAGTGGGGCTGTGGCTTAAGTGGTAGAGCACTAGCCTTGATCTGCAGAGCTGAGGGACAGAGCCCAGGCCGAGAGTTCAGGCCCCACGACTAGACCCCCAAAAATTGTGCTGAAAGAATTGTCTGTACACAGAAAACTTTAGTTAGATCCTTATATATTCCCCTGCACCAGAATTGATCCCAAATGGATCGAAGACCTCAATGTAAGTCCGGATAACTTGAGAATGTTACAGGGAAGGTTAGGGGAAACACGAGGGCCCCTTGTCACAGGTCAAAACTTCCAAAGTAATTTTGGATAAATGGGATTACATCAAACCAAATCAATCATTTGTCAGACTCAAAAGCCATGAAGAAAAATGAGATAGTGTAGCACAGATTTATTAGGGAGCAAACCTACAGATGAGAGCCTCAGCCAATGCTAAACCCTTACTCCCTTATCTACCTAGGTTATTTGTAGTGGGTTTACATGAATATAAGAGTTTTCTTGTGGAGAATAGGAATACAATGCTAAAACATTGATAGCATGTGAAATGAGCTATAGCTGAAAAAAGGGAGGGATTTAGGCAGGGGGTCTAGTTCAAAGCCTTGGCTTGGTGCCAGCTAAGTAAGGTATAGCTGCACAAAGGAAGAGGGATAAAATAGGAGTGGTTATAAACAAAAGCACTGGTCTGAAGCCTCAAAATAAGGACCCCAGTCTGTGTGGACCAGTCGCTAACAAGGTTTTTTAAAAAAATTAACAAGCACTATTTTAGATTTTTGCAGAGTGGGATAGTGCATAGTCACAGGCAATGTCTGCACTGTCAGGTAGTCCAGTCTTCTCTTTCACATGTTAACCAATAGCCAAGTTTCAACACAAATGACTACAATGAGAATGTACAAATCATACTGTGACTTTTCCCTCTCATGAATCAAAATTCTGTCAAATGATTTCTGTCTCCAAGATGTTTACACATTTCTCATTATCTTTCCTATTTTGTCTTCATTATTGATGCTCTTTTTTTGTTGTTGTCTTGTGTGTACGTGCCATTTTTAGGGCTTGAACTCAATGTTTAATGGTCTCCTTCATATTTTTTACTCATGGATGATGACACTCTATTCCTTGAGCCACATCCTCACCTTCTGCTTCTTGCTGGATAATTGGAGATAATTTTTCACATTTTTGTCTGCACTGACATTGAACTAAAATATTCAGGTCTTAGCCTCCTGAGTTTCTAGGATTCTACACATGAACAGTTAACACCAAGCTTTGCTATACTGTTATTTTAATTATGTGTTAGAAGAAACTGGAAGTATATTTGTTTTAAGTGTGCAATTTTCAAATACAAGTTTGAATCAACTTGATATAATGTAACTTATCAATTTTAACAGTGAAATATATGAATGTTACACATTCTCAAAGAAATATAATTGAAAACAAAAGGCATAATTTTTTTCTCAGAACAAGTAATGGAACCATGAATTTCATTCATATTATAATTCATGTTTTATATAACTTTAATTAGCACCCTTCCATGACTAGGTTCAATTCCTCTGTACCACAGAAAAAGAAAAAGCCAAAAGTGACACTGTGACTTAAGTGATAGAGTGCTAGCCTTAAGCAAAAGAAGCTCAGGAACATGCCCAGAACTTGAGTTCAACCCCCAAGATTGGCAAAAAAATAAGTGAGCCTGATAAGACATATTCTTCTGGGAATCAGAGGAGGGCCGAGTTTATAGGTAAGAGGTAGGGTAGAGGGTAGGTGATGGTGGTTAACCTCTGTAAGCTACTCAGGAGGCTGAGATCTGAGGATCCCAATTGCAAGCAGGAAAGTCTATATGAGACACTTTTCTCTAATTAAACACACAAAAAGCCAGAAATAGAGCTGTGGTTTAAGTACTAGAGTGCTAGCCTTGAGCACAAAAGCTCAGGGATCAGGGACTGGGAAGGTGGCTCAGTGGTAGAGCACTTGCCTTGCATGCCTGAGGCCCTGGGTTTGATTCCTCAGCACCACATAAAAAAAGAAAAAAGCCGGAATGGCGCTGTGACTCAAATGATAGAGTGCTAGCCATGAGCTAAAGAGCTGAGGGACAGCACCCGGGCCTAGAGTTCAGGCCCCACAACCTGACCCAAAAAAAAAAAAAAGCTCAGGGATCAGATACCATCCAGGCCATGAAATCAAACCCCACAAGCACACACATGCACACACACACACACACACACACACACACAGACACACACACACACACACACACACACACACACACACACAAGATAGAGCATTTGCCAGTCAGCCTGCACAAGTTCCATCTCTAGCAACTCAATATTAAAAAAAAAGAGGGAGAAGGGAAGGAAAGACTTGCTCCAGGAGGTGATATAAGCAGTGCCAAAATTCCACAGGAGTTCTAAGATGTGGATTCAGGGCAGAGGGCCTCAGGAAGAAGGTACAGCATGGGCAAAGGTCCTGAGGTGTGGTGGAGAGCAGATGGTATGGGTGGAATGAAGGTTCTGTGGCTTCAGGCAAGTATGGCAGGACATTCAAGGCTGAGTCACAGGTAGGGCAGAGGGTGGGGTCCCAGAATGGGGCCCAGGGTGAAGATTAGCTCAGATTTTACCAGGGACCCCATCCATTTCCTGTGGCTGGGAGCTTATTTTTAACAGCTCCTGACCCTCAGACCTCCTTTGCATGTAGGATTCAGGGCAAATGCAGGGAATAATGCTTGCTTAAGAAAAGCTTCTAGCCCAATGCCACCAGTGGCTCAACCCCTGTAAATCTTAGCTACTCAGGAGACTGAAATAGATATCTTGTGTCAAGCCAGCTCAGGGGAGGAAAGTTAGTGAGACTCTTCTTGCCGATGACCTACCAAAAGCCAGAAATGGAGCTGTGGCTCAAGTGGTAAAGTGCTAACCTTGAGTGAAAAAGTTAAGAGACCAGAGCCCAGACCCTGCGTTCAAGCCACTGTACTGGCACAGAAAAATAAAGAAAAGCTTTCAGGAGCTCCTAGCTCACTGTGGTGAAAGGCCATATCAGCTGGGCACTGGTGGCTCACACCTGTCCTCCTAGTCCTCAGAAGACTGAGATGTGAGGACCACGGTTCAAAGCCAGCCCAAGCAGGAAAGTCTGGGAGACTCTGATCTCCAAGGAACCTCCATAAAACCGGAAGTGGCTCTGTAGCTCAAGTGGTAAGCTGAAGAGTTTGGGGACAGCGCCCAGGCCCAGAGTTCAAGCCCCATGACCAACCCCTGGCCTGCTTGTACCTCACTCTGTGGCTCTAGGCCCACTTTCCAGCGGGCCCCTAAGGGTCTCCCAATTCTAGGTGTCCTACAAGTCTTGAGAGCAGCCTGTTTGGAGGCCATTCCCTACAGAGCAAGACACAGTACCAGAGAAGGGTGGAGTCTTGGGGCATGGAGATAATCAGAATGGCATCTGTCATGGATGTAAGGTGGATCTGAACAGTAAATTGAAGTCTCAGACCACAGTTCTGAGCCAGGAGGGGAAGAAGCTGCAAGATGTCACACCAGGTAATGCCCACTCATGAGGGTATCTCAAGAGTGTGAATTTGTCAGGCACACCTTGGGCAGGTGTTGAGTTGGTCTCATGAAAGACTTGTAGTCTCAGGAATCCACAGCCGGCTGGCTGTCCCTGTAGTCCCAGGGCTCAGAGGCCTCCTTTCCTCACTAGTTCTCAGGGGCACATGAAGGTCTGCAATCGTGGGCCAACTACAAATGAGCATCCAATTTGTCCTGTGGCCCAGTGCACAGATGGAGGGACAGGTTCCATGGAACTTACTGCCATGGCCCAGACCCCTTAGCCCAAGAAGGATTTAGGGAGAAACCACTTGATATGCCTGTAGAGTTTACTGTGACAATGCCTCAGGACTGCCCCCAGTTCTAGCTCAGCTCATCATTACCACCTTCCAGTGTATGTGTTTTGTATGTGTGTGTGTGTGTGTGTGTGTGTGTGTGTGTTTGTATGTTTGTCTGCATGTCTGTGTGTCTGTGTGTGTCTGTGTGTGCATGCATAAGCACCTTGGTACTAGGGTTTGACCTCAGGGCCTGGGCTCTGTCCCTCACTTTTTTCATTCAGGGCTAGCACTCTACCACTTAAGCCACAGCTTTTCTTCCAGGTTTTGGGTGGTTATTTGCAGAAGAGAGCCTCACAGACTTTTCTATCTAGGCTGCCTCTGAATGGCACTCCTCAGATCTCAGACTCCTGAAGAACTAGGAGTATGAGAGCATGAGCTATTAGCATCTGGCCACACTTCCTTTCTTGGCTAAAACATATTACCGCTCTCCCAGCTGAGCACTCATCTACAGCTACCCCTCCTACCTCAGGCTTCAGATGAAACATAACCTCCTCCCCTAAGGAAAAAGAATGGGATCAGGTTTGAGTTATACGTTCTTCACACAGTCAGGGGCTGGTGGAAGCTGATGTGGAGGTCAGAGATCTAGGCCAGGGCAAGTAGACAGCTGTTAGAACAGAAGAGATTAGGAAAAGACATCCATGCAGCTGGATGCCAGTGGCTCATGCCTATAATCCTAGCTACTGAAGGCTGAGACCTATGGATCAATCAAGATTCAAAGCTAGCCTGGGCAAACTCTTATCTCCAAAGAATTATGAAAAAGATGGGAAGCGGAGCTACTGTAGTTCAAGTAGTACAGCACCAACCTTGTGCAAACAAGTTAAAGATACCTAGGATACCACCTAAGCTCTGAGTTTAAGCCCTGGTAAACACACACACACACACACACACACACATGCACACACACACACACACACACACACACACACACACACACACACACACACACATCCTTAGCAGTTGGCAGAGGCTCATACCAGAAATCCTAACTACTCAAGTGGTTGAGCTCTTAGGGCAGCAACTTAAACCAGCCAAGGCAGGAAAGTATGTGAGACTCTTCTGTCTATTCAGCTATTAAAAAAGATGAAAGGTGAGCTGTGGTTCAAGTGTTAGAGGGTTAGCTTCGAACAAAGGAAGCTCAGGGACAGTGCCAAGCTCTGAGTTCCAGCTCTAAGATTTTTTTAAAGACACCCTACACCCCATTCAGGCCATAAATCCTGATTTTGGTCATCCTAGATCTCACCTCTACTCCTACCACTTCCACAGCACAAGTGTCCGGTGTGTGGCTAGCACTGGGTTAAGAACTTACACAAGGGGGACATAGCCAGTTCAAGGATAATGCCCTAGAACATTGAGGCACTGGCCATACCAGTCTCTCATCCCCTAGTTCTCTGGCCCTGGAGCTCAAAGTCTGTGCCTCTGTATTCTGACATCTGGAATTGTCTAGAGGCCCTGCTAGGGTTGGAAGATAGACTTACCTGTGAAAAGATATGTTGACATTTCCTAGACATCGACCAATACTTCCAAGCCACCTTGGCCTCACCTCCCATGTAAACCCTGATCATCCGTGCTGGGTTAGCCTTCAGTCAGTTATCAAGCTCGAGTTGGTCAGAGCCACTGGCAACCACCCTTCCCCCACTCCACTGCCAGACTGCTGAGAGTGGGAAGTACAGCCAGAGGCCCAGCTGAGAAAAATGACAGGACATCACATGACTGACCCTGCCCCCCCCAGAGGCAGGGGAGAACATATGCCAGCTGGCCCTGCTGACCCAGAATACTCTGGAGGTGTACAAAGATATGGACAGCCGAATTTGGGCTCCAAAGGAAAAGTGGAATATTTAGGTCTCTGACAATTTAAGACTCATTACAGATCCTGATCGAGGCAAAAGGCAAGTATGCAATGGAGAAGGGGCACTATCCGAGATTAGGAATAGGCAGACAGGCACTCACAAAGTGGACAGGGGAAAATGAGGGAAACACACACACACACACACACACACACACACACACACTAACGGGTAGCCCAAGGCCTCAGGGAGTCCTTGAGCACATGAATATTCCAACCACCGAGAAGATGGCACTATTGTTATCAGAACAACTGTAGACAAAACTCAGAGCCTCTACACATATGGAATGGCTCCTAACACAGCAGGTCATTTCCTACTGTACACACAGCTTTTTCCAGAATTTATTTTTTATTTCAGTTTTCTCAAGGCTAGCATTTTATTGCTTGTACCACAGCTCCATTTCTAGTTTTTGCTGGTTACTTTCAAATCAGAATCTAATGGACATTTTTTTCTTGGTCTGCTTTCAAACACAATCCTCAGATTTCATCTTTCTGATTAACTAGTATTAATGACATGAGCCACTAGTGTGGCTTCTACTTTTTTCTCTATAACTATCTAATGCACATACTTAGATAGTAATGTAAAACTGAGATTATAGAAGCAAGATGTACAGTGATGATACTGTCCTGTCAGAAATTCAAGTTAGTTATGTAAATTTCTTAAGACCATAAACAAAAAATACCATGATACAGTGTAAGAGAACTCACTATTGAACATATGAGCTTTAAGAGCCTTCTAATAGATCCATTATTTATTGTTACCCAACATTATAAAAAATGTATGAGGCACTTTTAAAATAGAAGTCCTATGCATGACTACATAAATACTTTGTTTTTTAAGACACTTGTTTTCATCTAAAAAAGTAGGCCTGTCTATTTTCTTCATGTGATTTTGATGATTGAAGGTGCTTAGTGAGAAGGTCAAAATGTATTAGTAGTCCTAAACTATCGATTCTCATTTTTTCTTCTTGGAGAATATAATGATCAAAGCAATAGTTCAGAATCATGCTTCCAGTGCAAGTGGATCACCAGTGAGAAATCCTCAATACCATTATCCACAAAGTTTTGTCACAGATAAAATCTTCCTGCCTTCTCTAGCTGCTTTACTAACTTGGACCTATTTCTTCATTGTACAGGAAAAGTGTGATTCAACTGATTTCAGAGAAATTTTACAAGAATTACCAAGGATTTACTAGAATTACGAAGGATTTAGATTCTTGTCTGTAATTTGGTCAAAGCTATGTCTCTTTATATAGGCTACTAAAATGTATTTACTAATTCCAAGTAAATATATAAGTTCTATTTCCATCTTTTTTTAAAAAATAAAATTTTGTTTGCTCTATCAGTTGATCAGAGGCATGAATTTTGTGGCTAGCTAGGTCATTGCATATCTGTATCTCCCTTCCTTTCTCTATTTCATGGTTCTCATAGATAATATGATTGCACCATAATTATCCTAATTTATTTTGCTTTTATATTTTTGGTTGCATCATTTCACTTTTTGCTCTGCCATTTCCCAAATCATTTATATAGAGGGCATTATTTCATCTTTTCTCATTCCTAGAATAAGCTGCACATGAAGACATCACTGGTCCTTATTTTTAGTCTGTACCTTTGAATACGAAGGAACATCTTTCCTCTGTTCTCCATCAATTACCTACTCTCTAGTTAGAATAATTTAGAATAGTAAAACTGGAAAAAGGATATAAATCAAATATGCAGAAAATTCACTAGATTTTTCTGACCAGTTCAACCTATGTGAACTATTAGGGAAATACATGGAAACTTCATTCCCATTGGCACTCAAAGTCTCTGGTTAGGCAATTCTTAGGAAGATGAGGAACAAGATGAAAAAATAAGGAATGGTATCAATTGCAAGACAAAAATTGGAGAAGGATCCAAGTAAATTTCTTCATTGGGCTGCTGAAAATATTCAGCCTACTACAATGCGGAGACTACTTTCCAAAAAGGCCACTCATGTGAATACTAGGGATGATGATGAGTATACCCCTCTTCATCAGGAAGCCTACAGTATACACTTAGACATTGTCCATGAGTTGGTGGCTCAAGTGGCAAATGCAATAACTGTAGATGGCTGGACAACCTTGCACATTGTATATATGCAGAATAATACCAGAGTGGCTTCTTTCTTACTTCATCATGATACAGATACCAATGCCCAAACTAAAGGCCTCTTGCTGCTGAGAATTGAGATAGCAAAGATACAATGGACCTCTGCCGCTGACTGGCTCTGTCGGGACGATGGAGGACACCTAGTGGAGGAACTGGAACAGGTGGGGAGATGGCAAACGGACAACTCACACAGAAGAGGAGTGAATGCTGAGTGTGATTTATTGCAGAGGATAACACACTTTTATAGCTAAAATCTCCATGAGAAAGGGCAAAAAGTTACACAATCTTGCTGCAAGTCTTCATTTTTGGGTGTTCACCAGCCGGTCGCCTGATCTTGTTTTTTGGATTACCAGCTATGACAATAGGCACTTGTTTTCGGCTTTACCTCTATTTTTAAGAAATACAATTGGTTTTGATGTTTATCACCTATTAACCATTAACCAGAGCACACAGGCAAGGTGCTGGATAGAAAGGCATGAACTCTAGTACTTTATAGTTACTTTTGTTTAGTTTTGTACTTTATATGTTTCAAATCTTTTTTAAACAATTGTGCTTCTTTGCCATTCTTTAGAGGGTCCCTAATTTGTGGCCAAAATCATGATATTTAGTATACTTAGTTAAATCTGGCCATATATCAAATTTAAGCTCATAGTGTCTTTTCTGTAACCCTTTCACATAATCGTTTACTCTTCTCCATAGAGGCCTTAACTGTCTCATAAGATCTTTCTTGTTCCTTCTTTGATAGTAAGTACCAAGGAGACCTAGATCTAGCAAGTCTCTCAGTAAATGAAAGAGAGTAATAGGAAGTTTTTTCTTCTAAGTAGTTTTCCCAATGGTTGCCATACTTATCATACACACCTGTAAAAGGCTATGGATCTGGGGGAAGTCTTTGGGGTCCTCTAGATAATGGAGGATCCCACCATTTTCCTCTGATAAGCCATTGCCACCTTCCATCTACCAACTTTTTAATAATCTTATTTAGCTTTTGGTCTAAATATCCCTCTATATCTTTCTTATCTACAGGATACCTATATGAGTCTATTGTATATGCTTTAGGATTAAAGGGAAGTCTCCAGTAGCCATACACTCTTTTTGCTCTAGCCATGCCTACAGCTTCCTGTAAATCTCTTACAAACAATTCCTTCTGCTGAAGTGATGTCATGAACCCCCCATACTTTTATATTTACTTATGACTTGTCTAATAGCTTCCATAAGAGGGGCTTGTACCGTAGCACTTAACTCTGGTGAGTTAGTCATATTCTCAGGACACTCATCGGATGTTGGAGTCATCAACACTTTTAAGAAAGAGCCTTGAATAAGGGAATATTGAGCATGAGTAAGTAGAACAAGCAGCAGGAACAGTAAAAAATTAATAGGCACTCCTATACAGCGAAGAAAAGCAAAACAGGAACAGAAACACATCTTTCCCAGGTGCTTGCCTGCCTTTCCAGGAGGTAGGCCTCTTTGAAGGCCCATTCTCTGAGGTAGACTTCAGTGAAGTCTCATTCTCAGAGATAGGCCTCTTTGAAGCCCCATTCTCTGAGGTAGACTTTGGTGAAGTCCCATTCTCAGAGATAGGCCTCTTTGAAGCCCCATTCTCTGAGGTAGACTTTGATGAAGTCCCATTCTCAGAGATAGGCTTCTGTGAAGCCCCATTCTCAGGTCTGAATGCAGGTATTCCATGCTCAGCAGACTTCACGGGAGTAGGCATGGCATTTGCCCCTATTTTATATGTTAGATGTGCCAGAGAAATTTCTTCTCATATAGAGAAGATGGAGCAGAAGACTAGTTTGAAGAGGACTGGAAAGACAACAAGAATACATATAACAATAAGTATTATGACTTCAAATGTAATCAAGTAGTGCCACCAATATAAAGGATTAAGACTTTTTAATCCTCTCTGTAAATCTGCTGCCAAAGAATTTATCCCCACGGTTTCCAAATGAGCTTGACTAAGGGCTGAGATGTCTTCCTGTAGCTATCCTATCTCATGAATTAAGCTATTGTCCTTCCAGAATTTTTGTAAATGCACTTTGGTAACTTCCCAATCTAAGCTCTCATTATAAGGTAATGGGGTAACACAAATATATTTAAATGACTGATGACAGCTACTGGGTTTTTAGATTATTGACTTCAGTCCTTAACTTTAAGACTACTTTTTCCAAAGCCTCTATTTTGTTTTTTTGTATTTTGGATCAATAATTTTTTGCTCTGTTAATGTTAGAGAAACATCCTTATTTAACTCATTAACAAAATGTGCCGGGCCTTTTCAACCAGCTTCTTGATCTTTCCCCATTTAGGTGGTGTTGCGGTTTTTGTTGAATTAGCCTGTGGTGGTGATAGAGAAAGAGTCTTTATCTTCTGCTCCAGTTTTCTCTGCTGATGTATTTTCATTTTCTTCCTGTCTCTTTTTTGGGCCCGAGAAAGGCCTGATGAGTCTGTTTGGGACCCAAATGGGGGATTCCGCATTCTGTGGGAAAACATAAGCATAGCCTCTCCCAGATGTTAACAGGATGTCTGGCCCATGCCAGGTTCCAGTAAGTAGATCCTTCCATTTTAGTAAAGGAAAAGTTGTAGTTTCTTCCATGCCCCAATGTCTCATCATTGGGGTTATTCCTTGCTCATCAGCATTGAAATAATTAAGAACCAGTAAAGCATGGTTAAGAGTGTAATGGGGGAAGTATTGCTTCTCTCCTCCCTGTCTAATTCTTGTCAATTGACTTTTTAAGGTCTTATGAGCTCGTTTTATGATTGCTTGGCCTTGTGGATTATACGGAATCCCTGTTTTGTGCACGATTTTCCATTGTGCATAAAATTTAGCAAAAGCATTGGAGGTGTATGCTGGTCCATGGTCAGTTTTTATTTCCTTAGGAATTCCTAGGTCTACAAAGGCTTTAACCAAATGTTGAATAACATCTTTCACAGCCTCTCCAGAATGGGCTGTAGCAACCATAACATGAGAATAAGTATTTATAGTAACATGGACAAAGGAGATTTTCCCAAATTTTGTTACATGGGTAACATCCATTTGCCACAGAACTCTAGGCTTTAAGCCTCTAGGATTAACTCCCATTTTTTGTGGATGTAAAACTTCCAGGCATGCCTCACATTCCCTTACAATTTGTCTTGCCTGTTCTCAGGACACTTGAAACATCTTTCTTAAGGCATTAGCATTCTGATGGTGTAGTCTATGACTTTCCTGAGCTTCTTCTAAAGCTGACATTACATGACTTTCCTTAGTTAATAAGTCTGCTAACTTGTTCCCTTGAGACAAAGGTACAGGGAGATTACTATGATCCCTGATGTGTCCCACAAATGCCTTTGTCGTTCTTTGTTGTAATAGCTGTTGTAATTTTATTAATTACTTTATTACTTTAGAATGACCAGTAACTAGGGCTGTTTCAATGGCAGGAAACAAGGAAACCACATAGCGGGAATCTGTGTAAAGGTTAAACTCCTCTGAATAATTTTGAAAGGCTAGCAGAACTGCAATAATCTGTTGTGCAGGTACAGTTGGGTCAGAAGATATTAATGGTGGTTTTGTACTGCAATAAACCACAGACTTTCCGCTAGAAGATCCATCTGTAAAAATAGTTAATGCCCCGCCCAAAGGTTCTGTAACCAAAACCTTTGGAAATATCACAGGGGTTTCAGTATAAAAGGATGTTGGGGCATATGAAAGCTTATTTTACCTGTGTAAGTTAATACAACAATTTTCCAATCATCATCAAATCGTATCAAATGATCTAATTGTTTCTTATTATAAGGGATAATAATGTTAGGTATTTCGTGGCCAAATAATTCTCTAGCTCTTAATCTAGCCTTTAAAATCAAATTAGCACAAAAAAAGGGATATGAAGCAACTATTTTTCCAGGGTTATGGCAATAATGGATCCATGCTAGTATCCCATCCTGCCAAAAACATCCTGTGGGAGTAAAGCTTGTAGCCAGAATTATAAAGGACCATGTTTGTGCAATATTAATTTTCTGTATTTTAGCTGTATTCAATGCTTTTTCTACCAATTTTATACAGGATAAGGCGGCAGGAGTTATTTTCCTGGTAGATTTAGGATTAGGGTCTCCGTCCAACATTTTCATCAAAGGATCTAATTGTCCTGTAGTTATTTTTAAACTAGGCCGAATCCAATTAATATTCCCTAATAATTTTTGGAAATCATTTAATGTTTTTCGTTTATGTATTCTAATTTGTGTCTTTTGAGACATAATATAATCATGTCCAATCACTTTTCCCAGATAATTTAAAGGTCATTCATGTTGAACTTTATCAGGAGCTATTATCAAACTGAATTTTGTTAATTGTTCTTCCATATCCTGTAATATTTTTTCTGTCTTTTCTCTAGTTTCATCGGCCATAAGTATATCATCCATATAATGAATAATATATGCCCCTGGATATTTTTCTCTAATTTGTTTTATAGCCCTTTTCACATATTGTTGAAATAAGGTAGGGCTGTTTTTCATGCCCTGAGGTAGCACTTTCCATTGGTACCTATTATAAGTTTGTTTAAATTAGCTGAAGGGACACTGAAAGCAAATCTCTTGGAATCTTCTGGTTGTAATTTTATTGTAAAAAAGCAATCCTGTAAGTTTATTATTATTATGTATCTACCCTGTGGGACTGCAACAGGAGAGGGTAGACCTGGTTGAAGGGCTCCCATGTCATGCATGGTCTCATTAATTGCCCTTAGATCTTGTAATAATCTCCATTTTCCTGACTTCTTTTTTAATTACAAAAAATGGAGTATTCCAAGAACTGGTAGTCTTTTCTATTCTTCCCTTGACTCAATTGTTCTTGAACTAAGTCCTGTATGGCTTGAATCTTTTCTTGAGTTAGGGGCCACTGATTAATCCATACAGGATCAACACTTTTCCATATTATTTTGTCAGCATAAAGCTGTTCCTCAGTGGCCCCTATGAAAAATTTTGCTCCTTCGATGAGGAGTCTATTTGTACTATTTTATTTTCATGTCTTGCATGATGTCTCTGCCCCATAAAGAAAAGGGCAAGGTGGGAATAACATAAGGTTTGAAGTGGCCTTACTGCCCTTCACATACCCATTTGAGTCTCTGAGCTGACTAAGCTACATTAGAAGCCATCCCTAATCCAATTAAGGAAGAAGAAGACCCTTGCACTGGCCAGGCCATAGGACAATCTTTTCCAGCTATACAGGATCTGTCAGCTCCTGTGTCTAAGAGTCCTGTCATTTGTTTTCCATTGACTTTAATGGCCTTGTAAGGCCTTTTGTCTGTAATTTCCTGAACCCAGGCTACAGTATCTGTGGTGCCAAACCCTCCTTTTCTGTTTTGAGTCAGTGTGGGATTAAGCAAGTTTAGATATGAGAGTAAAATATTTGGGCAATCCTCTGCCCTTTATTAACTTGAACAGTCTCTTTTAGAGACCTTATCATGACCTTTATAGTGGTAGGCCTCTGAGTCTATTACACCTGGTAATACCTCAAAATTCTTTTTATAGTTTGAGCCACCAGTGTACGGCAACACCAATACTTACTGTAAAAAATTCATGAATTCCGTGGAATTCTTCCAAGTGAATTGCCTGCATTGGATGTCAAAATGTATTCAAGAGTTTTTGTATACATGTATAATGATTTCTGCAGAGTTTGTGAAATTTTAATCAGAAATAATTTTAACTTATCTGTTTAAATGAATAGTACAGGAACTAAAGTATTTCTGGTGCTTGTCTGAAAAAGAATATTTTAAAATATTCTATGTTTGTATAATGTGTCCTTTCAGATTGTATTCCATATAGAAAGTTTTAATTTCCTTTTTTTCCTAGGTCCTAATATTATTTTTCTTTGGGATAAAATGAAAATGTTGTCTAATTTCAAAAGTTTTGTAAAGTTTATGGTATGTAAAAGACTTTCTGAGGTGAAGATTTAATACACTGATGTCAAACTAAATTTAATTATATGAATTACGTGTTTTGTTACACTTGTTATTTTGTAATCAACTTTTTAATAACTGTTTTTCATTTCTTGCATCTGAAGAAAGAAAAATACGGAATACTTCACAAATTTTCATATCATCCTTGTGCAATTGCCATGTTAATCTCTGTATTGTAATTTGGGAATACCTGCTGCTGAAGCATGTAGTATCTTCCAAATTTAAGCAGTTCATGATGCAATCTTTATACAGACTTATATCTACGGTTGCCTACTTGTAATAAGGAAATTATATTGTTCCTCACAATGCTACTGATCTTATTTCCCTAAAATTCTGTGAATAGTGGAAAAAAATATATTGTTCATCTTAATGCTCACATTTGCAAATTTTTTTTGTCAATGACAATTTTAAGTCTTTTTTATTTGGAATTTGATCATACTTTCAATAATTTATTGCTAGGTCCAAAGGTGATGGCTTTTTCATATACTAATTGATCCAACTGAATTAGCTTTGTGGAGCTAATGGATTCAAAGTAAGCCTTGCTTAAGAGCTACTTCTAACCTTCTGCAGTTGACATATTCCCAAGTGAGGTCTTACTGGCACAAATGTCTACCTGACCCTTTATTCTGACCAATCAGAATATCTTACCCTGACACCATAGATTGTTTTACTTGAACAACACTAATCTTAGTTACAAGGAATCATAGAGAGATGAACAGTTCAGTCATAACTGTTCAGACTAGAAGGTATTTTATCAAAATATAATTGTTTATTATATCTAACATTTCACAAGTAACTAAAGCCAAGAAGGGGAAAAAAATTGATCATATTCGTGATTACTTAATATCCTGGCCTGTCTACCATCCTACCAGGCAGGAAGCAGGAGAAGTCCAGATGTTTCTTCTCATTATTAGGCCTTAAATTGGTAATGTTTTCATCACAGTGTTTTCTCTTGCCTACAGGCTGTAAATCTACAAATAGTAAAGCTTTAGGTCCAACTCTATCAAACACTGAGGTAGAGATAATGTAATAATACTTTAAAACAGAGTTGCCTTTGATACTGTAACCACAACAGAACAATTCAAAACATGTGTCTTTTTTCTTATAGTATATATAGTTATATATTTTATATTTATATGTGCTGATTTTATATTTCACACAATGAAACTTACTAGAATTAGTTGATAATTTCACAAATAAATTAAAATTTATTTATTCCAATAAATAGAATTGGAATATAAATAATTAGGTTTAAAATGTATATTAGAATATAAAAAGTATCAACGCAGTGTCTTTGGTATAAACTTGTGATACATTCAAACTGTTTTGGTTTTCTGAATTCACATGGTAAAAAACCAATTTTGTTTTCCTCTATTCTATAAGGGATTTTACTCTGCTTCTCTGTTTATTGTTTCAATTCACTGATTCCAAACTGTTTTTCTCCATATTTCTGAAGCATTCCTACTGATTATGCCCAAATTTTTCTGATAAGATGTCTAACAAATATTATTCTTCTGCACGACCCAATGATTCCTAGGATCCCAGGTACCAGTTACCTGCATCATCAGATAACAAGGGCAAGACTTCTCACATAGGCCCATGCAACATACAACAAAGTAATTGAAGACCCATTTCAATTTCTCATTTCCTATATTTCAGGGCCACAGTTCCTTGAGATGCAGGATTTAGCAGTAAGCAATTGTGAAATGCAAGGCAACTTAAAATGAAAGATGAGATCACAAATTTTGAGAGTATGTACTATGATTCAAACATTCAACTTACAGATGGCCAGCCCATATCAGAGAACAAGTTCACAAGGTGTCATAAGATTATTTTTAATACCCCTCCCCTATGATTAATGAAAGATTTTAGTCCAGCATAAGTGGGCCAAAAATAGTTCCTGGAAGGATAGATCCATAATTGGTCTACCAAGATCCAGAAAAATTTACTTAGAGTTCAAATATAATTCAGAAAAACATTGAGAAGATCCTTAGTGCTGCAAAACACTGGGACTTCAGTACAACATGGTTCAGTGGTATAAAATGTCACTCTCAAACCAATGATAATCTACATTTAATCGACTGAAAGTTATTCCTTTACAAATTAACTTTTTAAAATCACATTCGCCACAATAACATTTGACAAGTAGATGATACTTAGTGACATTACAAGTTTTTCAAGTGTAGAGAGCAAGTTATAATAGAGTTGAATTATTTACCCAGCACTAATGCCAAACACGTTCAACCATTCATTGAAGTCTAGAAATAGTACCAACCACAATTTGTGTTTTTCAGTAGGAGCCTTCCGGAAATGTGTTAAATAGATCATCCTGCCAAATTTCAAACCAAAACGTTTGCTAATAAAGTAAATGTCATCATTTAATAAGGCACATTTTAAAATGTCACAAATAGTTGTCTTATCATATGTAATATTATGTTTTCCCTATCTGTGTAACATAGGGAGAAATATGACTTTAGGTCTTGAATATGGGTACTCATCAGAGATATGACAAACATAAAATCTGTCTTCTATTTCTATCACATTCCTATATAGGAATAAATTTTAGTTTTCTTCTTTTTCCAAAACTTATAGGTAGTAAAACATATTATACCATGTAAAATAAAACAATCACACTACTGTACAAAGCTATTTATAGAAATTGGTAGCTAGGAGTACATTCTATGCATTTTTTAACTTTCTTTTTGACTGAAGATTAATCTTCCAAATGGATGAGAATAAAATCATGTTTAGGGGCTTCACATCTCCTGTCTTGCAAATTGTTACTGCAGATGAATGAATTATGGAAATATAAGCTGACATCTGTTCAAGCATATGCAGAATGGAAACTCCATGAAATGTATATAAACCTTTCAAAGTATTAATAGACAGTTTAACAGGATGACTATCAGGAAGTTGAAAACAGAAAGAAATTATAGTAAAGACATAGAATGATTGAAAAATGAACAAGGGGCAAGTACAGCTAAATACTCATTGTACACATATGATAACGGAAGTGGTAAATCTGAAATAAATATTGGAGAAGCATTTGGTTGAGAATGATGGAAGGAGTGACTGTGATCCAAGAGCAATGGACAATTAGATGGATATATTTAATTGTAACACAATTGCACAACCTTTTGAAATTCAGTTTAAAAACACAACAAAAAACAAAAACACACAAAAATCACAACCAACCAGAAATCTCTAGAGAGGATGAATATTTCCTCCCAAAATTTTAAGCAGTTAATGAAGGGTAGTCTTGGGAAAAGCAAACAACGCTGTCCAAAGAGAGAAGTTTGGGATAGGAGAGAATTTTGAACAGATTTAAATAGATTGTTATAAATCACAATCACCTACATCTCCTGCAAATAGTATCTTTCTTCTAGGAGTTCTCTGTCTGAACTGGATAATCCAGTCGTGAGACACACTTGATAGCTTGTGAAGATAGAATGGAAGAAACAAGATCAAGAACGCATTACTCCACTGGAGAGAAAACAATCCTCCATATTTTCTCTAATCTTTCTTCACTACTCTTTCTTCATACTTTTAAGTCAATTGATTTTGAATTATATTTTTCCTTCTTTCTTCTGGCAAAGTAATTGGTCAAAGTAATTCATTAAATATTATTTGCCATTTTCTTCTTTCATGCTGATTAATTGGCCAGGCGAGTCTATGAAACTTCCCTCTTGCACTTGGTTGCCATGAAACAACATCTATGTCAATGAGAAGAAGTCTAATGTAAAACTTTGTCTCCAGAAAACAGCCCTAGAAGCTGTGATCACAAATATTTGGCTGTATTTTTTCTCTTACCTTGAAAGTCTTCTTGTGTCTAAAGTGCCCACAAACATAAGTACTCCATCACTTTTTGGTTCAATCAATTCTAACCTAAAAGATATATTTTGCTAAGAAGATGCTTAGAGGAAACTGAAAAATACTGCACTTTTATCTTCTATTGTAAGACTCTCCTTAGATACCATATCAGGAACAATGAAGTTATTCTATGCAAAATTATTTCAATAGATTATTTTTCTCTTGGTCTTGCGTTTGTTCACCAAGATGTATGGAGGAGAGTAGAGTTAAATCACCTATACCTAGAAAGACAGTGTCTGTTACAAAAGGTCAATTCTTCTATGTCCTGCTTCTATGTCCTCCTCTTAGCTCTTGCCTGATTTCCAATTAATCACAGCATCTTGGCTTCAAGTCTAGTGAAGCTGAAGGACTATATGTGCTCCACCACTGTTAAATCTTCATGATTTGTCTTTGAAAACTCTTTAAGTTGCCTCTTTTGGATGTGGAATGTATTTCCATGTCTCCACCCAATCTGTTCGGCATTGTAGTGAGCCAAATAGGCTCTGTAAAATCACTTAAGTTAGTAAAAATATTAACACAATTTAGGGCTGGGAAGTTGCTCTTTGGTAGAGTGCTTGCCTTGAATGCCTGAGACCCTGGGTTTGATTCCTCAGCGCCACATAAGCAAAAAGAAAAAAAGCCGAAAGTGGCGCTGTGGCTCAAGTGGTAGAGCACTAGCCTTGACCTGAAGACCTAAGGGACCCAGGCCCAGAGTTCAGGCCCCACGACCGGACCCTCCAAAAAATATTAATATAATTTATATAAAATGTTTGGACTCCCTTCACTGCTAACGCCAATACGCTTAGCTAGGGCTTCTAAGAACTATGTTTTCTTACCTTTTCCATTTGTTCAATTCTTTTCTGAACCCAAAACATTTTGGCTTATGTAATAAGAGAAGTCTTCACTATCTCATGTTAATAAAGATATTATTTTTTGTGAGCCACTTAGAAATGTGAAATCATTGGTTTGAATTATATAATCAGATTTTTTTCTGTTTCACTGCTTCAAATGCAAAGACATTGTGGAAAGTGTTACAAACAGAAATGTGTAAACCCAACACCTTCTTGCATTTTGGAGGGCACTTTCTCCCTAAATATTTTGACTCAAATTATCTTTTTCAGAGAATTACTGTTTGGTAATTAAAGGTAAATTCACAAATTTTGATGTCTTATTTTTTAAGAACTTGAATTTAAATTCCAATACCACCTTGTTTCACACAGTGAGAATATAGTTCCTGGGTAAGGATGATTCCAAGGTAACCTACAGGATTTACAGCAATGTTTCTGAGGTTTTTTTAGTGTGAAAAAGAGCCATCTTCACCCACATTGCTTCCTCTCTACTAAGTCTCCATGGATTTCTTTGCATGAAAGCCTATTCTCCCAGGAAATTTTAAATTTTCTTAATAGGCTAAGTTGTTAAAAATTTTGAACAATTCAAATTTACCTGTCATAACCAATCCTAATTCCACCTTTACCATTCAAAAGTTAACATGCTCTTTTCATGATATAGTGTCCATGCAACTATTATTTTCCAGAAGCTTTGTACTGCCTATATATAGCCATATAAGCTGATGCTAAGCAAAATGAATTCCAAGATATGGAACCAGATTTTTTTTATTTGTGGTTGTTGTTTTTGTTGAACTATGTGACTTGTTTCCTTTGGGTTTTTCCCCTATAGTTCATTCCTGCTGTATTTGATTTTGTATTGTGTATGCATATCCCTTAAATAGGGAAGGGAAGAGGAAAAGCAAAATGGTGAGACAAAAGACAAAGGGAAAACCAATGCAATAGCAATACTCGCAAGACAACATGTTGGAAATGTACCTTATAACTTGTGAGGGGTGAAGGGGTGAAGGAAAACTGTGAGAAAAATGAAGGAGGGGGTAACAAGTTTGAAATGTTTTTTATTCACTACCTTACAATTACTGTAACCTCACTGTACATCAATTTGATAATAAAATTGAAAAAATAAGCTGCGTAAAATGTAATTTTACTGTATTGGCACAGTAAATATTATTCTTTATGTAGCAATATTTTAAAAATCAATTCTATTTGACATCTAATTCAAATTGATTACCTCTTTTTTACCAGAGGGTCATCAACGTGATTGTTATCCAACTAGAAAATATTTTCATAATATACTTGCCGAATTTTTCAAAAAAGAATAAATTTATTACTTTCTTATTCTAAAACAGAAAAACAGTTTAATGCTACGGAAACCCATAACTTTTAAAATTAAATAATTTGTTAAGAGGACAGAGTATATATTTTCTTCAAAATTCATATGACAAATAACTACTCATAATTACTCATTTTTAAATTCTCAACATTCCATACGTTAGAGATTCAAAACAGTACTTTTTTGCATGTTATAAAATTCTGCAATAGATGCAGTTTCCAATGGAGTGTACAGATTGAGAAGTCAATAGAAAAATAGCCACATTCTGGTAGAGGATAAAACGATGAAGCATCTGTAATAATTCGTCAAGAGTAAGCATTTTTTTATCAGAGTAATCTGTTATTTCTATGACTATCAATCTCCAACATTTATGCCATGAAGTCATCCTAGCCCAACATTAAGGGGCACCCTAAAATTCCTTAATTCATATCATGAATAGCTTATCTCTATTGTGAAAAATACTACACCTCTGCTAATGTGAAGCCCTCCGTGTTCTGGAAAGAATATCACAATAACCTGAGATTCATAATTTTTCCTCCACTGGTATTCTTGAGATCAGATCACTTGCAAATATTATTTATATTTATACTTTTTTAATTATCATAGATATTCAGGAAGCTAAGATTGGAAAATTATGGTTCAAAGCCCACCCTGGCAGGAAGGTTTCTTAGAATCTTATCTCCAATATACTTCTCCACAAAAGCCAGACACAAGTGGCACTGAGGTTGAAGTGGTAGGGCATGAGCCTTGAGCATAAACAGACTCAGAGACACTGTCCAGGCCAAGAGTTCAAGCTCTAGGCAAACCAATAAAACAAAAACAATGTTGAGTACAAACCCAACCTAGCATTTTTCTCAATGTATACAGAGGCACGTAAATAAGGAAATGGCTTCCTGTGTTACTTAGAGGTTGAAAAAAGAAGATGTCACACAACTACTCTCTTCATATCATTTTAAACCAAACCCTCAAAAATTGTTTTTTCTTTTTTTTTTTTCAGGTAAGGGGTAGGTTTATTCAGTAGGCCTGCTGGGACCAGGCAAGGTTGGCACTCCACGTGGCTGGGAATTAGAAAGAGCTGGAAAAGAGAGGAAAGAGCTAGAGCAGAGAGAACTAGAAAAGAACAGAGAGAGAGAGGTAAGAACAGAGAGAGAGAGAGCTAGAATAGAATAGAGAGAGAGAGAGCTAGAAATGAACAGAGAGCAGAGAGCTAGAAACGAACAGAGAGAGCACCTGGGCCTGTGGTAGGCCTTATCTAGGGTATGGGTGGGGAAAGGTGTGGCCACATCAAATTCAGATGTGACCTCTGCTAGGTGTCCCAGTTGCCTAGGTAACGCAGGTACTGGGTGGAGACTTTGCTGCGAGGAGGGTGGAGTCTGCTAGCCATCCAGGAGTGGACCTTACATTCCAGCCTTTTAATAATCTTGAAATAGGGCAAGGATTCTCTCTGGCTACTTCCTGCTGACAAGGGACATCGACAATAGGGGCAAAAGGCTGGAATTTGGTCGCCTCCCAGAAGGCAGTGAGCAGTAGCTGTCCCTTGGTGGATTGAGTCCTTGGGTGAAGTCTGGAGAAGTCTCATGAGCATTGAGCGGCTGGAAAAAAAATACTAAACGGCAAATAAATGGCAAGAGGAAGGACTTGGGGCTGAAAATGTTGGTAGAAATGTCCCTAGCTACTTCTGACATCTGGCGACTAAGTAGAGAAGTCAGGTGACAAAAGGCAAGAATATAAATTCCTGTTCAGTTAATAGGTAGACAGGTATAACCATTGGCTGGGTAGGCTTCTTACTTCAACTGACCTCCCAGCTCTGCTTAATTTTGAAAGGGCAGGCACAAAGTAGCTGATGTGATATTATCTCCTCTTTGTCCTCTCCATGTTTCCTTGTTCCCCAGACTGGCTGAGTCTAGGTGCTTGTTGCTCGGATGGCTTCTCCCAGTTGGTATTAAAGATTTGAACTCCATGCCTGGGCAGAGTCCCTGAGCACTTCTGCTCAAGGCTAGTGCTCTACCACGTTGAGTTACAATAACACTTCCAGTGTTCAAGGAGGTTTGAACTCAAGGCCTGGGCACTGTCCCTGAGCACTTCTGCTCAAGGCTAGCAATGAACCACTTTGAGTTATAGTATCACTTGCAGAGTTTAGCTGGGAGATGGAGTCTTAGGGATTTTTCAGCCCGAGCTGGCTTTGAACTGAAATCTTTGCCACAAAAAACCTTTATTATTTCCAATTAAAGCAACAAGGAGATCAAGTAGAATAAGTAGAGCTTACCTGCTCCTATCAAGAACTGACCAACAAATATTCTGCAATGACAAAACTCATTAGACGTGATCAGAATTTTAGCCTAGATATGCCCAGTATTTTAGAACCATGTAGTCAGCAGTAGAATACACAACACAAAACAAAAAAGGCAAATCTCAAAACCTAAAATTTTGACAACATTTAGACATCTTTGCTAACAAAGCACATCAGATGGTTGGGGCTCAGTTACCAGGGCCAGAGTAGAGAAGTGGTGTGGACATGGATGTGAAGGCCAGCAATGGTATCGATGCGCTGTTTCCGCCGCAGACAGACTGGTTCGCAAAAGGCCGTCAGAACTGTGGGTATTCCTCAGAGCAAAAAAGGAAAAAGCAAACAAAAAAAGAAAAAAGAGGGAAAAAAAAACAGAAAGAAATCCCAGCTATCCTGACTTTAAGCTCTTTATCCGAGTCACGGCACCATTTATGTTAGGTTTTTTATAAAGAGGTAACCGAGGAAGGACAGCACCAGCATGCTCGTGGTATTCAGGTAAGGGGGTAGGTTTATTCAGTAGGCCTGCTGGGACCAGGCAAGGTTGGCTCTCCACGTGGTTGGGAATGAGAGAGAGCTTGAAAAGAGAGGAAAGAGCTAGAGCAGAGAGAGCTAGAAAAGGACAGAGAGAGAGAGAGGTAAGAACAGAGAGAGGGAGCTAGAATAGAACAGAGAGAGAGAGAGATAGAAATGAGAGAGCAGAGAGCTAGAAACAAACAGAGAGGAAATTGCTGTTTTTTTAAATTTATAAATTAATATCATCCATTTGTTAGCAACTCTGTCTAGATTATTCACATTAACATGGTATACATGAACTGTGGGAATTATCTATTAACTATGTTCTAATTATAACTCTCTTGAAAGAATATTCTAGGAAAATAGAATGCAAGAATCATTTGTGAATTTGTCCATTAATCCCTCTACTTAAAAAGAACTTTTTAGTATCCTATAGAATATAAAATTACAAACAAAACAAAAATACATATTTTAAATCTAAATTCTAATTTAACAAAGCCTACAAAGTACTACATTAGATGAACTTTGCTATTTCTCCAGGCTTAAGCTTTTGTAATCCTTCAACATTTCTTTGGAATCCAACAGAATGGTGCTTACTTAGATTTGCAAATTTTTGGATGGAAATAATGAGCCATTCTGCATCTAGAATGTTCTGTAATAAGAGAGCATTTAAAACACAAATGAGGATATGTATAAGTTGCATTTCAATAGGAAACTTGACTTCTCAAAACATAATGAGAAAATTAGCCCAAAATTCCAACTGTGTATTCCTTTTTTGTTATTTGGTTTGTTTTATTGAGACAAAGTTGTTCTACCTGGTCCATGGAAGGTATTGCAATGTAATTCCATTCTCTAATCTCCTGACGAAGTGCTAGAATTCCAGGCTTGTATCACATTGCCCTGCCATAGTTTGTTTATTTACTCTAGAAACATACTCGCAATTCTGAACTTCTCCTAAGATCTTATCCACTAAACTGACTGCTCAGACTCTTTATGTACTATTTTCAAAGATGTTCTAACAATTCACGCAAGATATGAACATTTTTATATGCACCTACAGGGTTCCCTGATTCATTCCTCCATGGATCCTATCCTGTTAATAATGTTGTTTGACTCCCTTACTGTCACTGATTCCTAGCTATGTAATATTCTCAACTCTTTGGGGGAAAGTTCACTGGAGGGCTTTCTAATATTAAAAATTATCACTTAATTCTAGTCTTACTCAGGACATATTTTGTATTGTTTTCTAACTTTTCTACATATTCTGAGAGTTGTTTCATTTGTGTATTTTTGTGTGCACATATAAGTCCCTTTGTGTGTATGTGTATGTTTGTATGTATGTATGCTAAAATCTCATGCTCTTATTCAGCAATCTTGCTCATGACTAGTATTCCAGCTTTTGGCTGTTTAATTTCAGTTAGTGTCTCAAAGCCTGTTCTGCCCAGGCTGGATGCAAATTGAACTTCTCAGACTGCTTTACCGTTTTAGGTTTTATTTTTCCAGGAGTATCAACTTTTAAACTACAAACACTTTTGTGAGTGTTAAGTATAACCTGTAGCCCAGATTTTTAACTCAAGAATTAATATAAAGATAGATGAACATATACATTACATATCTTGAGTATACAATGTTAGAAATGTGGTCCTAAGCTGGGTGTGGTGAGATCTGAGGATTGGGGTTTAAAGCCAGCCCAGGTAGGAAAGTCCTGGAGACTCTTTTCTCCAATAACTACCAGAAAACTGGGAGTGGCACTGTGGCTTAAGTGGAAGAGCAGTAGCCTTGAGCAGAAGGACAGTGCCCAATCCCAGATTTCAAGTACCACGACCAACAACTACAAAAAAGAACATAAGAAAAGGAAAAAAAAAAGAAATGTGATCTTAGCCACCAGATTCATTGCTAGTATAATTCCTATTTTTTCCAGTTAAGTCCATTCTCTCATACGTGACTTGCATTGGAAACAATAATTCTTCCATTCTCCTTTTTACAAAATTACGTGTTTATAAAGCATGATTTAGAAAGGATTTGGCTTCATCTTCCACATAGAAGTAATGCTTTCTCTATATCACTCCCATAAATCTACCTACTGGACTTGGCTTTATTGTTTCAATGTTGTCTTATTTGTAGAGTGTTCTATATTTTACTGAAGCCTTTTAAATAAACACAGAACTTCTCTTTCCTATTATTCCTATTGTTTCTCTTACTGTTCACTCGTGTACAATTGGGAAATTAATGCACACCACATACACTCACAAAAAATGATTTGAGAACTTTCTCCCATTTAAAATTCACCATAATTTACAGAGCACTTAAGAACTTTGAACAAAATGTACTCATGAAAAAAGTATTCATAAGCAATTTAAATTTCATATTTTCTCCTTACTAAATTGTCTCTGAAACACGTGTTACCTCATGTCCAAAAGTGTCCTTGTGCTATTTCAATGAAGCCAGAAAACATTCATTTTTTTTCTGGAGCAGCACCATAGATTGTTACTGGAAGTAAGCGGAAGTAACTGTTACTAGATGTGGAAATTGATCTCAGGAGATTAATTGAGCATAGAGGAATGACAAAGTTCAAGTTAACTTTTGCTTTCCTTTTTACTGTACAAGAAAAGAATTCAAGGCTTGAAGGAAACTTTCTTCCTGACAATTTTGAGTGTGTTCTTTATATAAAACTTGTCTGTAAACTTGTAGTTGAGAGTATTACTAAAGGAAACAATATGCCATTTGAAGGCCAGCATAACAAAAGGAAATAACTTTGTTTTAAATGTGTTCTACTGCAAATAAACAAAGATATGGAGGTTTTGAAGTGTCTTGTGGATGGATGTTTCACTCCTGAGATGATTCTCTTGTTGCAGGAGTCAGTTATCAATTCCTTTAGTCTGGTCCTGAGTTTTTCATAGCAATAAAGATTTCAAAAAACAGGATCCAGAGAGTATGATCAGCAAAACCAGCCTCTTATCGGACCACTACTCCTTTAAGGAGAGTCCCAAAGAAATACCCCGGAATTGTGTTGTTTGCTTGTTTGTTTACTTTGTGCTAGTTCTGGGGCTTGAACTTAGAGGCTGGAACCTGTCCCTGAACAGTTGTCTTTCTTTCCGACCTGCACCCAAAGCTAGTACACAACTGCTTGAGCCAAAACTCCATTTCTGGTTTTTTGGTGTTTAATTTCAGATAAGAGTTTGACAGACTCTCCTGCCTGGTTGGCTTTGAACTAAGACAGTAAGAAAGCTAAATGACAACAACTGTTTGGACTTCTCTTTTGAACCAAAAAATATTAGATGAAGTTACGATAAAGCTAATCTTTGACCATTTTTAAAGAAGAGAATATGTTCATCAAAGAAGCCATAACTTAAATAACTCAGCAAAAGTAGGTGCACTGAATCCTTTGGGAAGATTACTGTTGACTTAATCATTCCTTTGGGGGAAACTTAAAGCCATACTTGCACTTTTTTTTGATTGTGGGGATTGAACACTGATCCTGGGCACTGTCTCTCAACTCTTCAGCTCAACTTGAATGCTGTACCACTTTAGCTACAGCACCACTTCTGGGGTTCTGGTGGCTAATTGAAGATAAGAGTTTCATGGACTTTCCTGACCAGGCTGGATTTGAATCACAATCCTCTGGTTTTAGCTAGGATTACAGGCAAGAGCCACCAGCACCTGGCTCATATTTGCATTTATGTGCACTTAATGACACTATGTAGACAAAGAATGGAAATTTGAACCAAATGATGACATTGCAGGTTTTCAGAAAAATTGAGGTAGCAATAAATATCTCCTCCTTTTCCATTTTGTTACATTAATGACTCATGGGCTATGGGACCCTTACATTAGCATCCTGTGACATCTGTGTAGGTGTATTTAGTATTAGGAAATGTTCATAGAGAAATATAGAAAGACAGATTTTCAGAAAGCAAAGGATATCAGGTATGAAAGAACAGCATAGAAGGAGACACATTTATCTAGCCTAAGAGATTTAGAATGCTAAAACAATGAGGAATAAGCCTAGTTGATAAATAGTTCTTCAATAACCAAAAATGGTTCCCTAGAACTGTTTCTGCTATACCTTAGCTACTATCATTTTTTTAGTTCCATCTGGAGTTATTCCTTCTCTTCTGTCACGACTGTTAATTAGCCTCTGACTTTTTGGTGCTATGATTGGCCAAAATGATTTCCAAATCTCACTTAGACTACCCTTCTCATTGTGATTAGCAGTGACAACTCTCAAAATCCTGGAATATGTGAATTTCCAGAATTAATCTACACCTGACATCTAAGCACATTCCTGGCATTAATTGCCCTGACCTAATGAACAAAACTTTTTTCAACACAGTATCCTAATATAAGTAAAGTACATGAATTAGGGACTATTGTCAAGTATCAATATGGAAGGAACAATTATATATTCCAAGTTTGGGTTCTTTATTTTGCATTTACTAACTAAATGTTCATTTGTGGTTGTTGTTGCTCTTGTTGTTTGGGCAGTCCTGAGGCTGAAACTCAGCACTTGGGAATTATTCCTCAGGTTTTTTTTTTTTGTTTTTTGTTTTTTTTTTGCTCAATTCTAACCCTCTACCACTTGAGGCACAGGACCACTTCCAGTGTTTCTTTTTCTGTTTATGTGTTACTGAGGAATTAAACCCAGGGTTTCATGAATGCTAGGCAATCACTTTACCATGAAGCCACATTCCCAGAACACTAAATAACTCTCTTAAGATGGCATTAAATTTTCATTCCATAACTATGTATCATAATTTTAGCCAGAAATTTTTGCTAGAAAAGGGCATTGATCACAGTACTGAATCCAGTAAGGCTAGATAGACAATGAATAACTGTCACAGACTAGACAGGGCACAGAGGGACTTACCTCATGGAGCTGGTACAACAGACTGAGCGAGACAGCTCCTGACCCACAGCCCACCTCCAGAATGAGAGGGCCACCTTGGTTCCAACCACATTAGGGACGCTGGGCAAACTCCTCCAGCACCCATTCAATCAGTTCCTGAGAGAGAGAGAGAGAGAGAGAGAGAGAGAGAGAGAGAGAGAGAGAGAGAGAGAGAGAGAGAGAGAGAGAGAGAGAGAGAGAGAGAGAGAGAGAGAGAGAGAGAGAGAGAGAGAGAGAGAGAGAGAGAGAGAGAGAGAGAGAGAGAGAGAGAGAGAGAGAGAGAGAGAGAGAGAGAGAGAGAGAGAGAGAGAGAGAGAGAGAGAGAGAGACGAAAGAAGGTCAGAATTACACTTAAGCCAGGAACCTGTTGCTCAGGCCTGTAATCCTAAGTACAGTGGAGGCAGAGATCTGAGGATTGTGGTTTATAGCCAGCCCTGGCAGTAACACATGTGAGATTCTTATTTCCAAAGAACCACTAGAAAACTGGAAGTGGTCCTGTGACTCAAATGGTAGAGTGCTAGCTTTGAGTTGAGGAGCTCAGGGTGCTGCCCCAGGCCCAGAGTTCAAGCCCCACGACTGAAAAGAAGTGGACTTCCCACCACAAGAAGTAGACTGAATAACACCCATTATCCTAGGGAGCATGGCAGAGAAGTCAGGCCAAGCTTCCTGTCAGCTGGTAGTCATAAGTAGGTCACCCAGCTTCTCTGTGCCTCAGTTTCCCCAGCTTCAAAACTGAACAAAGTGAAGGATCCCATTCCTCATGGGGATTGGGTATTAAAGAAAGAGTATCCTGTTTTGTTTTATAATCCCATACCTGTAACAACATTAATAACACAAAACCATCTGAGATCTTTCCGGGTATTTTCTGTCATATACTCACAGAACTGCCAAGAACCGTATCTGACGGCCCCTCCCTATGTGTCTGGCCCTGCTCTAGAGATCACTATGTATTAATCCCTTGTTTTCTCAAAACTGTCCCATGAGGAGATTGAAGTCCAATGGTTGAGGCCCAACCCAGAGCTTCACCTGTGGTCAAAAATGGGCTGCTGTGGACTGAGTTTGTGACAATCCATCTAAACCAATGACTGAGCGTGGCACTACATGTCTACCTTCCAACTACAGAGGACCGACCCTGGTGGCTCATGCCTGTCACATACAAGAGGACTGTGATCCACCCCAGGCTGAGCATATATTAAGTCTCAATCTCAGAAATGCCCAAGACAGAAAACCTGGTAGATGACCTGACTGGCAAGCCTAAAGCCTTGAGGTCAAACCCTAATATACCAAAAAGAAACAGAGTCACAGTGCCAGAGGCTCATGCCAATAATCTTAGGTACTTAGGAGGTTGAGATCTGAAGATCACAGCTCAAGATTTAAAATAGGTCTCGCCTCGCCCATCAGAGGTCATGATGAGAAGACCCAGAGTCTGACATATGCTGTTGCGCTCCATACTAGCAGGACTCATATCTTTACTAAGTGTTGGACATGCTCTCTGTCCTCCAGGGAAGCCATCCCCTGCAGCTGCACTCCTAGGTCCTCTGAAGGTCCCACTCCCACCAACCAGGCCCAAGGTAGTACACAGTTCCAGGGCACACAGATCCCTTGTTCTTGTAATTCAACAGTGCTGAGTCCCGTTCAAGCATCTCACCCTTCCAGGCTCCCAGACCTCAGCTATGAAGCCCATACATGCCCGAAAGATAGCAGGTAGAAGTTACCAAAGCATTCAGTCTCCTTGTTACCACTCACTTCTACACACACACACACACACACACACACACACACACACACACACACACACACACACACACAGACTGGTGACAGAAGACTCATCCATGCAGCACCTGCAATTTGCCAACTGATCACTCACCTGAGCACAGTCAGGCTGTACAAGGAGAAAGATGATCTCTCTCTCTGTCTCTCTGTCTCTCTCTGTCTCTCTGTCTTCAGGTGAAAGGATGATCAAGCACAGAAGACAAGGGTTCACACAGAAAGGAGGGTCTATCTTCTGCATCCAAAGCCTCCCATCCCCAGAAAAAGGGAAAAGACCACAGAAGGCAGGTGTGGACATGCTGCTCCCCACCA
Organism: Dipodomys merriami; assembly: GCF_024711535.1. Lineage (NCBI taxonomy): Eukaryota > Metazoa > Chordata > Mammalia > Rodentia > Heteromyidae > Dipodomys > Dipodomys merriami. The sequence goes on along the minus strand of NW_027206338.1, from coordinate 269,347 downwards.
GGTTCCCACCAGGGAAAGGAAGGGTGCAGATGTGCGGCTGTGTGTCTCCCACTGCTCCAGGTCAGGGGCTCTGTGGCGTCCACTCCTCACCCAACCCGGCATCTCCCCATTTCCTGGGACACTAGACACTAGATATGGGGATGGGATCCTCGGGTCAACACCCAACCCCACTCCTGGGGCACATTTATGTCAGGGCGTGGGCCAGACTGTGGGGCACAGAGGAGGCGCAGGTCCTGGTCAGGAAGGGGGGTGATATGGGGTCACAGGGAGCGGGCCTGTGTGGCCACCACTCACATGTGCTGCTGGCAAAATCTGTTGGCAGCTGCTCCAGGTGGGGCAGTGGTATGGTTGACATCAGGCCCAGAGCAGAGGACAAGGGTGCCAGGACCAGGTCAGGGCAACAAGCTGGCTAGAGGTGCACCATTACACCATTGTCTGAGGAATCCAAGAGGCAACATGGGTTTTAGCCAGCAGCACCAGGTTTGAAATGCTGTGCCACAGGGAAGGGGAGGAGGGGGCCGGAGCGCAGGCGGGCACATGTTGGGCCTGAGCAAGGCATCTCCTCCTAGCCTCGAGTCTCTTGCTCATCACTCAGCTACCTCTACCTCAACTGCTGGTAGTGGTGTCAACCAACAGACGGAATCCCAGCGCTACTGGGTAGTATGGAATGTGGGCATGGCCACCAATCTTGTATCCCATTGGTCAGAAAGAACCATGAAAGAATGAGGGTGTGGCTGGAATCCTGTGATGCAGGCAGAATGGGTGGAGTCAAGATGATGGCAGCCCCTTTCACAGGTTCAATCCACTTGGGGACAAGAAGTTTACTTGCTTTAGCCAGATGGCTGGACAAATTGTTGTGTTTGTCTGTTTGTTCCCAGTCCCAGACCTTGAACTCAGGATCTGGGCACAGTCTGTGAGCTGCTTTTGATCCAGGCTAGCCCTCTACCAATGGAGCTACATGGCTTTACTTCTGGTTTTGTTGGCACAATTTGGACAGGAGTCTCAAGGACTTTCCTGCCTAGGGTGACTTTGACCATGATCCTCCTATCACAGCCTTGTAAGTATCAAGGAGGACTGCTGAGAGCATTTTTATATCATTAACATTTGACAACTGAAACCTGTTAGGAACTTTAGCACTTTTGAAAAAAAAATGGCCTTTGTGTCATCACAGTTCATTTGCGTATGTCATTGTGATTTCATTCTCATATCCACACTATAAACTCATGGCAATTAAGATCTGACTTGCCACTGTGACATCACAAACCCTTTGTGACATCATCACCAATATGACATCAGACTGTGGTTATGACACCTTCAGCTCATGGTGATATCACCAAGCTACACTGACATCATGGCATTATGACATTGCATTGCCATTTTGCTGTCAGAGACACATGGAGAATGTATATCCTATGATTTCATTCTATTTTAAATGTGGCATATCCGTTGATATCAGAAACATATTGTGACCTCATAACCATTGTATCATTATAAACCCTGTGTGGCGTCATAACCAGTATGATATCACATTGTTGTTATGATATCTTTAGCTTATGGTGACATCACAAAATGACAATAACATTATAGCATTTGCCATTATGTCATTGTGACACCATAGTCACATTATGAATGCCTAATCTCTGATTTCATTGTATTTGAAATGTGGCATGTGGGTGGATATCAGAAACTCATTGTGATGTCATAACCTTTGTGACATTAATATCCCTTTGTGACAGCAATTTGGCAATGTGACATCACAATGGCAATGTGATGCTACAAAGGCACCATGATATCACAATGGTGATGAACTCACAATGGGTTTCTGATATCAACCAACATGCCACATTAGATATAGAATCAAATAACATAAAGGGCAAACACAACATGTCTGTGATATCAGAATGACAATATAATGTTACAGTGCTATGATGTCATTGTAGTTTTACATGTCAAAATGAGCTGATGTTGTCATAATGGCAACATGATGTCACAATTATGATGATGTCAGAAAGATTTTTTTTGTATTTTAATGGTATGTCTGATGTCAGTTGTCATTAGTTCCCCATGAGGATATGGATACAAAAAATGTTCTGTGATGTCATAGAGGCCATGTGTGTTTTCAAAGGTGGTAAGAGGTCATAATAGCTTTGGAAAGCACACTGTGATTCATAATATCACAATGGAAATGAGATGTCCCATTGGGTTTTTGATGAGGTCACAATGGTTTTGTGATGTCACAGTTTATAATATCAGAATGATATATCCAATTTCAATTACTCTTAATTCAATATGAGGATACCAGGTGATAGAAGAAGCTTCATAGTATGAGGTAATACTATGTGAAAACCCAATGGGACACTGATTTCCCCATGACAATGTGATATCTCAACATCATGTTATAATAATGTTTTGATGTCACAATTGGTGACACCATACTGATGAGGAGGTCTCAATAGATTTGAGATGTCCCAAGGAGTTGGTGATGTCACAATGGCATGTGGGACCTTAGTTGTCATACACCATGAGTACATGGGTTTGGGAAGGGATTCTGTTGTCCCCAAAGTATATGTAGTCAAAAAGGTGAAGAACTAACAGTTCTGAGATGTCATAAAGTGACACAATTTTTATGATGTCCAGTGGTGTAATATCATGATGTTACACTGGATTTTAGATATCTCATGTCATATCTGAAATATGAAGTTAAACACAGATTTTCAACTCACAAAGGGTCTAAAATATCACAATGACATGTCACAAATGTTGTGAGGACAGGAGAAGTATTTGATGTCACAGTGGGTTAGTGATATAACAAAGGTAATGTGGTATGACAAAGAGAATTTGATGTCACAAAGGTAATGAGTTCCCAATGGTTTCCTGATATCAACCCACATGGCACATTTGAAATAGATTGAAATCAAAGAATGGCATTCACAATGGGTCTATGACATCAAAGTGACAATGTGATGACAAGGCAGCAATGTTTGATAAGATATGTACTCATTACCTTACTCATGTAACTCTAATCCCTCTGTACAATATATTTAAAATAAAAAACATACAGAAGAAAAGAAAAGAAACAAATGGTATAGTGTCATTGGGGTTTGGTGTTATCACAATGAGATGATGGTGTCATGATGACAATGTGATTTCACAGCTGTAATTATTGCACAAAGTATTTGTGATGATACAATGCTATGTGTGATCAAAATTTTCAATATGAAAATATGGGTACACAAAGGGTCTGTGAGGCTACAGAGGTCATGTGTTTTTTTTAATGTGCTAAGACTTCACAATTGCTCTGTGATGTCACAATGTGATTGTGAAGGCACAACAATAATGTGATGTAACAATGAGTTCGTGATGTCACAGTGGTGATGATATCACAATGAGTTTTTGATGTCACTATGAGTTTGTATTATTACAAAGACATGTCCAATTTCAATTTCTACTAGTTCACAATGAGGATACAATTTCAAAGTAAGAATCCTAAGATCCAAAGACCATGAGTTTTTAGTCATAACGTGTGATATGCTGCCCTTAGGATATTTTAGGCCTTTAGTAAGCTTATATTCTGTTTTCAAACTCATAATAATTCAGGTATGATAAATGATATCAGAAATTGGCTCTGAAATTATGAATATTGTGACATCCCATTGATAGACATCCAGACCATGGTGTCACATTGTGAACTCACAAATCTGTTAGGATTTCATCACATTTGTGCCAACACATGACTTTGGTGACTACACAGTCCCTTTGTGAACTCATATCCTCATTGTGAATTAATGATATTTGAGAATCGACATGTCATTGTGACATTTCCAACCAATTGTGACAGAACAAACCTATTAGAGTAGAAACACATTGTGATCTATTAGCCATTGTGGTAGCACAATCTCTTTGTGACCGTACATTTCCATAGTAATTTCACTAATCCACTGTGAAATTCCAATTCTCTCATACTCAATCCAGGTATGAAATGTGATACCCGAATCCAGTGTGACATTTAGATCATGGTGACATCACACTGATAGATGATATGAGCATTTGTCACATTCTGATAACACTCACATTAGGACTTCATCACTTTAGAGACAACGCATGCCTTTGGAGACATCACAGTCCCTTTGTAATCACATATACTCATTATGAGTTGACAATTGAGATCACATATTTGTCATTTTGATGTCACCAACCCATTGGGACATCACCTCTTATAAACTCATTACTAGTGTGGCATCACCAATTGTGGTATCAAAACATTTTTAAGTAATCATATTGCAACATCACATTGCCATAGTGATATCACTGTTTCATTGTGTTTTCAATAAGCTAGTATGTCTTCATAGCATTTTAGAAAATTCAGGGCCTTTTATATTTGTCTTCTTCTGTGAACTCTTATCCTCATTGTGAAATAGTAGCAACTGAAATTGGGCATGTGATTGTGAGATGTGACTTCACAGAACATTGATTTCATCACCAGTGTGACATCACAAACCCATTGTGAGCTTTCATAGATATTTGACATCACTATCACATTGTAAAATCCCAAACTTATTAGGACCTCTTAGCACCTTTGAAAAACACATGGCCTTTTTGACATCACAGTCCCTTTGTGTAATTATACCCTCATTATGAACTGACAATTGATATCAGACATGCCATTTTAACATCATGAACACTTTGTGACAGCACCAGTGTGACATAACATTCTCATTATAACAGCATCAACTATTTTGACATCAGAAAACTATGACAAGGGGGCTGGGAAGGTGGCTCAGTGGTAGAGCGCTTGCCTTGCATGCTCAAGGCCCTGGGTTCGATTCCTCAGCACCACATAAGCAAAAAGAAAAAAGCCAGAAGTGGCGCTGTGGCTCAAGTGGTAGAGTGCTAGCCTTGAGCTGAAGAGCTGAGGGACAGCGCCCCGGCCCAGAGTTCAGGCCCCACGACTGGACCCAAAAAAAAAAAAAAAGAAAAAAGAAAACTATGACAAGGTAGTATTATGAGATCACATTGTCATTGTGATGTTATAAACAGATTGTGAATGCCTGTTTTTATTCTTTTTTGTTGTTGTAGTTGGTCATGGGACTTGAACTCTGGGCTTGGGTGCTGTCCCTACTCTACAGCTCTAGGCGAGCACACTATCACTCGAGGCACAGCACCACTTCTCATTTTCTAATGGTTTTTATTGAAGATAAGAGGCTCAGGGACTTTCCAGCATTAGGTGACTTTGAACTGCAATCCTCAGATCTCAGCCTCCTGAGTAGCTGGGATTACAGGCATGAGCCACCCGTGCCAGGCTTTGTCATTCTATTTAAAATTTGACATGTGTTTTGATATCAGAAACATAATGTGACCTCATAACCGTTGTAACATCATAAATCAGCAGATTGTCATTATGACACCATCAGCTCATTGTGACATCACCAAATGACAATGGCATCATAGCATGATAAATCACAGTGACATCGTTATGTCATAGACATAACAGTGTGATGGCTTATTCTGTGAATTCATTCTATTTCAGAAACCCATTTGACCATATAACCATTGTGATATCACAATACTTTGTGACATCACATTGCCATTGTGACATCATTAACTTGCTGTGCCATTAGAAACCAGTCCTGTCCTTATAATTTTTGTGACATTGTCATATGTTAGACCCTTTGTGAGCTCATAATCTGTTTTCAATCTCATATTTCTGATAGGACATGTGATATCAGAAATCCCCTGTGACTTCATACTGCCAGATATCATGGCTATTTTGTCACATTGTGACATCACAAACCTGTGAGAACGGCATCACATTTGTGACAGCACATGCCTTTGGAGACATTACAGTCCCTTTTTGAACTCATATATTCATTTCCAAATAATGACCATTGAGATCGGCCATCTGACATCATGAACCCATTGTGACATCACAAACTTATTGTGACCTCATCACGAGAATGGCATCAAGAAATAATTCTAGTATCAAAGCATTATTTTGATATTGTATTGTCATTGTGATATCACTGTCCCATTGTGTTTTTACAAACCTATATGGCCACATCACATCATAGAAAATTCGTGGCATTTGAGACTTAAAGCTCTTTCTGTGAACTCGTCTACTTATGACATCTAAGACAAGGAGACAAACCATGTAGTCACATTTAATATAATAAAACAATTTACAATAGCAAGATGACTGTGATTACCTTATGCTGGCCTGGAGAGCCAGGTCCAAAAGCAGCCTTGACCACCAAACCTGAGACCTCCAATGGGCAGTCCCACCCTTTCTTAATTGGTCTGCATACCACGGGCCAAAAAATTATGATCTCCGAATCTCCAAACCTCAATGGGCAAGGCTTTTTACTTTTTCATTCCTCCCTCCTTCACTACAGACCTGTCCTTCCTTCCTGGTCGTTCCCTTTTTCCCTTCCACCATTTTCTTATTCTCTTTAGGTCTCTCCAGTCTCCACAGGCCTGCTCTACTCTGACCCAGTGACCACTTGCCGAACTTCTGCTCTCCTTCATCTTCCTCTCTTCTCAGGTTTTTTCCTTCCTGTTGTCTCATCACTTTCTTCCATCCAGGTAGCTCCTATTTTTATCCCCACTTCCAATGCTCTGAAAATGCAACCTATATATAGCTTGTACCCCTCCTCACTCTAACGGGTCTCCTGCCTAACAATTTTTAATCGTCTCTTCCCAATCTGCCCAATGCTCAATCACTTCTTGACAGCTCACCATGTGAGGCCTGACACCTCCACCTTTGGCGGCATTTCCCACATTCTCCTGTGGGCCAGGCCAAGAATTTACAATGATTATAGGCTCCCACAGATAATTCTGGCAACACTGGTTATTACAGTATCCTAATAATGAATTAGAAGAAATTGAAGTTGTATATGTCATTGTTATATTAAAACTTGATGAGATATCACTAATGCATTGTGACCTCATCACTGCGGTGACATCACAAACTCATTGTGATATCACATTGCCATTGTGCCACCATGATCATATTGTGACATCCCAAACCTATTATGACCTCAGAAGCTTTGAAAGCATGGCCTTTGTGTCATCACAGGTCCTTTGGGTACCCATATCCTCATTTTGAGCTGAGATCAGACATGCCATTTTAACATCGCAAAACTTTTGTGACATCATCACCAGTGTAACATTACATTGTCATTATGACACCATCAGACCATTGTGACATCATAAAACAACAATGACTTCATAGCATTATGACATCACATACTCATTGTGATGTCACAGATACATTGGAATGCCTATTCTGTGACTTAATTCTATTGCTAATGTGGCAGGTGGGTTGATATCAGAAATAGATTGTGACAACCTAACCATTATGACATCACAATACCTTGATGACACCACATTGCCATTATGATATCACTAACCCACCGTGACATCACAAAACTCTCCTATCCTCATAAATGTTTTGACATGCTGCCAGTGTGATCTCTGGCCTCCCTGAGCTAATAATTGTTTAATTCATAATATATCAGGTATGACATGTGATATCAGAAATCAAGTGTGACATCACAACTACTGTGAAAACACATTGCCAGATGTCATGAACATTGAGTCATATTGTGACATCATAAACCTGTTAAGACTCATTACACTTGTGCCAACATATGCCTTCGGATACATCATTATCCCTTGTGAACTTATATATTCATTGTCAATTAGAGACCTAGCATGAGATTGTGACATCACCATCCCATTTTGAAATCACAAATCTATATGACCTCATCACCTATATGGCATTACCAACTATTTGTGACTTCAAAACAATACTATCTCATGTAATGGTAACTTTATATTGCCAATGGGATATCTCTGTCCCAACGCATTTCCACCAATCTATTATGTACTCATAATATTTTACAAAATTCATGGCGTTTCTGACTTCTAGCTCCTTATGTGAACAACTATCTTCATTGTGATCTAGTAATATCACCATGTAATGGTGATATTACAAATTCATAGTGACATCGCTATCGAAGTGTTTCCTTATCGCCACTGTGACATCACAAACCCATTGTGACATCATAGTTCCACAGTGATATCATGATCACCTTGTGATATACCAAACCTGTTGTGACCTCTTAGCACCTTTGAAAAAGCACATAGTGTTTGTGACATCACAGTCCCTTTGGGTAATTATATCCTCATTGTGAGCAAAGGACAACTGATATCAAACAGGCCGTTTTACCATTACAAATGCTTTGTGACATCATCTCCAGAGTGAGATCACATAGTTGTTAGGATAACATCAGCCCATTGTGACATCCCAAAATGACAATGACATCATAGCATTATGACATCACATTTTCATTGTGAGGTCATAGAGACAATGTGCTTGCCTATTCTGTGATTTCATTCTATCTCAAATGTGGCATATAGTTTGATTTCAGAAACACATTGTGACCACATCACCATTGTGACAATACAATCCCTTTGCGACCTCATATTGACATTGTGATATCATTAATGCAATGTAACATCACAAACCTGCCTTGTCCTCATAAGTTTTGTAACAAGCGACGACCTTGACCTGGGATGGATGCCCAGAGCTAAATTCAGACTCAACCATGAAACCTCAGAACTCCAAACAGAAGCCCAGCCATTTGTTAACTGGTCTGCAAACAACCATCCCCCAAAATAATGATCTCCAAAACTCCACAATTCAAAGGACAAGGCTTTTTCTGTGCTCTTCATCCTCCTTCTCTCCAGACTTGTCCTAAATTTCAGGTCTTTTCATTTTCTCCTTCCACCATTCCCTTCTTCTCTTCAGGCTGCTCTACTCTTGACAGTCCTGCCCTCCCATATCCAGGTGGCCAGCTGCCATCCTTCACCTCCTGCTCTCCCTCAATTTCCTCTACTCCCAGGTCTTTACCTTCCTACTGGCTCATTACTTCTTTCCTTGCAGGCCTTTCCCCTTTTTCTCTCCCCTTCTGTTGCTCTGAACCTGCAGCCTATATATAGGCTGGGCCCTTCCCCCACTGCGATGTTTTCTGCATAACAGTTTTCAATCATCACTTCCCAAATGTTCATGCCCAATGACTTCTTGGTAGCTCACCATGTTGGGCTTGACATCCTATCTCCTTTAGCAGCATGTCCTGCCCCCTCCAGTGGCATGAAGCCACCCCCTCTGGTGGTGGAGACCAAGAGGCCATGATGACTATATGTTCCCTTGGATTATAAGGGCACTGCTGGTTTTTACTGTATCCTCATGGTGGTCTAGTAGCAATTGAAATTGGACAAATAATTGTGATATTAAAAGTAGTGGCATAACTAATCCATTATGATCTCATCACCAGTGTGACATCACAAACCCATTGTGACATCACATTGCTGGTTTGACACCAGGATCACATTGTGTCATCGCAAATCTATTATGACCTCTTATATCCTATGATAAAATACATAGCTTTGTGACATCACATTCCCTTTGTGTACTCAAATCCCCACTGTGAAATATTGACAATTGAGAATCAGACAAGACATTTTAACATCAAAAACAGTTTGTGAGTTCACAATTATGACATCACTTTGGGAAATCACAAAACTAAAATGATATGATAGATTTAGATCTTCACATTTTCCCTGTGACATCATAGACACATTATGAATGCCTTTTCTGTGATTTCATACTATTTAAAATGCGGCCTGTAGGTTGATATCATAAAGAAATCATAAACTCATAACCATTGTGACATTACAATCCCTTTTTACATCACGTTGCCATTGTAATATCACAATAACCACATATCACAATATCACATAACACCCCGTGACATCACAAACCTATCCTGTCATCATAACTTTTGTGATATGCTGCAATTGTAATTCTAAGGCCGTTTTGTCCCCATAATCTCTTGTTGACCTCATTAAATTTCACTTATGACATTTTTAAAATTAATTTTAATATTTATTTTTTGTGAACATATTGTACAGAGGGGTTACAAATACATGGGCAAGATAATGAAAAAAACATTTAAATACTTATCTAAGGGTTCATTTTCCAAACATCACATTATCTGACCTTTTCTGCTTGACTGATACATATACTAGATATTGCAAATAAGGGAAACCATGGACCTTTGTTTTTTGGGCTTGGCTTACTTCATTTAATTTAATTTTTTCCAAGCCTTTCCATTTCCTAACAAATGGGGAAATGTCATTCTTTCTGATGGAGGCATAGAATTCCATTGTGTATATATACCACATTTTCTTTATGCATTCATATACTGAGGGGCATCAGGGTTGGTTCCAGATCTTAGCTATGGTAAATAATGCTGCAATAAACATAGTTGTGCTGCTAGCTTTAGTGTGGTCTTGTTTGAAAACATTTGGGTAAATGCCCAAAAGTGGGATTGCTGGGTCATAGGGCAGCTCTACGTGAAGTCTTTTCAGGAAACTCCATACTGCTTACCAAAGAGGTTGAACAAGTTTACACTCCCACCAACAATGAAGTAAGGTTCCCTCCTGTCCACATCACCTCCAGCATCTGTTGTTGTTAGAGTTCTTGATTATAGACATTCTAGGTAGGGTGAGGTGGTACCTCAAGGTTGTTTTGGTTTGCATTTCTTTTAGGGCTAGCGAGGTTGAGCAATTCTTCATGTGTCTGTTGGATATCCTTCTTTCTTCTTCACAGAAGTTTCTCTTCAAGTCTTTAGCCCACTTATTTATTGGGCAGTTGTTTCTTTGAGGATTTGTTGTTGGGGGATTTAATTTTTTGAGCTCCAAGTATATTTTAGATATGAGACCCTAGTTCGTTGTATGGCTAGTGAAGATCTTTTCCCATTCTGTGGGCTTTCTATTGATATTGCTAGCTATGTCCTTTGCCATGCAGAAGCTCTGCAACTTCATGCAATCCCATTTGTCCAACCTTTCTTTGATTTGTTGTGTTTCTGGGTCTCTATTAAGAAAATTTTGTCCTCAGCCAATGAGGCCTAGGGTTTCTCCTATTCCATCCTGTAAAGTTTTCAGATTGTCTGCTTTGACTCCGAGATCTTTGATCCTTTTGGAGTTAATTCTGGTGCGGGGTGATATATAAGGATATAGTTTTAGTTTTCTATAAGTAGTTAACCAATTTTGCCAGAACCATTTACTGAAGAGGCTGTCTTTCTTCCATTGTATTATTTTAGATCCCTTATTGAAGATTAGTTGGCTATAGGTCTGTAGGTTCATTTCTGGATTTTCAATTCTATTCCACTGGTGCTGAGGTCTGTTCTTATGCCAGTACCAAGCTGTTGTGATTACTATGGCTTTATAGTAGAGTTTGAAATTTGGTATTGATATTCCTCCAGCAGTTTTTTCTGTTGAGGATCGTTTTGCTATTCGGGGTCTTTTATTGTTCCATATGAATTTTTGGATTGCCTCTTCTATTTCCTTGAAGAATGACGGTGGAATTTTGATAGGTCTCACGTTGAATTTGTAGATAGCCTTGGGAAGTATTGCCATTTTCACGATGTTAATCTTTCCAATCCAGGAGCACGGGAGGTTTTGCCATTTTCTAAGTTCTGTTTTGATTTCCTTCTTCAAGATTTTAAAGTTTTCATAGAGGTCCTTAACTTCTTTGGTATTTTATTTTTTGAGGGGCTATTACAAATGGAGTTACTTTCCTAATTTCAGCCACACTTTTCTCATTGTTAGTATACAGAAAAGCCATAGATTTTGAGGGTTTATTTTATACCCTGCTACTTTGCCAAAGTTTTGAATCAGCTTGAGTAATTTGGGAGTGGAGTCTATTGGATTCTTTAAATACAAGATCATATCATCTGCAAAGAGGGAGAGTTATATTTCTTCTTTCCCTATTTGGATCCCCTTTATGTTTGCATATTGTCTTATTGCTGTAGCAAGGTATTCTAATACTAGATTGAAGAGAAGTGGAGAGAGTGGACATCCTTGTCTTGTTCCTGAGTTAAGAGGAAATGGTTTTCGGTTTTCACCATTAAGTATAATGCTGGCTGTATGTTTGTCATATACAGCCTTTATTGTATTGAGAAATGTTCCATGGATTGCTAATTTTTCCAAAACCTTCATCATAAAGGGGTGTTGGATCTTGTCGAATGCTTTTTCTACATCTATTGAGATAACCATGTGGTTCTTATTCTTGCTCCCCTTGATGTGATGAATAATATTAATTGATTTGCATATATTGGATCAGCTTTGCATTCCTGAAATGAATCCTGTTTGATTGTGGTGTATGATTTTTTGGATGAATTGTTGAAGTCGATTGGCCAAAATTTTGTGTAGAAGTTTTGCATCAGTGTTCATCAAAGAAATGGGTCTATAGTTCTCTTTCTTGGATGAGTCCCTGCTTGGTTTTGGGATGAGGGTTATGATGGCTTCATAGAATGTGTTCGGTAGTGAACTTTCTCTTTCAATTTCATTGAAGAGTTGGAGGAGTATTGGTGTGCGTTCTGCTTTGAAGGCCTTGTAAAATTCCGCTGTAAAACCATCTCGTCCTGGACTTTTCTTAGCTGGGAGGCCTCTTATTGCTCTTTCTATTTCAATGGTTGATATGGGCCTGTTAAGATGGTTTAACTCATCTTGGTTTAGTTTTGGCATGTCAATATTTGCTAGGAAAAGTCCATTTCTGTCAAGTTCTCAAACTTTTGAGCATAAAGTTTTGAGAAGTATTCCCTTATAATGTTCTGAATCTTGGTTGTTTCCGTGGTGATGTTTCCATTCTCATCTCTGAGTTTATTTATTTGGATGTGTTCTCTTCTTTTTCTGATAAGATTTGCTAGGTGTCTGTCAATTTTGTTAATTTTCTCGATGAACCAACTCTTTGTTTTGTTGATTCTTTGTATAGTTTTTTTGGATTCTAATTCATTTAATTCTGATTTAATTTTAATTATTTCTTTCCATCTACTGGTTTGGGGTTTATCTTACTGCTCTTTTCCAAGGAGGTTTAGATGTGTCATTAAATTGTTGGTTTCAGATCTCTCCAATTTGTTGATGTAGGAGCTCAGAGGTATTAACTTGCCTCTGAGTACTACCTTTGCTATGTCTCAGTGGAGCTGGTAATTTGTGTGTTCATTTTTGTTGAATAGTATGAGCATTTGAATTTCCTTTCTAATCTCTTCCATGACCCACTCGTGATTCAGCAGTGTGTTGTTAATAGATTCCATGAATGCCTTTAGTGATCTTTTTGTATTCTTTTTCTGCTCTCTCAATTCCTGTATTACTCTTTGATTAGCTTCCTCCCATTCGTGGGATTCCTGTAGTTCTCTTTGAGTGTTCTCAGCCTGCTCACGCCATTCCTCCCTTTCTCTTTGAGTATTCTCAAGCTGCTCACGCAAATCCTGTGTTAGTTTTTGGGTAGCTTCCTCACACTTATGATATTTCTGTATAAACTTTTGGATTGCCTCCTCTCTCTCCTTATCATGCTCATACAGAGTCTTTTTTAAGTTTTCAATCTTTTCATTTATCATGTTTGCCAACAGTGTTTGTAGAGCTATTTGGGAACTCTCCTCTGGATTATTAATTATCTGTTCTGTTCCCTGATTATCAAGATTGGGAATTGAGATACACGGACTTGCCATTTTTCTTGTGTTTTTCCGGCTTACTCTGCCCATTTGAGATGAAAATAGCACCAGTTTTGTGCTAGAACACTATCTTAAGGCAAGCATCAACCAAAGTCTGAATTTGCACAGTCAATAGTCTACAGATACAATCTAGTTCAACAGATACAATCTAGTTCAACAGATACATTTATTCAATATCAAACAACTATATGTTAATGGGCTACGAACCGTGAAGAAGAATTTGGAAAACCAGAAATTATTAGGGTTAGGGAGCGATGTGGGTAAAAAATAGGAATAGATTGATGTGGGAAATCACAGGGAGTGTTAACTAAGTCCTAATCTCAAAGCAGGAAATAGGTTGGGTAGGATGAAAGTAGAGAGAGAGAAAAAAATGAAGAAAGGGAAATGGAAAAGAAAAGAGACCATAAAAAATAGAAAAATAAAATTAATAAAATTATGCAGGAATTCGACAAGAATGTATTTAAGGAAGAATGTGAATATAATGAGAGAAGGGGAGGGATATAAAGGAGATGTGAAAACTTAAAAATAAAATGCTTAATATATTATATAGTTATAAAGAAGTATTACTGCTATTAAGGAATTTATGTCTCAGAGGTATTGAATTGAATAATAAATTTGTGGATTAAGTGTGTACACAATGGAGGGTAGGGTCTAATAGTCAACTACAGGTTTATCTGAGGATGTGCAGAACAATAGGTACATTCCATAAAGAAGAACGAAAGAGAGGAAAAGATGAAAAGGATAAGAAAGGAAGAAAAAAAGATGAGAAGTTCAGTAGAGCTAAACAACAAAAAAAAAGATAAGTAAAAAAGAAAAAAAAGAGAAAGAAATCAAAAAAGAAGGAAAAATGCACACACGTATCCCTAAAATAAAAATTGTAAGAGGGAAAAAAAATTTACTGGAAAATATTTTTTTTTCAATCAAGGCAAAAATTAATGATTAAAAAAAGTTTTAGAAATGAAATTTTTTTTTATATAAGGTACCAAAAAAAAAAAAAAAAGAAGAAGAAGAAGAAAAAAAAATTCTTTGATTTTTTGCGGAGGGGTGGGAAAAATCCTGTATCTCCCTTGTGTCCGTAACCAGCCTCTTGTTGGAGTCTCTTGTCTGCTTTTGGTCCTTTGGCTTGGTTGGTTTCTTAAGTCAGTTTATTCTAACAGGCAGAAAAATGCTCTGCTTTACCCAGGATTTTGTGATCCTCCTCCCAGGCTAGTTCAATGGGAGTCAGATATGCTTTGAGTATCACAAAAGAGGGAGATGCAATGATGAGGCTAGTTTCTGGGTATAGTTGAAGCCTTTCAACAAGCAGTAGCTTTTCCTGGTGGCTAGTTTGTGAAAGACTCACAAAGCCCAGCCTGGAGACATTCTCAGGGTTTCTGTTTACTGAATTTCAATTGATTGTCGAGGCCTCTCTAGGGAGGGCCAGCCTCTGGCTCTGATTACCCAGTGAAGAATGCCACTACTAGGGCTGGCGCCCAACCTGGGTGACTTTTCCCTGGGTGGAGCTGAGTCTGGCAGGTCACAACGCCGTTAAGTTCTTGTGACCTGCTAAATGATTCATTTTATTCCAAGGCTTGAGTTGGAGCTCTTTGTCAGTATCCAAGATGGAGATCTCCAATGGGGGGGGGAGGGGTGGCATTCCCTCCTCTGCTCCCTGAGAAGGAGTGAGGACATCAGGCTTCTACTCACGCTGAGTCTTGGTTCATGGGTCGTCTCTGGTCTGTGAACTGCAGGATGAAGATGTGTCCTCCTTGTCGGTTCTTGCTGGTTTTGAGTAGAATCCGCTCACCCGCTGCGTCTGGCTCCTTCGTCCCGGACTCTGTGTGGCTCAGGTATGGCGCCTGCAGTCTCAGCTGCCACTGCTGCCGCCGCTGCGGCGGCTGCTCACAAGAGCTCAGATCTGTCTCTTTGCCTGGATTTTCCCTCTCTGGCCTGACTCTCTGTCCTGTGATGGCACACTTGGTGTGATTATCTGGCTTAGGACTGTTCACTGGAACTCTAAAACTGCTTTCTATGCGAGAGCTTGTTTAGACTCCAGCTTCTCCACCATCGTCCCAGGTCTGACTTTCTTATATTCAAGTACAGTGATCTTCTCCTTCATCAACATTGCTGCAGATTTACCGAGATCCTGAGTTCAAATTTAAAGCTTGGAAGATTAAACATCACGAATTGCAAGCCAGTGAGTTAATTTTTTATTTTACTTTTCTCAGTATGGGCTTGAAGTCAGTTTGTGGCAACTCTGCCTCAACTTATATCACCCTAGGCTGGGGTGCAGCTACTAGACCTACAGCTCCTTCTGGGATCCTAGACCCTCAGGTCTTGCAGGGAAAGCAATGCACAGAAAAAATGTGGCCTTTTTATGTTTTCTTCCTTTGCACGGTGACCCTCATGGGTCTGAATGACACTGTTGCAAAGGGTACTTCACCTTGCATTGCTGAAGGCTGCCAGACTATCTGGGAACCCATAGGCCCACGTGGCAACATAGGCCCTGATTTCGAATCCCCCTCCTAACACCAACCAATGGCAGGAGATACTAAGAAAATTGTTCCCAACCATAGGAAGAAAAATGGAATGTTATCAATGTCAATGTTCAATGAGTTGATCATGAATGATGCTACTATAAATTTAGGCAGCATCATTTCAGGAGGCTAATAGATTTTTATTTAGTATTTATGAAGAATAAAAAGAATATTATTACTTACAGGAATGCAATAATTTCAGGACACTGATTGATTTCATTAATAGTATAAGGATGAAAACAATAACATTATTGACATGGACGCATTATTAATACCCAGGAATTGGTAGGAATCTAGTCTATATAACTGAGTAATATATAGACATCTTTAACACTCTATATAAATACATATTAATATATATATATATATAAATACATATAAATACTTCCATCTGCAGTTCAATCTGTTCTTATTTTGCTAACACCTGGGGCTTGATCTCAGGTCCTGGTTATAGCCTTTCAGCTTAATTTGTCCCAGTATGGCATGCTGACACTCACCCATTCATGAATTGGGCCTACTAGGCTTGTAGGCTGTGAGTTCAGTTGCCAGCACTCCCTAAAAATGAATTGTGGAGTAAGAAGTTGATGGCGATGCATGTTTTCCTTTTCTGTGAAAGTCCTGAGTGTCAGGTATGAAGTGGAATACATATGCAGACCTATATCTTATGTAATCAATGTTTTATATGCCATAATAGTCAAAATAAATGGTCAATACATGAATAAAACAAATAAAATAACTGCACTGAATGCAATATGGAGTCAACGTATGTATGTAAATATGAATCATATATGTAAATTGTACATGAATAAGATGTTTTCTAGTGGTGGGGATCTATTTCAGGCCTAAAGAACCGACTTGTATTTCTTGACTTCAAGGAGGCCAGCTTCCCCTTCCCACACAGTGCAACAGAGTTACCAAGACCATAGGTTCCAATCCCAGTCCATGCAGAAAAATGGCACCTTTATATTATGTAATAGTATAGTAATTCTTAGGTATTTCTTTATGCCTCCATTTTATGAATGTGATTGTTTAAATGCTTCATAAAGCATTAACTAACATCGATCAGTGTCCTATAAAATAATTATATATAAATTTATCCTACAATCATTCAAGGACTGCTCTTTCAATCATGACATACATCATATTCTATTGGTAATCATATGGACAGGAATAAGTTTCTTAGGATCTCCTTCCATTTTGAGGTGGCTGGACCAGGATTCCAACTGTGGGCTATAGCTCCCACCACTTAAACCCGAGGATAGGGAACTTATCAGTCTGTCCAAGAACACCAGTAAGACCAATGATTAGGCAGGCACCAGTGGCCCTCAACAGTCTTCCTTGATACTTACAAGGCTGTGATGGGTGGCTCATGGTCGAAGTCACCCTAAGCAGGAAAGTCCAACTTCAGTGCCAACAAAGCCAGAATCCCTGTGGCTCCAGTGTGGAAGGCCAGCCTTGAGCAAAAGCAGCTCACAGACTTTGCCCATATCCTCAGTTCATGGTCTGGGACTGGGAACAAACAGCCATACACAATGATCTGTGCAGCCATGCAGCTAAAGCAGGTCACGCTCTTGTCTCCAACTGAATTGGACATTGTTCCCTGGGAAAAGAGCTGGGGGAGCTGCTATCTTCTTGACTCCGCACATGCTGTTTGCATCACAGGATTCTGGCCACACCCCCATTCTTTCATTGTTCTTTCTGACCAATGAGATACAAGAATGGCGGCCACGCCCACATTCCATGCTGCCTGGTAGCACCAGGATTCCCTCTGTTAGTTTATAACACTACCAGCAGTTGAGGAAGGTATAGATGGTTGAGTGGTGAGAAGACACTCAAGGCGACTGGAATATAGAAGGAAATTGAGATGCCTGCCTAGTCCCCAGCCCCCTCCCCGCCTTCCCAAGGTTCAGAATTTCAAACCAGGCAATGGCACCCTGCCAGGCTGTGTAAAGCCCCAACTTGGTCAATGGCCTTGGTTCTCTGAGGACATGTGTCTGCAATGCCACTGCCATTCCCGCTTGCCCCACCTGGAGCAGCCTCAAGCAACTTCTCCCAGGAGCACATGTGAGTGGCTGCCCCCAAACCACCCCTACCCTGGGTCAGACACCCCTCTGAGGGCACCAAGACCCACTACTTGTTTCCTCTCCCTGGCTCTGAGAAGCCACCTTTCTGATTTGGGCATTTCTGAAACAGAGCCTCTATATGCTCTGGCTGGGCTGGATTGATGTCCTCCTATCTGTGACAGGTATGCTCCACCGGGCCCGGTCATCTGTAGTTGGGGTGGTAGACATGTAGCAACATGCACAGTCATCGATTTAGATGGATTATCTCAAACATTTAGTCCACAGCAGCCGAGTTTTTTTTAATTGTGAAAATACTATCCAGAGGGGTTAAAATTACATGGGCAAGATATGAGAACATATTTTATCAAGCATTGTAGCCTCCTCCTTTGTTTTCCCTTCCCATCCCATCCTCCCCCTCCCCCTACCAGAGTTGTCAAGTTCATTTTCTACATACCACTTCTACGTCTCATTGTTGCAATGGGTCCAATTTTAATCCCTATTTCAACGATTTGTTTTTTCCCTTCCCCTCCATAAATTATAACAACATCAAATACAGTGAAAGCATGGATTATACGGTGGGGGAGGGATATAAAAAGCAACAAATAAATAAATCTTATGAATGTACTAGAAACAGTCGTATGAAAGAAAAAAATTGAATAGATATCTTAGGGTTCTTTTCACTAACATGTATTTATCTGAACTTTTATGCTTGACTCAGATATATACTAGTTATTGCAAATAAGGGAAAACATGGGACCTATGTTTCTGTGGTTCTGGCTTACTTCACTTAATATAATTTTTTCCAAGTCTTTCCATTTCCTAACAAATAGAGCAATGTCATTCATTCTGATGGAGGCATAGAATTCCATTGTGTATATATAACCCAATTTTTTGATCCATTCATCTACTGAAGGGCATCTGGGTTGCTTCCATATCTTAGCTATGGTAAAAAAAGGCTGCAATAAACATAGTTGTGCTGGATGCTTTAGTGTGGTCTTCTTTGTAAACCTTTGGGTAAGTGCCCAAAAGTGGGATTGCTGGATCATAGGGGAGCTCTATGTTGAGTGCTTTGAGGAACCTCCATAGAGCTTTCAAAAGAGGTTGAACAAATTTACACTCTCACCAACAATGAAGTAAGGTTCCCTTCTGTCCACATCCCCTCCAGAATCTGTTATCAGAGTTCTTCAGTATAGCCATTCTAACTGGGGTGTGGTGGTATCTCGATGTTGTTTTGATTTGCATTTCTTTTATGGCTAGAGAGGTTGAGCATTTCTTCATTTGTCTATTGGCCATCCTTCTTTCCTCTTCAGAGAAGTTTCTCTGTAAGGCTTTAGCCTTATTTATTGGGCAGTTGTTTCTTTGAGGATTTGTTGTTGGGGGATTCAATTTTTTGAGTTCCAAGTATATTTTAGATATGAGACCCTTGTCTCTAGTATGGCTAGTGAAGAGTTTCTCCTAATCCATGGGCTTTCTATTGATCTTGCTAGCTATGTCCTTTGCCATGCAGAAGCTCTGCAACTTCGTGCAATCCCATTTGTCCAACCTTTCTTTGATTTCTTGTGTTTTTGGGTCTCTATTAAAAAAAATTCAACCTGGGCCAAGGAGACCTAGGATTTCTCCTATTCCATCCTGCAGTGTTTTCAGAGTGTCTGCTTTGACTACGAGGTTTTTGATCCATTTGGAGTTGATTCTGGTGCAGGGTGATATATACGGATCTAGCTTTAGTTTTCTATAAGTAGTTAACCAATTTTGCCAGCACCCTTTACTGAAGAGGCTGTCTTTCTTCCAGTCTATTATTTTAGCTCCCTTATTGAAGGGTAGTTGGCTATATGTCTGTAGGTTCATTTCTGGGTTTTCAATTCTATTCCATTGGTCCTGAGGTCTGTTCTTATGCCATTACCAAGCTGTTTTGATTACAATTGCTTTGTAGTAGAGTTTGAAATTTGGTATGATATTCCTCCAGCACAGTTTTTTCTGTTGAGGATCGCTTTGCTATTCGCGGTCTTTTATTATCCTCTATGAATTATTGAATTGCCTCTTCTATTTCCTTGAAGAATGAGGTTGGAATATTGATAGGTATCGCACTGAATTTGTAGAGAGCCTTGGGAAGGATTGCAATTTTCACAATGTTTATCTTTCCAATCCATGAGCATGGGATTTTTTGCCACTTTTTAAGATCTCTTTTAATTTCCTTTTTCAGGTTTTTAAAATTTTCATCATAGAGTTCCTTCACTTCTTTGGTTAATTCCCAGGTATTTTATTTTTTGTGGGGATATTACAAATGTAGATGCTTTCCTAATTTCAGCCACACTTTTCTCATTGTTGGTATACAGAAAAGCCATTGATTTTGAGGGGTTAATTTTATACCCTGATACTTTGCCAAAGATTTGAATCAGCTTGAGTAATTTGGGAGTGGAGTCTCTTGGATTCTTTAAATACAATATCATGACATCTGCAAAGAGGGAGAGTTTCACTTCTTCTTTCCCTATTTGGATCCCCTTTAGGTTTGCATCTTGTCTTATTCCTGTAGCTAGGCATTCTAATACTAGATTGAAGAGAAGTGGCGAGACTGGACCTTCTTGTCTCGTTCCTGAGTTAAGAGGAAATGGCTTTAGTTTTTCACCATTAAGTATAATGCTGGCTGTAGGTTTGTCATATATAGTCTTTATTGCATTGAGGAAAGTTCCATGGATTCCTAATTTTTCCAGAACCATCATCATAAAGGGGCGTTGGATCTTGTCAAATGCTTTTCCTGCATCTATTGAGATAACCAGGTGGTTGTTATCTTTGCTCCTGTTGATGTGTTGAATTATATTAACTGATTTGGGTATATTGATCCAGCTTTGCATCCCTGAAATGAATCCTGTTTGATCAGTGTGTAGAATTTTTTGGATGAATTGTTGAATTTGATTGGCCAACATTTTGTTGAAAAGTTTTGCATCAATGTTCATCAAATAAATGGGTCTATAGTTATCTTTCTGTGATGTGTCCCTGCCTGGTTTGGGCATGAGGGTTATTATGGCTTCATAGAATGAGTTCAGCAGTGAACTTTCTCTTTCAATTTCATTGAAGATTTGGAGGAGTATTGGTGTGAGCTGTGTTTTCAAGGGCTTATAGAATTATGCTGTAAAGCCACCTGATCCTGGGCTTTTCTTAGATGGAAGGTTTGTTATTGATGTTTCTATTTCAATGCTTGATATGGGCCTGTTAAGATGGTGTAACTCATCTTGGTTTAGTTTTGGCATGTCAATATTTGCTAGGAAAAGGTCCATTTCTGCCAAGTTCTCAAACTTATTAGCATAAAGTTTTGAGAAGTATTCCCTTATAATGTTCTGAATCTTGGTTGTTTCTGTGGTGATGTTTCCATTCTCATCTCTGAGTTTATTTGGGTGTGTTCTCTTCTTTTTCTTATAAGATTTGCTAAGACTCTGTCAATTTTGTTAATTTTTTGGAAGTAACAAATCTTTGTTTTGTTGATTCTTTCTATGATTTTTTTTGGATTCTAATTCATTTAATTCTGATTTAATTTTAATTATTTCTTACCATCTACTGGATTGGGGATCATCTTGCTGCTCTTTTTCAAGGAGACTCAGATGTCTCATTAAATGGATGGTTTCAGATCTCTCCAATTCGTTGATGTATAAACTCACAGCTATAAACTTGCCTGTGAGTACTGCCTTTGGTGTGTCCCAAAGGAGCTGGTAATTTGTGTGTCCATCAACATTTGAATTTCTTTTCTAATCTCTTCAATGACCCACTCGTGATTCAGCAGTGTGTTGTTACATTGTGTTACAGGATTTTCTCTGGTGGCTTTTCCTTTTATGTTTTAATTTTTTTCCCTTGTGGCCTGAGAGAATGCAAGGTATTACTTCAATGTTTCTGAAAAGAGATAAAATTATGAGAGGAAGAAAAAAATTAATAGAAAAAAATTAAAGTAAAAAATTAAAAATTAATAAAAAACTTTTAGTAAAAAATTTGTAAAAGGTACAAAAAAAGAGTTCTTTGATTTTTTTTTTGTGGGGGATGGGAAGATCCTGTATCTCCCTTGTGTTCTTAACCTGTCTCTTGTTGGAGACTCTGGTCTATTTGTGCTTGATTTTCCTGTGGTTTAATGGTTTCTTAAGTCAGTTTGAGCAGGCAGAAAAATCACAGCAGACGATTCTTGACCACAGGTGAAGGTCTGGGTAGGTTCGTAACAATCAGACCTCATTCTCCTCACAGGACAGTTGTGAGGAAACAAGGGATTTATACAGAGGGATCTCTGGAGCATGGCTAGGAACAGAGGGAGTAGTCTTCAGATAAGGTTCTCGGCAATTCTCTGAGGAAATGACAGGAAGATAGCCAGAAAGGGCTCAGGTGGGGCCTGTTATTAATTGTGCAACAGATGTGGGATTATGAAACAAAACATGGCTCTCTCTCATCATTACCCTATCCCCATGAGGAAGAGGATCCTTCACTGTGTTGAGTTTTGCAACTGGAGATACCAAGGCAGAGAGAAGCCAGGTAACCTACTTATGACTTCAACTTCAGAGGAAGCTCTGCCTGACTTTGCTAAAATGCTCCCTAGGACAATGGGTGCTATTCAGTCCGCTTCTTGTGGTATGAAGTCCACTTCTTGTCAGTCGTGGGGCTAGAACTCTAGGCATGGGCGATGTTCCCAAAAGCCTCAGCAAAAGGCTAGTGTTCAACCACTTGAGCCCACAACACTACTTTTGATTTTCTGGTGGTTCTTTGGAGATGAAAGTCTCACAGACGTTCCTGCCTGGGCTGGTTATGAACCATGATCCTCATAACTCAGCGTCCTGTGTAGTTAGGATTAGAATTCTGAGCCACTGGCACCAGACTTAATTGTAATTCTGACTTTTTTCTCTCTCTCTTTCACAAGAACTGGTCAAATGGGTGCTGGAGGAGGGGGCCCAGCATCGCCATGTGGCTGGAACCCAAGTTTGGCTGTGGGTCAGGAGCTGTCTCCTCAGCTTGTTGAAACAGCTCCATGAGATAAGCCCTTCTGTTACCTGGATAGACGGTAACAGTTATTCATTGTCCATCCAGCCTTACTAGACTTATTGTATTGTATTGCTTTCTACATCATTTTCTAGCACCTGGCCAAAAATATGATATATAGTTACAGAATGAAAATGAAATGCCATCTTAAGAAAGTTATTTAGGGCTCCGGGAATGTGGCTTCATGGTACGGTGTTTGCCTAGCATCCATGAAACCCTGGGTTCAATTCCTATGTAACACACACACACACACAAAACCCTGGAAGTGGTGCTGTGCCTCAAATGATAGAGAGCTAGCATTGAGCAAGAAAAAAAAAAGGTCAGGAAAATTCCCTACCCCTGAGTTTATGCCCCTCTACTGGCAAAAAGAACAAAAACAAATCAAATCAAAAGAAAACAAAAACATTCAGTTAGTAAATGCAAAATAAATAACCCACACTTGGAATATATAATTTCTCCTTCCATACTGACCCCTGACAACAGTTCCTAATTCATGTACTTTACTTATATGCGGATACTGTGTTGAAAAAAGTCTTGTTCATTAAGTCACAGCAATTAATGCCAGAGATGTGCTTAGATGTCAGGTAACGTTTAATTCTGGAAATTCAACCACTCCAGGATTTGTGTCGTAACTGCTAATCACAAAGGGAATGGTAGGCTATGTGTGATTTTGAAATCTTTTTGGACAGTTATGGCACCAAAAATGCAGAGGTTAATTAATAGTTGGGAAAGAAAATAAGGAATAATTCCAGATAGAAGGAATAAATGATAGTAATTAAGGTATACCAGAAAATGTTCTTGAGAACCATTTTTGGTTATTGTGGAACTAGTTGTCAGCTAGGCTGTTCCTCATTGCCTTTAACATTCTACATCTCTTAGGCTAGCTCTTAATCTCTGTGTGATAAATGTATCTCCTTCTAAGCTATTCTTTCATACCTTATCTCCTTTGCTTTCTAAAAATCTTATTCTTTCTATATTTCTCTATGAACATTTCCTGATACTAAATACACCTATACAGATGGCAGAGGATGCTCATGTAAGGGTCCCATAGCTCATCAGTCATTAATGTAACAAAATGGAAAGGAGGACATATTTATTGCTACTTCAATTTTTCTGAAATGCTGCAATATCATTTGGTTAAAATTTCCATTCTTTGTCTACACAGTGTCATTCAGTGCACATAAATGCAAATATGAGCCAGGTGCTGGTGGTTTACTCCTGTAATCCTAGCTACTCAGGAGGTTGAGACCAGAGGATTGTGGTTCAAAGCCAGCCTGGTCAGGAAAGTCCACGAGACCCTAACCTTCAATTAACCACCAGAAACCCAGAGGTGGTGCTCTAGCTTAGCACCCAGGATCAGAGTTCAAGCCCCACAACCAACAAAAAAGGTGAAATATGACTTTAAGTTTCCCCAAAAGGAATGGCAAGTTCAATAATCCTCCCAAACAAAAAAATTCCAAAATGATTCAGTGCACCAACTTTTGCTGAGTAATGTTATGGATTCTTTTCTGGGCATATGCTCTAAAAACAAATCATTTAACTAGGGATACAGGTGGACCCATTTCAACAATGAGATGTACAAGTCGTTATGTCGAAAAACGAACTTTACAACGTTGGTGTGGGGGAGGATCCGGTATGGGGAGGGGGGAATATGGGAAGGGATGGGAAAGGGAAACAAAGAGGAGGCAACAATGATTGATAAGAAATGTACTCGTTATCTTGCCCATGTAATTGTAACTCCTCTGTACCTTATGCTCACAATAATAAAGAAAGAAAAAAATTGTAAAATATTAGCTTTACAATAAACTTCATCTAATATTTCTCGTTTGAAAAGAGAAGTCTATACAGTTGATGTCACTTAGCTTTCTTACTATCTTAGTTTAAAGCCAAACCTGGCAGGAGCATCTGTCAAACTCTTATTTGTAATTACACAGCAAAAAGCCAGAATTGGAGTTTTGGTACAAGCAGTAGAGTACTAGCTCTGGGGGTAGGTGAGCAGGAAAGAAAACTGTTCAGGGACAGGGTTCAGCCTCTGGGTTCAAGCCCCAGAACCAACACAAGCTAAACACAAAAGCAAACAAAAAAACAGATATTTCATTGGACCCTCCTTAAAGGAGTATTGGTCTGAGAAATGGCTCCTTTTGCTGATCATAGGCACTGGATGCTTTTTTGGAATCCTTATTGCTCTGGAGAACTCAGGACCAAACTAAAGTAATTGATAACTGACTTCTGCAACAAAAGAATCATCTCGGGGTGAAATATCCATCCAAAAAACACTATAAAACATCCATGTCTTTGTTTCATTGCAGTAGAATTTTTTTGGGGGGTCCAGTCTTGGGCCTGAACTCTGGGCCTGGGCACTTTACCTCAGCTCTTCAACTCAAGGCTAGCGCTCTACTACTTGAGCCACAGCACCACTTCTGGCTTATTTTTGCTTATGTGGTGCTGAGGAACCTAACCCAGGGCCTCAGGCATGCAAGGCAAGTGCACTACCACAGAGCCAACTTCCCAGTCCCTGAAGAAGAACATATTTAAAACAACGTTATTTCTTTTTGTTCTATGCTGGCCAGCAAATGGCACATTATATCTTTTTGTAATACTCTCAACTAGAAGTTTACAGAAAAATTATATATAAGTCAAAACACACTAGAAAAAGTCAGGGACAGAGTTTCCTTCAAGCCTTCGGATTCTCTTCTTTTACAGTATAAAGGAAAGCACAAGTTAACTTGAACTTTGTCAATACTCTATGTTCCATTCCTCTACTGGGATCAGTTTCCATATCCAGTAACAGTTACTTCCAGGAACAATCTATGGTGCTGCTTGAGGTATAATGAATGATTTCCGGCTTCACCGAAATTACACAAGAACACATTGGACCTGATGTAACACGTATTTCAGAGACAACTTAGTAAAGAGAAAATATGAAATTTATATTTCTTATAAATACATTATTCATGAGTATATTGAATTCAAAATTTGTAAATTCTCTGTAAATTAAGGCGAATTTTAAAGAGGAAGAAGGGTCCTAGATCATTTTTTTGTGAGTATATATGCTGCACATTATTTCCCAAGTGTACATGAATTTGTTAACTCGTGTTAACTATAGCAATAATAAGAGAAAGGGAAATTCTGTGTTTAAGTATAAGGGTTCAATACACTATAGAAGACTCTACAAATAAGACCACATTGAAATAATAAAGCCAAGTCCAGTATGTAGATTTATGAGAGTGATATAGAGAAAGCATTACTCCTACGTGGAACCCGAAGTATGAGGCCACTCCCTTCCTAATCACGCTTGCTAATGACACAACTTTGTAGAAATTAGAATGGAAGAATAATTCTGTTTCCAATGCAAGTCAGATATAAGAGCATGGATTTAATAAGGAAAAAATTCCATCTTGAGAGAGCAGGGATTATACTAGCCATCAACTGATGGATAAGATCACATTTTTTCTTTCCTTTACTTATATATTTTTTGTTGGTGGTGGTCTTGGCACTTGAATTCTGGGCCTGGGCACTGTCCCTCTGCTATTCTGCTCAAGGCTAATGCTCTACCACTTTAGCCACAGTGCGGCTTCCAGTTTTCTTGCAGTAAATTGGAGAAAAGAGTCTCCTGGACTTTCCTACCTGGGCTGCCTTTGAACCCCAATCCTCAGATCTCACCACCACCCAGCTTAGGATCACATTTCTAACAGTGTACATTCAACATATGTAATGTGTATGTTCATCTATCATTATATGAATTCTTGAGTTAAAAATCTGGGCTACAGCTTAGACTTTACACTCACAAAAATGTTTGTAGCTTAAAAGTTGTTTCTACTGGATAAATTAAACCTAAGTATGTAAAGGAGTCTGGGAAGTTCAGATTGCATCCAGCCTGGGCAGAACAGTGTTTGAGACACTATCTATAATTAACCAGCCAAAAGCTAGATTGGAAGAATGGCTCAGGTGATGGAATAACAGTCATGAGCAAGAATGATGAATAAGAGCTTGAGGCTTTTGCATACATACATATAAACATAAACACACTTATATGTGCACACACATATACACAAATGAAGCAACTCTCAGAATATGTAGAAAAGTTAGAAAACAATAGAAAGTATGTCCTGAGTGAGACTAGAATCATGTGGTAATTTTTAAAATTAGAAAATCCTAAAGTGAACTTTCTTCAAAAAAGTTTGAGAATATTACATAAGTAGGGACCAGAGATAGTAAGAGAGTCAAGTAATCAATATTAAAGGGATAGGATCCATGGAGGAATGAATCAGAGACCAGGCAGGTGCATTTGAAAATGTTCATACCCTGTGTCAAATGTTAGAACATCTTTGAAAATAGTGCATGAACAGTCTGAGAAGTCTAGTGGATAATATCACTGGATAAGTTCAGAATTGATAGTCTGTATCTAGATTAAATAAACCAAGAAGGGGCTGGGAAGGTGGCTCAGTGGTAGAGTGCTTGCCTTGCATGCATGAAGCCCTGGGTTTGATTCCTCAGCATCACATAAGCAAAAAGAAAAAAGCCAGAAGTGGCTCTGTGGCTCAAGTGTTAGAGCACTAGCCTTGAGCTGAAGAGCTGAGGGACAGCATCCAGGCCCAAAGTTCAGGACCCATTACCGGACCCAAAAATAAATAAATAAACAAACAAACAGATAAAGAAATAAACCAAGAAACTATGGTGGGGCAATGTGATACAAGCCTTGAATTCTTGCACTCAAACTGACAGGAGATTAGAGACTGGAATTACTACTGATAACTTCGCTGGACCAGGTAGTATAATTTTGTCTTAATAAAACAAACCAAACAAGAAAGGAATACACAGTTGGAAATTTGGGCTAATTTTTTCATTATGTTTTGAGAAGCCAAGTTTTCTATTGAAATACAACTGGTATATAATCCTCAGTTGTGTTTTATTTTATTTTTTATTTTTTTAACTCTTTTTTAATTTTTTTTTTTTTTTGGTTCAGGTTTTGGGGCCTGAACTCTGGGCCTGGGCACTGTCCCTCATCTCTTCAGGTCAAGGCTAGTGCTCTACCACTTGAGCCACAGCGCCACTTTCAGCTTTTTTTCCTTTTTGCTTATGTTGTGCTGAGGAATTGAACCCAGGGCCTCATGCATTTGAGGCAAGTGCTCTACCACTAAGCCACCTTCCCAGCCCCTCCTCAGTTGTGTTTTAAATGCGCTCTTCATTACAGAACATTCCTAGATGCAAAGTGGTTCATGATTCCCATCCAAAATTTGAAAAAGTACGTAATCATCATTCTGTTAGATTCCAAGGAGAGGATGAAGGATTCCAAAGCTTAAGCCTGGAGGAATAGCAAAGATCACCTAATGTAGGTCTTTATAGATCTTGCTAAATTGGAGTTTAGACTTCAAAAAATACTTTGGTTTCATTTGTAATTTCATATTCTATAGGATACTACAAAATTCTTTTTAGGTAGAGGGTTTAATTGACAAATTTTCAGATGTTTCTTGCATTCTATTTACCTAGCATATTGTTTCAAGCGAGTTATAATTAGAACTCAGTTAATAGATAATTCTAACTGTTAATGTAGAAAATGATAATGTGAATAATTTAGACAGAGTTGCCAAGAAATTGATGATATTAATTTATAAATTTAGAAAAAGCAATTTTTGAGGCTTTAATATAACATGGTATGAATAGAATAATTGTGTGACCTCTTCTTTCTTCTACCTGTATGTAACACAGGAAGCAATTTCCTTAATTACGTGCCTCTGTATACAGTGAGAAAAATGCTAGGATTTGGGTTTGTTTTTATTTTTGTTTTTGTTTTATTGCTTTGTCATAGGGCTTGAACTCTGGACCTGGACACTGTCTCTGAGCCTGTTAAGCTCAAGGCTTGTGCCCTACCACTTCAACCTCAGTACCACTTGTGTCTGGCTTTTGCTGAGAAGTTTATTGGAGATAAAAATCTAGGGAACCTTCCTGCCTGGGTGGGCTTTCAACTGTAATCTTCCAATCTTAGCATCCTGAATATCTATGATAGTAAAAAAAGTATAAATATAAATAATATTTGCAAGAATACCAGTGGAGGAAAAATGATGCAACCCAGTACTTTGTGGTGTTCTTTCCAGAACACGGAGGGCATCACATTAGCAAGGTGTAATATTTTTCCCAATAGAGATAAGCTATTTGTGATGTGAATTAAGGGAATTTTGAGGTGCACCCTACAAGTTGGAAACTGTTGGTCTAGGATGACTTTAGGTCATAAATTTTGGGATTGATGGTCATAGAAATAATAGCTTAATCTGATAAACAATTGCTTACTCTTGAAGAATTAATTATAACCGGTGCTTTATACTTTTATCCTATACCAGAATGTGGCTATTTTTCTGTTCACTTCTCAATCTGTAACACCCCATTGGAAAATGCATCTATTGCAGAATTACATAAAATGCAAACAGGTACTATTTTGAATCTCTCAGGTATGGAATGTTGAGAATTTGAAAGTGAGTAGTTATTAGTCATAGGAATTTTGAAGAACACACATATTCTGTCCTCTTAACAACTTATTTACTTTTAAAAGTTATGGGTTTCCATAGAATTAAATGGTTTTCGGTTTTAGTATGAGAAAGTACTAATTTATTCTTTTCTGAAAATATTGGCAAGTATATTGTGAATAAATTATCTAGTTGGATAACATTCAAGTTGATGGCCCTCTGATAAAGAAGGGGTAATTAATTCAAATTATATGGCAATAGTACTGAATTTTTAAAAAGTTACTACATAAAGAATAATATTTACTATACCAATACAGTGAAATTTTATTTCATGCAGGCTATTTTTTAAATTTAATTTTAATGTGAAAGTGATGTGCAGTGGGTTAGCAATGGTAAGGCAGTGAATACATAACTTTTCAAACTTGTTATGCCCTCTCTCATTTTTTCTCACGTTTTTCCTTCATACCCAAACCCCTCACACGTTGTAATGTACATTTCCAACATATTGTCTCCTGAGTATTGCTATTGCATTGGTTTGCTTTTTGTCCTTTATCTCGCCATTTTGTTGTTTCTCTTCCCTTCCCTAATTAAGGTAAATGTATACACAATACACAGGGTACCAAATTCAAACACAGTAGGAGTTATACCATAGGGGAAAAACCCAAGGAAAATAGAAATCACATAGTACATTAAAAACAACAACTGCAAATAAATATCTCTTTCCATATCTTGGAGTTCATTTTGCTCAGCATCAGCTTATACCTTCATATATATGCGTAACAAAACCACTGGAAAATAATAGTTTCATGGATACTATATCATGAAAACAACATGTTAACTGCTTTTGATGATAAACGTGGAATTAGGATTGGTAAATTTGAGATTCTGATAAAGGAATTCCAAAAGAGTTTTAAAATTATGGCAGGTAAATTTTAATTGTTCTAACTTTTAACTTAGCCTATTAAGAAAATTTAAAATTTCCTGGGAAAATAGGCTTTCATGCAAAGAAATCCATGGAGACTTAGCTAAGAGGGAGCAATGTGGGTAAGGTGGCTCATTTTCACAGTAAACAAACAAACCTCTCAAACCTTGTTGTAAATCCTGTATAGGTTCCCATGAGAATTGTCCTTACCCAGGAAATATACTCTTACTGTGTGAAAAAAGGTTGTATTGGAATTTAAATTCAAAGTTTTTTTTTTTAAATAAGACATCAAAATTTGAGAATTGACCTTTGATTACTAAACAGTAATTCTCTTAAAAAGATTATTTGGGTCAAAATATTTAGGGAGAAAGTGTCCTGCACAATGAAAGAACGTATTGAGTTTACACTTCTCTGTTTTAATACTTTCCACAATGTCTTTGCACGTGAAGCACTGAAACACAGAAAAAAATCTGATTGGATACTTCAATGATTTCACATTTCTAAGTAGCTCAAAAATATAATATCCTTATTAACATGAGATAGTGAAAACTTCTCTTATTACATAAGCCCAAAAGTTTGGGGATCAGAAAAGAATCGAGCAAATAGAAAAGGTAAGAAAACACGTCATTAGAAGCCCTAGCTAAGCGTTTTGGTTTCAGCACTGGAGGGGGCCAAAACTATTTTATATAGTGATATAGATTGTGTTAATCTTTTTGCTACCTAAAGTGATTTTACAGAGCTTATTTGGCTCAGTATAATGCAGAACAAATTGAATCAAGACATGAAAATAAATTCCACCTCCAAATAAAAGAGTTTTCAAAGAGAAACCATGAAGATGTAGCAGTGGGGGAAGCCTTATAGTGCTTCAGCTTCACTAGAATTGAAGCCAAGAACCTGTGATTAATTGGAAATCAGGCAAGAGCTAAGAAGAGGACATAGAAGTAGGACATAGAAGTATTGTCCTTTGTAACAGACAATATCATCCAAGGAATTGGTGATTTAACTCTATTCTTCTCCATACATCTTGTTGAGCAAATACAAGACCAAGAGGAAAATAACCTATTGAAATAATTTTGCAAAGAATAACTTCACTGTTCCTGATATTGTATCTAAAGAGATTCTTAAGAAAGAAGATAAAAGTTTTAAGAGAGAAGATAAAAGTGGAGTATTCTTAGGTTTCCTCTAAGCATCTTGTTAGCAAAATATCTTTGAGGTTAGAAGTGATTGAACCAAAAAGTGGTGGAATACTTATTTTTGTGGGCACTTTAGACACAAGAAGATTTCAAGGTTAAAAAAAAAAGAAAAAAATTATAGCTAAATATTTGTGATTATATTTTCTTGGACTGGATTTTTGTAGACAAAGTTTTGCATTAGCGTTGGTCCTCATTAACACAGTTGTTGGATTTTCGTGGCAACCAAATGAAAAGGGGAAGTTTAATGGACTCGCTTGAAAAAGTAAACAGCATGATAGAAAATAATGGCAAATAATATTTAATGAATTATTTTGAACAATTACTTTGTGAGAACAAAGAAGAAAAGATATAATTCAAAATCACTTGACTTTATTAAAAGTATGAAAATGGAGTAGTGAGGAGATTGAGAGAAAACAGAGAGGACTGTTTTCTCTCCAGTGGAGAAATAGGTTCTTGATCTTGTTTCTTCCATTCTGTCTTCACAAGCTATCAAGTGTGACTCAGGACTGGAGTATCCAGTTCAGACAAAGAGCACTAGCAGAAGAAAATATTTGCAGAAGATATAGGTGATTTATAACCTTAGACAATCTTTCTAAATCTGGTCAAAATTCTCCCCTACCCCAAAATGCCCTCTTTGAACAGATTGTTTGCTTTTCCAAAGACTGCCCTTCATTAACTGCTTAAAATTTTGAGAGGTCATGTTCATACTCTCTAGAGATTGCTGTTTGGTTGTCATTATTGTGTGTTTTTGTTTGTTGTTTTTTTAACTGAATTTCAAAAGGTTGTGCAAGTGTTTTACAATTAAATATGTCCATCTAATTGTCTAATTCTCCTGGATCAGAGTCACTCCTTCTATCAATGTCAACCAACTCTTTTTCCAAGATTGAGTTCAGATTTAGCACTTCCTTCATTACATATGTACATTGAGTATTCTAGCTGTACTTGCCCCTTGTTCCATTTTTCATTCATTCTATTTCTTTACTATTGTTCCTCTCTGGTTTCAATTTCCTGATAGTCATTCTGTTAAACTGCCTGTTAATACTTTGAAACATTTATATACATTCCATGGATTTTCTCTCCCACATATACTTGAACTGATTTCAGCTTATATTTCCATAATTCATTCATCTGCAATAACAATTTGCAAGACTGGATATGTGAAGCACTTAGACATGATTTTATTCTAGTTCATTTGGAAGATTAATCTTTAGTCAACAAGAAAATTTAAAAATGGCTTAGAATTTATTTATAACTACCAGTTTTTATAAATTGCTTTGTAAAATGGTGTATGATTATTTTATTTTACATAGGATAATTTTTTCTACTACCTATAAGTTTTGGAAAAAGAAGAAAACTAAAATTTACTACTTAGAGGAATATGACACAAATAAAAGACAGATTTTATTTTGTCACATCTCTCATCAGTACCGATATTCAAAACTTAAAGTCATATTTCTTACTATGTTAGACAGATAGGGAAAATATAAAACAACACATGATAAGGCAACTATTAGTGACTTTTTAAAATGTACCTTCTTATGTGATAAAATTTACTTTATTAGCTAATATTTGGGTTTGAAATATGGGAGGCTGATATATTTAACACATTTCTGGAAGGCACCTACTGAACAACACAAATGGTGGGGAGTACTATTTCTACACTTGGATGAATGGTTGAACTTGTTTGCTATTGGTGCTGAGTACGTAAATCAACTCTATTGTAACTAGCTCCCTACACTTGAAATCCTTGTAATATCACTATCATCTACTTGTCAAGTGCTATTTTGGCAAATGTGATTTTAAGTAGTTTATTTGAAAGTGAATATACTTTCAGGAGATTAAATATAGGTTATCTTTGGTTTGAGAATGACAACATTTTTTTATACTACAGAACCTCATTTTACTGAAGTACCAGTGTTTTGAAGCACTAAGGATCTTCTCAATTAATGTTTTTCTAAATTATATTTGACCTCTAAATCAGGTATTCCTAGCCTTGGTAGGCCACTTATGGATTTATCATTACAAAAACTATTTTTTGGCTTCACTAAAATCTTTCATTAATCATTAGGAGAGGGGTATTAAAAATAATCTTGTTCATTTGTAATTTTGTTGACTCATATGGGCTGATCATCTGTAAATTGAAAGTTTGAATTATAGTACTTTCTCTCAGATTTTGTGATCTCATCTTTCATTTTAACTTGCCTTGCAGTTCACAATTGAATTCTGCTAAATCTTGTAAGCAACTGGGGTCCTGAAATATTATAGGAAATGAGAAATTGAGATGTCTTCAATTATTTTCTGTTGGCATGTTGCATGGGCCTATGTGAGAAGTCTTGCCCTTGTTATCTGATGATACAGATAACTAGGAACTGGTATCCTCGGATCCGTGGATACTTCAGAAGCATAATAGCTTTTAGACATCATATCAGCAAAATTTGGGTATAATCAGTAAGAATGCTTCAGAAATATGGAGAAAAACACTTTGGGACCAGCGAGTTAAAACAATAAACAGAGCATCAGAGTAAAATCCATTATAGATTAGCAGAAAACAATACTGTTATTTTACCATGTGAATTCAGAAGATAACGAACACATAGAACGTATCACAAGTTTATACCGAAGATATTGCATTGATACTTTTTATATTCTAATATATATCCTAAATCTAATTATTTATATTCCATTCTATTTATCGGAATAAGTTTCAATATATTTGTCAAATTATCAATTCTAGTAATATTTACTGTGTGAAATTTAAAATCAGCACATACTTTATATTTATAAATATAAAATTTATAAGTATATATAATATAAAAATTGTTTTGCATTGTTGTGTTGTGGTTAGGGAATCAAAGGCAACTCTGTTTCAAAGTATTCTTCCATTATCTCTACCTCAGTGTTTGGTAGAGTTAGACTTAAAGCTTTACCATTTGTAGATTTACAGCCTAGAGGCAAGAGGAAACAATGTGATTAAAACATTACCAATTTAAGGCCTAATATCGAGGAGAAACATATGGACTTTTCCAGGAGCTATGGAAATATTTGGTGATAGAGAGTCAGTAGTGTAAGTTCCTGCCTGGTTGGATGATAGACAGGCCAGGACAGTAGGTAATCATGAAAATGAAAATTATTTCACCTTCTTGGCTTTAGCTACTTTTGAAATGATAAGTATAATAAACAATTATATTTTGATAAAATACCTTCTATTCTGAACAATTCTGTCTGAACTGTTCATCTCTCTATGATCCCTTGTAACTAAGATTAGTTTTGTTCCAGTAAGACAATCTATGCTGTCAGGGTAAGATATTCTGGTTGGTCTGTTCCTACAAGGAAGAAGGGTAAAGGTTCAGGTAGACATTTGTCCCAGCAAGACCTTATTTGGGAAATTTTATGCTGCAGAAGTTTAGAAGTAGCTCTCAAGCAAGGCTTACTTTGAATCCATTAGCTCTACAAAGCTAACTCAGTTGATAAATAAGTACTTGAAAAGCCATCACCTTTGGACTTAGCTTTAAAGGCTTCAAAGTATGATCAAATTTAAAATGAAAACGACAAAATAGTCATTGACAAAAAAATTGTAAATATGAGCAATCGGCCAAATGATATAAGCTTTTCCACTATACACAGAATTTTAGAGAAATAAGATCAATCACATTTTAAGGAACAATAAGTGTTCCTTGTTACAAATAGGCAACCATGGATATATGCCTGTGTAAAGATTGCATCATTAAGTACTTAAATTTATAGGGTACTTCATGCTTCAGCAGCAGGTCTACCCAAATTACAATAATACAGAGATTAACATGGCACTTGCACAAGGAGTATATGAAAATTTGTGAAGTATTCTATGTTTTTCATTCTTCTGATGCAAGAAATATAAAAACAGTTATTAAAAAGTTGATTATAAAAATACAAGTGTAACAATACATGTAATTCATAGAATTAAAGGTTAGTTTGACATCAGTGTATTAAATCTTCACCTTAGAAAGGCCTTTACATAGCATAACCTTTACAAAACTGAAATTACATAACATTGTCATGTTATCCCAAAGAAATAAAATAATATAAGGACCTAGGAAAAAAAGGAATCTTAAACTTCTTCTATATGGAATGCAATCTGAAAGGACACATTTATTAATGAAACTATACATTATATAAAAATGTAGAATTCAAAGTATTATATCTAGGAGCGAATGAAATAGATTATGGATATTGTACAAACATAGATATACTTTTTTCACAAAAGCACCATTTCAACAGATAAGTTAAAATTATTTCTGATTAAAAAAATCACAAACTCTGCAGAAATCATTATAGATGTATACAAAAAACTCTTGAATGCATTTTGACATCAGAGTCAGGCAATTCACTTGGAAGAATACCATGGAATCCATGAATTTTTAAAGTAAGATATTGCTGTTGCTTTTTATTGTGAAAAAATTCGTAGGGCCACAAAGGATGGACTGGCATTTTTGAAATTTAAGAAACTTAACCAAACCATTACGACTCATGCGAAAAATTTGTACAACCTTCCACAACTTCAAAGAGGTAGTGATACATACTTATCCTTTTGGCAATATTAAATGCAGTTTCTTCCAAGCTGTTCTTCAAACCTGGTTTGATATAATGGTTCAACAGAGTATCTTTTCGATTTCTATTCCCAGCAGCAACATGCAAGGAGGACAAGAGGCCTTTAATTTGGGGATTGGCATCTGCCACTCTGGTATTATTCCACATATAAGCACTGTGCTGGGGTGTCAGCCATTCAGAGTTATTGCATGAATATCTGCCTTGAGCTACCAACTCATGGACAATGTCTAAATGTCCACTCTAGGCTTCCATATGAAGAGGGGTATACTCATCCTCATCCCTAGTATTCATCTGGGTGGCCTTTTTGGAAAGTAGTCTTCACACCATAGTAAGCAGATTAATTTCGGCATCCCAAAGAAGAAATTTGCTTGGATCCTACTTCATTTTTTTCTTGAAATTGATACCATTCCTCACTTTTTCATCTTGTTCCTTGTCTGAACATGAGCACCCTTGGTGTCTTCATGTGCAGCTTATTCTAGGAATGAGAAAATAGGATACAATGCCTTCTTTGTAAATGATTTGGGAAATATCATGTTATAGTGTAAGAGAACTCACTATTCAACATATGGGCTTTAAGAGCTTTCTAGTAGCTTTCTAATGTTGGTATCCAACATTAGAAAAAATGTATAATGCAGTAGTAAAATAGAAGTCCTTGGTATGACTACCTAAATTTTTGCTTTTTTAAAGACACTTGTTTTCATCTAAAAATAGGCCTGTCTATTGCCTTCAAGTGATTTTGATGATTGAAGATGCTTAATGAGAAGTCAAAATGTATTAGTAGTCCTTTACTACCAATTAAATTTCACTTTTTCTTCTTGGAAAATATAATGATCAAAGCAATAGTTCAGAATCAGCAAGCAATAGTTGAGAATCATGCTTCAAGTGCAAGTGAATCACCAGTAAGTAATCCTCGATTCCATTTTCCACAAAGTTTTGTCACAGATACAATCTGCCTGCCTTCTGTAGCTGTTTTCCTAGCCTGGACCTATTCCTTCATTGTACAGGAAAAGTGTGATTCAACTGATTTCAGTCAGATCTGTTAGTAGAATTATCAAGTATTTAGATTCTTTTTTTAAATTAGTTGTGGGGCCTGAACTCGGCCTGGGCACTCTCCTTTAGCTCTTCAAATCAAGGCAAGAGCTGTACAACTTGAGCCACAGAACCACTTCTGGATTTTTCTGTTTATGTGGTGCTGTTCTGGGAAATGACAGAGCAGAAAGTGAAATGATGAAACTAAAAATATAAAAGCAAAATAAATTAGGATAATTATGGAGCAACCATATTGTCTATGAGAACCATGAAAGAGAAAGAGGAAAAGAGATACATATGTGAAATGACATAGCTAGCCACAAAATCCATGCATCTAATCAATTTACAGAGCAAACAATTTTTTTATTTTTTAAAAGAGATGGAAATAGAATTTATGTATTTACTTGAAATTAGTAAATACATTTTTAGTCGCCTACGTAATGAGACATAGCTTTGACTAAATTACAGGCAAGAATCTTAATCCTTGGGCTGGGAAGGTGGCTTAGTGGTAGAGTGCTTGTCTTGCAGCTTACTACAGTGTGGAGAGTACTTTCCAAAAAGGCCACTTATATGAATACTAGGGATGAGGATGAGTATACCCCTCTTCATCGCGAAGCCTAGAGTGGACACCTAGACATTGCCCATGAGTTGGTATCTCAAGGCAGAT
This sequence comes from Dipodomys merriami, assembly GCF_024711535.1. NCBI lineage: Eukaryota > Metazoa > Chordata > Mammalia > Rodentia > Heteromyidae > Dipodomys > Dipodomys merriami. The sequence continues at coordinate 231,331 of NW_027206338.1, read as the reverse complement.
ATTCATGCAATAACTGTGAATGGCTGGACACCGCTGCACAGTGCTTATATGTGGAACATATTGCAACAGCACACACACACACACACATGCACGCACATATACACACACAACATCAGATTTCTTCTTAAGTATTTTTTGTGTATGGTCTTAAGAAGAAATTTACATTACTAATTTGAATTTCTGACAGGACAATATCATCACTGTACATCTTGCTTCTATGTTCTCAGTTTTAAATTACTATCTTAGTATGTGCATTACATATGTACAGGAAAAATTAAGAGCCACACGGGTGACTCAGGTCTTTAATCCTACCTAATCAGAAAGACGAAATCTGATGACTGTGCTTTGAAACCAGACAAAAAAGTCCATTAGATTCTGGTTTGAAAGTAACCAGCAAAAGCTAGAAATGGAGCTGTAGTATAAGCAGTAAAATGCTAGCATTGAGAAAACTAAAACAAAAACATAACAAATTCTGGGACAGAGCCAAGCCTTGAGTTCAAGCTCCAGTATTGGCACCAAACTAATGAATGATGAATAAATGAATGAACTAAAAATAAATTAAGTGGTCACATGTGGAGAGACAGGTAAAATGTAACAACCGTGGTGATTAGAATATGTATTATTTTGTAATAAGTCAAATTATCATTTTTCCTAATCACTAATATTTTAATTGAACTTTTATGTACAATAAACCCTGAATTTGGCATTCATGTATATGTGTGTGTACATGTGCGCACATGTGTGTGTGTGTGTGTGTGTGTGTGTGTGTGTGTGCGGTTGCAATGTTGCTTGCCAATGTGGACAGAGTGAGGCTGAATAGAGCTATGTTGCAATATTGTTATTTATCACTCTTCTGTCCTGTCATTTCAGTGGAACCACCCTTCTGTACATTTTATTTGTCAAATAATAACATCATCATAATCAAAGCATTTACACCATTAAGTTAGATAAAAGAGATCACTTTCAACTCTTAGTATATGCTAGGAAAGAAGATACACATATAATTAGGTAGTAAGTTATTGCTGTAAGATGACTGTCAGTACAAAATATGTATTTCACCTCTTAAATGAGATATAATTTTAAGATATACTCATAATTTTGACCAACTTGACCAAATAGGTATTACTGTCTGGTTATTCCTGTGGAACTCAAGGTGGATAAACTCTTTCCGGATTTCTGCTGAAAATAACTTTCTTTGTAAGATTGTATCTATTCACACTAAGATAATAAACCCCTTATTTTTTAGGTTTGAATATCCCATCATATTGACTGAAAATCAGTATTGTGGATATGTTTATTAGATATACATTGCAAAAACAAACAAAAAGCATGTGTCACCTCCAGATTGTGGATGCATTTGAAGTTGTATTATACATACGAAGGTTTCTTCATTAATAGTATTTTTGTGGGAGTAACTATCACAACTTTAACAAATAAGGCTTTTTGAATATCCTTTCCAATGTAAATAATATCCCAGAGCGAGTCTTGCAATTTCGGAAAAACCTTTGAATATTTTAGTGTTATTTCAGTTCATTGACTATACAGCTAAAGACATTTCTGAAATAAACATTGTTAAAATCTGAAAATATAAGTGGGTATATAGGCTTTTTATGCATCATTTTATGAAAAGCCAGTTTCTATGAAAATAAAAGATATAGAATAAAAGAATGGAAGTGAATTGGGTGAGCTAATTATTAGTATAAATTTATTTTCTATTAGCAAAGTCCTTTGAATGTATATGATGAAGTTAAATTATGGCCTTCGTGACACTATGCTTCAGTTATTTTTAGAATCTTTGTAGTTATAAGAGTGAATTTGTAGTATAAATAAATGTCTTTGAAAATTATTAGGATTAATCTTGTGTTTTGTTTCCTACTTCCAAGAAAATGAGTTATTTTCAAGTGTTAACAGTTTACAATTGAATCTTTAGTATCGTGAGAAATTTTGAACAAATATAGTAGTATTGATATATTTTTTTCGGGGGTGGGGGAGTCTGGTAGTGGGGCCTGAACTCTGGGCCTGGGCGCTCTCCCTCAGCTCTTCAGTTCAAGGCTAGCGGTCTTCCACTTGAGCCACAGCACCACTTGCGGTTTTTTTTTCTTTTTGCTTATGTGGTGCTGAGGAATCGAACCCAGGGCTTCATGCATGCAAGGCAAGCGCTCTACCACTGAGCCACCTTCCCAGCCCTTAATGTCTTTTTAAACCAATTGTATTCACAAGTTGGAGAGGCTTTAATTCATGCTTAGGCCTTGTTGTCTATGATTTTTTATCCTCTCATTGTTAATATTAATAATAGGTCAGACTGCATTTTTGGGTACATGAAAGGTAAATTATTTATCTGGGGTCAAAGGTGATTTTTATATCAGTGTTGCTTTAACAGCATTTTAAAGTAGTACCTTTGTCTCAAAATGTAGGGTATAAAAAGCAATCAAAATACTTCTAATGGTAAACAACTTAGTTGAGCTACAATGTGGAAATGATTGGTCCATAAGACCTGCAGTCTGTTTCCATCAGGAATTGGGGAGTTCATTCTTTCAGTAAGACAGTGTTAAACAGAGTTAGGGTCCCCAGGCAGTGCAGTGTTGAGTGAAGGGATAGAATATCATTTCTGCTATTTTGACCTAGAAATCAAGAATGTTATACTTTAGCAGGTCCTTTCACCAGGGAGGTATGCATTGATTCTGAACTTTGAGTTTTCATATTACAGTTCCCTATTTTCTAACAAAGATAAACTGAAATATTATGAGTGTACACAATAATTCTGGGAATTTTTCCTAGAATATTAGTCATAAAATAGAATGAGGTTAATTGATACAGTCGGGGATGGACCTCAGGCTAACACTTACCATGTGTGCAATGTTGTACTAGTAATTACAACTCTGAAGACTTCAATATGATCATCTGAGAATTAAACATGTAAGTAGTTCCACTTTTTGGAATTATTCTGAGGATTAAATTAGATACCATCGGTAAAGTACTTTGAAAAATAATCAATTAGCATTTGGCACATTCTGCCTGTTATTTTATCATGTGGTGAATTCTAACATTTTACTGTGATTTTTATTGTGTCTCTTTCTGATGTGCAATGTGATGTATTGATATTGCATTGATCATTTTTCTGTCACTATGAGGAAAATACCTGCAAAGAAAATTTCTGAGGAGGAAACTATTATATTGACTCATGGTTTAAGAGAACACAGTTTAAGATTAGATGTCTCCATTGTTTTTAATTATATTTTTATTATCTTAACTAGTTTTACAAGGGAATTTCCATTCAATAAATCATGATTTACGTGTAATGGATCTTTATATAACTTTTCCCTACACATTTTTCTTTTTTATTTCTTTTTTATTTTATTTTATTTTATTGGTGAACATAGTGTACAGAGGAGTTACAATTACATGGGCAAGATAATGAGTACATTTCTTATCAAGAATTGCAGCCTCCTCTTTGTTTACCCTTCACATCCGTTCCCAGCCTCTGCCCGCCCCCTCATCCAATACTCCCCCCCACCAAAGTTGATTGAAATTAATAGCAATTATCCATTTTATTAAAGTAGAGATGGTTTTCCCAAACTGATTCTCACAATTCATCTTCCATTCAACAAGTAGTAACGTGTAACAATTCCCTTTGTTTTTCTCCTTATAAAATTTGTTTCCATTTTATTTTATAATGAAGGATGATTTCATAAATCTACTGTAGATGCAAAATATGTCAATATATTTCTAACTGTATGCATTGATCTATACATACACCTATATTACACAGGTTACAATGATAATTTATAACTTCTGTAACTATACAATTTACTGAATTATTAAAAACGTCGACAGCTCATGCCTGGAATCCTGGTTACACAGGAGGATAAGATCTGAAGATCATGGTTTGAAGCCATCGTGGGCAGGAAAGTCCATGAGCCTTTTATCTCCAAACAACCAACAGAAAATCAGAATTGGAACTGTGGCTCAAAGTATTAGAGTGGTAACCTTGAGAGAAAAAGCTCAAGGACATCACCCAGGCTCTTAGTTCAAGAACTACAATCTATCCAAAAAATCTAATTTACACCTCTATAAGTAGAGTATTTCCATCATCCAAATGTACATCCATGCTCATTTGCAAGGTAACTCTGTTTTGTCTCAAGTACCACTAAACATTACCACTAAAGTAGCATTGGAAAGTGGGTTCATTCTATCTCTCTAATGGATTTTTCTCCACTCAAATACTCAAGTACTACAATTGTTCTAATTATTTAAATCATAACTTTTTTACCCCTAATACTATAGTTTGATTGAGTGTTTTGTGCCCCTTAAATGGATGTTCTTACCACTTTTTCATGCCCCCAGCCCTCCCTAAGTTATCCTGATTATTTTTCATCTAGAAACTGGCTTCTTACTAGTGTATGAACTTGGTCTCAGGGCACTTGATGTTATTCTTCCTGGAATTTAGAATAACAGGTGCATGGCATTGTGTACAGAACTTTATGTTCAGTCTGGCCTTTAGCCACTATCCTCTAAACAGTGCACTCCCATGTAGTCACGAATTTCATAAGCTTGTCATAGCTGATTTTTTTTAAATCTTTCATTTCCTGCAGGTTTTTGAGTACTGAATTAATTTTTGTTTTCTTGGGTTGTTTTGTTTCATTTGAATCTATGTGTTGAGTTGTTCCTCACTTTTCCTTTTGTTTCTTTCCCTCAAGTTCTTACCTAAAGTGCTAAGAAACCAATTCTTCTTTTTCAAGATAGTCAGTGTGAACATTATTTATTCAAAAGCAATTTCAGTATCTATGAATGGTATACACATGCTAAGCGCAGACTTTGGCATACACAGAGAGATCATGAAATATATGAAGAAAATAAAACTACAGATGAATGCCAGGAGGAGAATAAGCTATTATTAATTGTTTGACAGAGGTTTCTCTTCTAGTGAAAGAAATATATTGCTTGATGCAGGATTTCAAAAAATCATATTGCTAGGAGGAACCTAAACAATCATCTAATACTATAGACTTGAGAGTGATGAATTGACTTCCTGAATAATTTACTTTTGGGACAAATAAAAGCAGGCTTCCAAAAAGAGAGTAGATTTTAGAGAAACATGATGAATTTTATGTAAATAGGTCCTTAGCTGATTTTGTTAATTTGTGAACTAATACAGGGAAATAAAGTACAGCAAGGTAAAAAAATAAATAAGTTCACATTGAAATATTAATTTGTGTTTGTATATGTGTGCATGCATGTACGAGTACGCACACGAACATGTGCATATGCTCATGCATGCATTCATCATTCTTGAGGCTTGACAGTCCCTGGGAACTATTCCTCAGCTTCTGTGCCCAAGGATAGTGGTCTACTACTTCAGCCACTGCTACAATTCTGCTGTGTTTTTTTTTTTTTTTGAGATAATCGCTTGTATTTTCATGATGGAACAGTGGTCTTCAGATCTCAGACTCCTGAGTAGCTAGCTAAGCTTATTCAGCCTCTGAGTAGCTAGTTAAAATTCTACCTATCCTCTGTGCTTCACTACTCTTTTATTCTTTTCGTGAGGTATTCACAAGCCTAAGTCATATATATGTCCACTTGCTTTAAAAATATTCTTACTGCTTGGCACCAGGGTATCACATGTGTACTCTTACCTACTTAGGAGCCTTGAGGACAGAACCCAGGCCAAAATTTAGTGGACTTATTTCTCAATCTATAGCTGGGTGAATTGGATCATTTCCACCATCCTGCACTATCTAGAAACTAAGATTGGAAGGACTGAGGATCCAGGCCAAGCAAGATAGCAAGCTAGAAATTTTGGTGTGCATCTCTGATGCCATTGATGATGGGAAGGCTAAAAGGACAGATCAGATGCATGTTTTTGTGGAAAGGGAACCACTATCCTAAAATTAACCACAGCTATGATGCCGGCCTGCAAGAACAATATACCCCAAGTTGAAATCCCAACATTTTCCATAACCAAAATAAGTATATACATTAACATCCAAAAACTTAATAAATATGTTCTTTGTTCTAATATCAGCTTTGTCTGATTATCATATGATATGACAGAATAATTTCTTCATTAAACTTATGATAATTTAAAAAGACCTAGAAAATTCTTTCTCGCTTATTAAGTGCAAATGAATGGCAAATTGCCTCATTTCTTACATATTTGACTACCACTATAAATTTGTCATATGATTATTATTAATAGTAATATATTCTGATTTATTACATTACTTTGTAACAGTTTTTAAACTTTTTGCTTTTCTGCTGAAGTTGAAGCATTTAAATAGTATCATCAAAGTATATTCCTTGGATATTTAGGGGAGTTTTTTACAATGTTTTTAACCAATAGCTTCTAAGAATTCTTAATTGGTATATTATTTGGTTTATTTTTAATTTCAAATTAATTTTATTGTAATGGTAATGTACACAGGGGTTACAGTTACATAAATGAGGTAATGAGTACATTTCTTCAGGAAGGAACATTGTTATATATTCCAACGATATTTTTGTACACTCAAAACAAGAACTATTGATGCTTTTGCTGTTGCCATTGATCAATGGGTACTTTTGCTTTTTTTGTTCAAGCATTTTTTATTATAAAATTGATTTACAGAGCGTTTACACTTAATTAAGTCAACTAAAGAGTATACTTCATTTTCTTTTCTTTTTTTGGGGGGGGGGTCAAGTTGTGGGGCCTGAAGTCTGGGCCTGAGCCCTGTCCCTCAGCTCTTCAGCTCAAGGATAGCGCTTGAGCCACTTGAGCCACAGCACCACTTCCGGCTTTTTTCTTTTTGCTTTTGTGGTGCTGAGGAATCGAACCTAGGGCCTCATGCTTGCAAGGCAAGTGATCTACAACTGAGCTACCTTCCCAGCCCCTACTTCATTTTATTTTCTAAATTTCAAATTTTGAGCTTAAATGTTTCCTTTTGTTTCTTTAGAGTAATTCTTTTTTCAAAGTTTAAATCAGTTAATTTAATTTTGCATGATTTTTACACATGTAAATTATTCAGACACATATATTTTGCTTTTATGATATTTAACATGTGGCTATTTAAAAATTAATTTCTTAATTTTATATGGTTAGTGAATCTAAATACATTTATTTTCTTATAGTATAAAAATATTTGTCCAGGTAACAAATACTTACAGTATTTTCAAGAAGCACATACTTTACTAAGAAAGGCTTCATTACTTGGTCACTTTTTGGAAGTACTTTTATTTGAATTAAAAAAAAAAAACTTTGAGCTCGGCATGGTGATTTGTGAAATCCATTTTCTAGCTATGGTGGGAAGTGTAAATAGAGTTTGTAATTCGGGAGAGACTGGGAAACTATGAGACCTTAGTATAAAACTATTCAGAGTGAAATTATTATGGATATAGCCATCCCTAGCGTTATATACAACACCTCGCTATCATATTCTAAATCTTGAGTTAAAACACCAGTAATATCAAACATTTGTTAAAATAAAAGGACACATGTTTCAAAATGTTTATTATTTAAAACTTATGGGCTGGGAAGGTGGCTCAGTGGTAGAGCGCTTGCCTTGCATGCATGAGGCCCTGGGTTCGATTCCCCAGCACCACATCACCAAAAAAAAAAAAAAAAAAAAGAAAAAAAAAACACAAAACTTATTTGCAAAAGTTCTCATGTCTTCTATTAATTTTCAATTTACTTAATCTATTAAAATCCAAGTATATTGTGACTATTTACTTTCTACTAAACTTTTAAATACTACGAGCAATATTATTATTTCATATATTAACATACTTTTACAGTTTGTGATAATTTCCTCCGTTTAATATGATAATATCAATATTGCAAATGTGTGTATGTGGTGTGTGTGTGTGTGTGTGTGTTTATGTGGTTTGTGTGTGTGTGTGTGTGCTTTGTGTGTACTTTGTAATGCTTGGGAGTTCACACCATTGCTTCACATATGCAAAGCCAATGGTTTACTACTGAGCTATACTGTCTAGTTATAATCCAAATAGTGTTTTAAACCATGACTTTCATTCCTAGTATGCTTTTTCAAAATTATATATGATAACATGTGATCCATATTCTATCCACGCTAGCAATTTTTATTGTAATTTAGAATATTTCCACTTCCAAACTCTTGTGTTTGTTATTGATAAAGTTTTACTTTGCTTCTTTCTCTCTTCATTCCTTTTCCCTTTAGAGTTTAACTATTCTCTCTCTTATTTCTTTGAAAATTATCATATTCCTATTAAAACATGCATATACAACGCTTTAATTTCTATTTTAATTTTTCCCATTTCCACTGATTTTAGTACAAGCTATTAGATGGATTAAAAAGAAACTTCTCTCAGGACACTTTATTTTTCTCCTTCTCTTCTCTGAAGTCTTTCTGGTTTTTGAAACACAATAGCAATCACATATAGCTCCTATGTGGCCCATCATTCTTTCTCCTCTCACTTTCCTCTGTTGTACAGCTCAATGTATCATTCAGCTTTGTTATGCTACACTGTTATCTAAATCTTAACTAATTCCTGAGTTAATTTTAGTTGTTTCAAGTAGTCTCTGAACACATTTTTCTACATATAATATCTGGGGTCTTGTGTTTTTTGAAGGTACAAAATATGAGTGACTATCAAACATCTAGATATCTCTGTGGAATATGGGTCCACCTGCTCAATAAACTCCTATGTAAATTCAAGTAATACAGGTCAGTCAGAACAATCTTGTAAAATGGTGTAGCTTCAGCCTTCATACTAGCTTTGAAAACCTATGAAGGTACAATTCACTTCCAAAGCACTAAAATGTATACAATAAAAGGAGATAATATATTGCAAGTGAATTACATGTGATCCTAAGCAGATTGCCAGTGTCTCACACCTGTAATCCTAGCTAATCAGGAGACTGAGATCTGAAGATTGCAGTTCAAATCCAGCATGAGTAGGAAAGTTTCTGAGGCACTTATCTCTAATTAACCACCAGAAAACTGGAAGTGGTGCTGTGGCTCAAGAGGTACAGCACAAGCTTTGAGCTGAAGAGTAGAGGGACAGTGCCCAGGCATGGAGTTCAAGCCCCACTACCATCAAAAGAAAAAGAAAAGAAAAAGAAAGAAAAAGAAATATGATCTTAGCCACCAGTTCATTGCTAGAATAATTTCTGCTCTCTCAACATGGCCTTTTTTTTCCCCATTTAAGTCCATGGTCTTATATATGACTTGCTTGGAACCAGAATTATTCTTCCATTCTAGTTTTTACAAATTTGCATGATTAGCTACCATGATTTAGAGCTAGTAGAAGAAAGAGAGTGGCCTCATCCTTCATGTTCCATTTAGGAGTAATGCTTTCTCTATGTCACTCCCATAGGTCTAAATACTGGCCTTGGCTTTATTGTTTCAAAGTTGTCTTATTTGCAGAGTCTTCTATAGTTTATTGAACCATTATACTTAAACACAGAACTTCTCTTTCTCCTATTCCTATTGTTTCTCTTTCTGTTAATTTATGTACACTTGGGCAATAATGCACAAAACAAACACTGACAAAAAAATATTTCTGAGAACCTACTTCCCACTTAAAATTGGTCTTAATTTACAGAGCATTTAGGAAATTTGAACTTAATGTACTCCAGGATAATTCATGTTTTTTTTTTAATTGTGAAAATGGTAGACAGAGGGATTAGAGTTTCATAAGTAAGTTAGTGAGTACATTATCTAACGAACATTGTTACCTCCTCTTTTGTTTTTCCCTGCCATCCCTTTTCTCCCCACCTCCCCAACTCTCCCCTTTCATCCCCAACTAGTAAAGTTCATTTTCAACATAGTGTCTTGTTCATCTCATTGTAACAATGGGTCATACTGTGTACTTCTTTCAGCATTTTATTTCCCTTCTCCTCCCCACATTAGAAATTTGTATATGCAAGTTGGAGCTCACCGACCTCAAATACATTGGAAACGGGTTATACCATGGAGGAAGAAAATAGAAGAGAAACAAAAAAATCACATAATACATGGTAGATCGGTAGTTGGGGTGGCTTTGCTAGGGCATGTTAGCTTGGTGAGGAGAGGAAGAAGTCTCGAGTCACACTCAAACAGATAATGAGAAATGAGACAACCAATGGCTGAAGAATTTCAAGAACAAAGGCAGGGACTTATAGGTAACCTCTAGGGGCAGTGAGGGCAGCAAGGCTGGGCATGTGGTTGTCATGCCTCTCTCGATGCCCTTGGAAGTGAGGGCCAGCTCTGCTGTGGGCTAAGCCTGGCTCTTGCCTTGAAGCAGGCACCAGGCAGGAATTGTCAGCACAGCTTCAGCCTGCCCCAAGGAGGTGGCCTGTTGTGGGTGCTGTAGCCTGGGCAGCTGCTAGGAGGCTATACTCAGCAGAGCAGAGGAAACATGGCTGGTAGGCTCCGCTCCAGCCCAGCCAAGCTCAGGGCCACTTGGGAAGTTCCAGCTCTGGATCAGGACCAGGAACTGCTCCTCAGACAATAGGGCCTCTGGGGACCTGTGCAGTGGCCGCCACGTGTGGGTTGTGAACCTCCTTAGAATGGCCAAGGAGTCTCAATGGAGAGGTGCATTTGCTTCTGTGCCTCTCCCATCTTCTGGATTCCTGCTCTCCTCCTGCCTCCTGCCATGTGCAACTACAGGAGTCAATTTGTCCAATCCACTGAGAGGCAATCCCGGAGATGTTCACAGGACTTTCCAGCTGCTTCACCATGCATGCAGGGCTCACAGGGTGCCATCCTCCAGGCCAAGTTTACCACCATTTCAGCTTGGCCGCCCCTGTCTAAGGACCACAAACTGCATTCTTACACATAAATCCAGGGTTACACAAGGCCATCCTGCAGTCTAAGGCATCCTTTCCTTCCTCCTGCTCAGGTGTGGAGCAGCTGTGGAGCCAACTGCAACATCATGATTGATTATCTGAAAAGAAGAGGAAAAAAGCTTCATTGTTCCAGATACAGCTGCCCCTGGGGTTCTCTGTGTACACTAGCCTTGTGCTTAGCTAAAGATCCCCAAGACCACCGTGGAGCCAGTTGTCACGTGACCACATTAGGGTCATTTATTGCAAGGTCGAGCCTGGACTCACAACTGTCACCATTGCAGTGGGTCAGAGTTGAGATCCCCGACCCTTCTGTTAACTGGGTGATCTTATAACAATCTTATTGGCTAGCGAGTGCAGGCTAAGCAATGAGCAATGATTTGTGGAGGAGAAGGGGAAAAAAAACAAATCATTTAAATAGGGATACAGGTGGACCCATTGCAACAATGAGATGTACAAATTCTTATGGAGAAAAACTAACTCTACAACTTTGGTGAGGGGAATGGGGGAGGAGGATTCGAAGGGGGAGCAGGGGGACAATGGGAAGGGATGGGAGGGGGAAACAAAGGAGGAGGCTACAATGCTTGATAAGAAATGTACTCCTTATCTTGCCCATGTATCTGTAGCTCCATTGTACAGTATTTTCACAATAAAAAGTAAAAAAAAATAAAAAAGTAAAAATAATCTGAAGCTTTAGGTATTTCCTGTCATCCGCTGAAGGCTATTGTTAGGGGAGTTATGGGCAGAACTTTATTGTGACATTTCACGGTTTTTCCAGGAACCTGAGTTCTAAATTTCAGTAAATGTCTACTTACAATGGGTACTTTCAGTAAAGGCCTTCACAATGGATAGTTTCGGAGTATTCGGTGTCTAAGTCCAGAATGCCTGTGCTTTGGCAAAGATCTCTCACTCGGTGTGTGTGTGTGTGTGTGTGTGTGTGTGTGTGTGTGTGTGTGTGTGTGTGTGTGTGTGTCTGTGTGTGTGTGTGTGTGTCTGTGTGTGTGTCTGTGTGTGTAGTGTGAGAGAGTCAGACACAGCTGAGGTTTGGGGTAAAATTCTCCTTCCCTTCAGCATTGAGTTTTGGTATCTATTGTTTGTCCCACCTCCCCAATTTTGAGTTCTAAAGTTGTCCTTCTAAATACTTTTATCCTTTGATCTTCTTGATATTCAGATTCCTAAGGTCTGCTTGTGAACTTCAACATTTGCTTCATGAAGGTGATGCCTTTCTTCCATCTTTTATGAAGCCATTTGATCTCTTTAAATGCAGTTTATGCTGTGTTAGTGGTTTTACTTAGCCCAGACTGTGGTGGCCCAGGCTCTGACTGTTAATTCTGAGATTAGTTTAGGCCAATATGAGATACTATACTTTCATTATATCAATGAAAGGAGTTCAGCATCTTTATTGAAACAATTTCCTGGCTGTAAATACAAACAAAAACATCCAGTGATATAAATGTACAATCTGTTGGTTTTAGTTAATTGTGCACCACTGTAATGAAAAAAAATCTTTTTACTAACTGAAATGAGTATTTGTAATGGGAAAAAATCAAATGTTATAAATCTTAAAAATTGATCAATTACCAAAGAAAAAGAAAGACACTAATCAGGAATGAAGTACAAATGTAAGTGTTTAATAAATAAATGAAATTTTTGAGATTCATATCCACATAGCAAATAAGAAGGAAAATAAAGAGGAAAGTCACTGAGATCCTATCTTACACACCAGAATAGCTACCACCACTCAAATAAATAAACTGCTGGAGAGGTAAATAAATCAGGAACTATATTTGGTTTTGTGGCATTGTAAACTAGTGTAACCCATAGGGATATCTTAATGGAAGTTTACACAATACCAAAAAGACAGATATTTTGATGACCTTTACTGCAATTGGATACATATTGAAGGAATATAAATCAACATGAACATACATGTTCATGGCAGCAATATTCTATAGCAACCAAGCTGTGTAATCAACCTAGATGCACCAGAAAGAGGGAATGAAGAAAATGTGCTATTCATAGCTATAAACATGTTCTGGTATATGAGAAGTGAATGTTTGTACTGTATCATTGCTAAATATTTTGAATATATACCTAATCATCCTACTTTCACTAAGTTTTGTGGCATTGTGTTTTTGCTTTAATGACGAACATCCATATTGATTTTCAGACCAATTGCAATAGGTTGAAGATTTCCTATAATATGTAGATATTAGATCAAAATTTAAATATATCAGTGAACACATAGAGGACCATCATATATAGTTTATAATTTGAAGCAATTTTAAGAAGGCAACAGTTGGGTGAAAAGACGATGTTAGAAGCTTAAAAAATACACAGACATGGAAAAATACCAAAAAAATGTGCAACTAATTACTGCTAATAGTAAAATATTTTTCTCAAGTATTAACAATGAAACTATTAAAATAATACTTAATAATATCAAATAAATATGCCCCTGAAGAAAATGTACCATAGATATATGTTTCCCCATAATTTGTTTTACTTTATAACAAATGGATTAGAAGATGCTAACACATTCAAGAGTCATTGATTGAATGCAGCAAAGGAAAGTAACAGAGAAGTAGAGAAAGTAACAGAGAAGTAGAGAGTAAGAACAACCTGGGGTATGGATAAAGATCCTCAGTAGAACTTTGTAAGGAAAGAATATGCTCTGTTTTCCTGATCAAAATAGAGCTAGGACAGCTAACTTTTGACAGAACACTTGTAATGTAGAGTAGTGGAGTTAGTAATTTAGATAGTAATTTATTACATTTATTCCCTAATCTATGATGTGATTCCCTAATGATGTGAGTTATCCTAGATTTTCTTTTTTTGGGGAGGGGCGTGTCCGGTCCTGGGGCCTGAACTCTGGCCTGGGCACTGTCCCTCATCTCTTCAGCTCAAAGCTAGCGCTCTACCACTTGAGCCACAGAGCCACTTCCCGGTTTTTCTTTTTGCTTATGTGGTGCTGAGGAATGGAACCCAGGGCCTCAGGCATGCAAGGCAAGCGCTCTACCACTGAGCAACCTTCCCAGCCCCCTGATTCTAGATTTTCTGAGCCCTTTTTTTCAGACAAAATCTCTAAATTCCTCACCCTGCCAATGGTTCTTCTGATTCTCTCATTTCTCCTTGTTTCTGAACTAAACTCCTGTCACAGTTTGGTTCATGAGAAAGAGCTGGAGAAATATGAGGATGGCTTGGAGTCTGAGCTAACATCCACTCCAGCTTGGAGGATCTGGTAAAGGACTTTCACCTGGGTCTCAGAATCAGATATTAATTGACCTCTTTGGAAATGGAGAAACTCACTCACTCAGGAAGAATCTGTCATTCCTTGATTTCTCTGAAGAGATTAGATACTAGGGCACAATTCAAAGAATGAGCTTTCCCATTGTCACAAGGAACATGTTGAAAACTAAAAGTGGCCTCAGGTCCCAATGGGCCAGTCAGAAGCCAAGAGATCACAATTTCCTCCTCATCAGGGACCTTCCGGTAGGAATAGAGTCTGAGCAAAGTCTGACATAAACTGAGACTGGGCCTAAGGTGGAAACAAAAGAATGACCCTCACTTTGATTACAAGGGATTTATGTAGTGAGACATGACAACTTCCTTCATATAAGAAAATTAAAGTTATCTCGCTGCCACTTTGCAGGAGGTCAGTTTCCCCAAAGGAGAAGTTGTTAAATGTTGTGACTGCCAGTTTGCTCTGTAGGCTGTTGTCTCTCTCACCCCTTCTCATGTCAGGAATGCATTGCTTCTTTCAGACATTCAACTACCTGTACTGACTCCTATGCAGGAATACTGTAGGCTGTTCTTTGGCTAACCTCTTGCATTTAAAGTAGATTAGGCCCAGGCTCTGCTCATGCCAAGAGGTAGATGCAAGAGGTGAGTATAAGCTCAGATTTGTACAGAACCACGATCATATTGAAAAAAAAATAAATTAAATAAATAGTTGAGTAATTTAGGGTTTATAGCCACAAAATTTAGGTAATTATTAGTAATACATCTAGAATCATGGATTAGGAAGAGAACTGTGAAGTAGGTTCAGGATACAATGGAAAAGACACACCATAGCCATAAGAGGAGATGAGAGTATGAAGGAACTATTGGCATAGGTCCATTTATTATCTTAGGAGTGACCTTGGATAGGAGGCTTTTAGAATAATATCTAAAAGAGAGGGACTTGCTGGGCACTGGTTGCTCACACCTGTAATCCTAGCTACCTGGGAGGCTGAGATCTGAGTATTATGATTCAAAGCAATCCCAGGCAGAAAAAGCCAGAAGTGGTGCTGTGGTTCAAGTGGTAGAGCACGAGCCTTGAGCTCAGGGACAATGCCTAGGGTTCAATTCTTCAGTGCCACATAAGCAAAAAAAAGCCAGAAGTGCTGTTATGGCTTGAGTGGTAGGGAACTAGCCTTGAATTGAAGAGGTCATCAGTGCTCAGGCCCAGAGTTCAGGCTCCTTGTCCGGCCTAAATAAAAACAAAAAAATAAAACAAAAAAAACTTCCAAACTTATCTTTTCTCATAATTGAAGAGAGGCTCATTTTACAGAAATTCTCCTTATCTAGCTCAAGGTCATCAAAACTTCAGTAGACTTTTCCTGTTGAGATGTAATGCACCTATCTTTACTGAACCTAATCATGGCTGGGAAAGTATGGACATAGATACGTTTGTTGTATTTTTCCTAATGAATATATAACATTCAGTTATTATATATAATATAGAATATATTATACATTGTATAAATATATTAAATAGATTATAACATGTATTACATATTAACAGACTTCCTCATTTTAGATGTAGGAACAGGCAACATATTGAAAGAAAAATGTTTGAATTTCTGAGTTATTTCTCTACCACAGGAAAATAGCAGGTTTCATTCTTATTACCCAAAGAGCAACATAGGAAAGCGTGGCCCATGGATGTGGTTCTCTGGATTTTGGAAATTGTGATCATATATATATATATATAAAATGAAAAATATTGAATATGTAAAACTATAACAACAGATAAATAAGTGAATACCCATGTGCACACACTCCCAGTCACTTTCATGTATAAGACTTTCTTTTCTATGCTCCTATTCACCTACACAGAGAGTACATGAGTTGCCCTTGAATTGTCCTGGAAGTTCTTTATTGGGATACTGTAACTTCACATCCTTTGTTCCCTAAGTAGTCAGATGCTATGTATTCAATAACAAAACTGTTACAAGCAAAAGTATCCACCCTGACACATAGAGGAACTTGGATTTCAGAAATGCCACAAATAAGTGGGAGGTACAGCAGTACTTTTCAAAATTGAATACACTACATATTTATTAGAAAGCTTGTAAGAAAAAAACTTCAGCGTAGGATGATACACTTGAAGAAAAGTACAGTTTAAATTACATATAGCCGGGGACTGCAATAGACACTAATTAAGAATTTAAAAAAATAAATTACATATGACATCAAATTACAAAGTTCCAGGGCATTTCCCTACTCTTGAAAACTAGAGTAATACATATTAAAAATAAATAAATGAAAAGACAAATATTTTATACCAAATTTCAAAACATACTATATGTTATACAAAAGAAATGCTATACGCATGCGTTTTACAGTCTAGTAAAATCATATGGCATGAAGAATCTTATTAACTGATTCATAAAATCAATACAATGCAGTTAAAACATCCGATATCTCAAGTGTTAACTTAGCAGAATACTTTCAATCTATGGTGTCTATTTTGCATATTATCCAGCCCTATCCATCCCACAATGGCAGAAGGCTTTTCCTGAGAAAGTCCAGAGACCCGTCTACTGTGAGTGCTCAATGTAAACCTGTTCCAATTCTCTTTTATTTGGGCATGTGTTAGACTGACTATCCGTTAACTTGCCAAAGGCACAATTTGGACAGGCTTCCAGTAGTGATATTTTAGCTCTCAGAAAAAAGGGAAATTGAAGACAGGGGGAAAATCTACCAGATCCCTGAAAGATTTCTATCATTGTGCTAAACCTGTAGCTTTCTACTGACAGTTGAACAAACTGCAGTAATTGCCACTCCAACCACATGTCCAAAAAGAGGCTTTCCATATATTGGCCTATTTTCACTTTGGTAAATCAAGACACACTATTGTGGCCCCGTTTACCTTAAACTATCAGCTATGGTTGGCCCAAAGGATAGTTGAACTTACGAATTTCTTAAATTTTAGGTCATCACACAATCACTTCATAACCCTTAAACATTAAAAATACCTACCCATATAAGTCTGCATTACATACTTATTACGGTTTTAATTCATTTTTCATGTGTTACATATTTATGTATCACGGGGCTTAGCTCTGTAATATTCCTTCTCATGTTTTTTACCACTGAGTACAGTAATTATTTCTGTATTTTTTCTCCATCTCTGTTTACTTTAATTCAAGTCCTTAATAGCATCCTGTCCATTGACAACTCCTAACTACTGATTTTAACAAACTCAAAATATCCCAAAGTGAACTTTGATCTCTATCTACAAACCAATCCCTCATTACTATCTGATTAAGTGATACCTCTTCCAGCTGTCTTCTCAAAATACCTTGGAGTCATTTCAGACTTACATACTTTTTCACACCTCATATTTAATCTATGACCAGGTTTCAACAAATTAACTAACTGTATATTTTAGGAAGCATATATATGTGTATATATACACACACACACACATACACACACACACACACACACACACACACACACACACACACACACACACACACACACACACACACACACACACACACATATATATATATATATATATATATATATATATATATATATATGGTATATGAGTGCTAGTACTATGACTAAAATTTGTGGCCTAGGTTCTTTTATTTTTTTTGGGGGGGGGGTCCGGTCGTGGGGCCTGAACTCTGGGCATGGGTGCTGTCCTTCAGCTCTTCAGCTCAAGGATAGTGCTCTACCACTTGAGCCACAGCACCACTTTCAACTTTTTTCTTTTTGCTTATGTGGTGCTGAGGAATTGAACCCAGGACCTCATGCATTTAAGGCAAGCGCTCTATCACTGAGCCACCTTCCCAGCCCCTTACTTTTCTTTTTGGTTCAGTCTTTATTTGGTATAAAGATCACCTACAATGTCATTACCCACACCCTTTTAATTTAAAAATATGTATATTCTGTAGCAATGTTATTCTCATTATAACCATAATTAGGAAGATAATGTGGGTTCATCTGCTCCATACATCTTGAAAGGTAATGAATGTGAAACTTACAGAATATCCTCAGATATGCCTGGTGGAAACCTGGATTTGAATTATGGTTCTACAGCTGATCCGTATTGTGTACTTGGGAAATTTGTTTGGCCTTGTTGCCTACTTCTGTTTTTAATAAAATACTTAATTCATTTCCTAACTGGAAGAACTATCATGAGCACTAAAATTACCCTAATGCAGGTGCAGTGCTTGGAATGGTGTCTTCACATTGTGTAGTAGGTCCCAAAGAAGTCAGCTTCCATCAACATTGTCAGAACATCCTTCCTGAAGGACTTAAGAAATATGTACCCAACTGATGTTAATATCTGTGAAAACTTATATTTACAAAAAAAGGTCTTGTCTTCATATGAAACAATTAAAGTAATGTTGGGGCTGTCCTGTGGCTTTTAGTCTGAAGGAGTTTTGCCTAAATTTTATTCTTACTCTATTAGTAGTAGCAGTAGCATTCTTTAGTGCTACCCTTCATTTTTCTAGTTCTGTGTTCCGTTTGGAATACTATTGTAACTTAGTTTATAATCTTTCTTATTAGAATAAATAAATTACAACTGCTGAAGTTTTAAATAAATAGACAATTTTAGGTGTGCATTACATTTTATGTGCTTAATACTTTCCTGAAATTATTCCTTTTAAATTATATATCCAAAACAAACAATTTTTTAAGATTTCTTATATGATTTATAGATTTATTTTATGATTCTTATATGATTTCTTAGAGATCCATAAATAAAACATCTCAGAACAGGAAAAAAGTAGGTAAGAAGTTATAAAAATACTGTTGTGGTGTCTTAATGGCTAAGTGTATAGAACATGTAACAAAACAGTTGGAAGATTCATTTGCTCTTTTTTCTATTCTCTCACCCTTCATTGTAGAAACTTTCTCACTATGAATTGCCAAGTGGTCTGGATATTTCAAGCCTCATCTCAGTGACAGAAGTGATGGGATTAGGGACATGTGCTCCTATGACTGGCTTTTAGGAAGTTCACAATAAAGCAATACCAGTACATATAAAGAAACTTTTGTGAGTGATGTGCATTGACTTCCTCAATTGCCAAAATTAAATTCATATGTCAAAACATCAAATTACTTACAGCACAGAGTAGAAGCTAAGTCAGTAAAATGTATAGGAAGATTTTCCACTGAGAAAATTGCATGGGGTGATCATCACTCTTCCATTGAAAATGTACAGCCCATCATTCTACTTTAAACTCTAGAATATTTCTGATCTGAAGACAATTATAACACACCAATGTGCTATGAGTGCTGAGCAGTTTATGTGTGTATTACTGTAATATATGTAAAATCTTTGGAGGTATGTAGTGGCCTGACCTTCAAACTTCATTTTGTGTTGTTAAGTTTCATGGAAAAATGTTCACAATTATGCAATTCACACTCATCTAAGACTGAATCGGGCAACTGAGATAAGACATTTGGGTCATCACTCCAGTGACAAGGTTTGTGACCTATGAAATAAATAACATTATTTCACAATGTATATGTGTTTCTGAAAATTTACGCAATACCAAATACCAAATGAACAAAAGGGACAATTGTCCATCTCTTATATATATCCGAAGTAAAGATACACCTGAATTATACTTTCTTGTTAGAGGATCACAGAATGACTGGTGATGTTTGGTTTCTTTCCAGGTGCTCCTATACATTTGTGAATCTTCTCTGAGGAAGTGTTTTCCATAGTTTGTTTTGAGGTGTCCCAAATATCAGTACTGTCACTAACCACAACCATGGAACAGCAAAGATGTTGGGATACCTGGCCAAAGAACTGAGAAATCACAGGAAGTGATAGGAAAGAAGACACCAGAGGACCCAAAGCCTCATTGCCAGCTTCTGGATTCCCAAATCCTGTTTAAAATGCTTTATATTCATTCTACTACAGGGGTGGGGTAATGAGTGGCTACAGGTATGTCCACAAACTGAGGCATCAATCTAGTTTGTGGTTACAACTATTAACTGAGGTATTGTTTGTATACATAGTGATAATTGAATCCCTTATTTTTAAGGAGCAGAAGGGAGCAATAATCATTACAACCATAGCACAGACATACATCTTGTTTCCAAAGTCTTAAACTTTTAGTGTCCAACAGCTCTAACTTAAATACTTTTGAGGTAATAAATCATACCCCTGTCTTCCCTTAACTGTTTGGCCTTTCCAGAGCACAGCTCTCAGCCTTTTGATTGTTGTTTGAGATGGCTTCCCAATATATCCCTTTCCAGGTATAACAGTTTGACTCTAGAATCCCTCACAAGTACTATTACAGATGGGTTATTTTGAAAGGGATATTTTTTCTAGGGTAGGTTCAATTTTTTAAATTGTATTTTATTTAAAGGTACTGCACAGAGTGTTTACAGTTACATGAGTAAGGTACTTTCCTTGATGAATATTGTTACCCACTCCATTGTTGTTCTCCTATCCTTTCCCACCCCCAACCATACCCCCCACCCCAAAGTTGTAAAGTTCATTGCTGGTATATTGTCTTGTGAATATCATTGTTGCAATGGGTCACTTCTTTCATCATTATGTTATTTCCCTTTCTTTCTCCAAATCAGATAATGTATATACAAGATGGAAGGTACCAGAATCAAGACAGAGATGTCCAGAGATAAATCAAAGACAAATGAAATAAAATAAGATCAATTTACACTTCTTTACTGACATCAAGGTTGATATCTGAAAAAAAAAAAGTAATTGTTGTTTCCATGTCTTGGAGTCCATTTCAATTAGCATCATTTTGTATGGTCAACTGTACATAGCTCTAGAGCCAGCAATCCCATTCATGGGCATTTGTCGAAATTATCTCTAGATAGCTAATGGATGAAAAATGGAATTGAAAATAGCAAAGGAAAACAAATCAAAATTCAGGTGTTATGATTTTACAATTCTAATATGAAAGAACTGAAGCTTTTGTTTAATGAAGAAGAAAGTTTAGCCTGTAATTTCAATGCAAGGCATCAGTTGTAATGAGTCTAAAGTCTTTTCCTTAAAGATATCCAAGAGTAATATACTCATCCTCTGAAGAGTAAACAAGTAATTATTTTAATTAGCTTTGCTTAATATTAATTTACGTGTAGAAAATAAGTTAAAATATCTTCTCTCAGGCTGGGAAGGTGGCTCAGTTGTAGTGTTTGCATGCAAGAGTCCCTGGGTTCAATTCTTCAGTACCACATAAGCAAAAAGAAAAAACCCGGAAGTGGCAGTGTGGCTCAAGTGGTAGAGCGCTAAACTGGAGCTGAAGAGCTGAAGGACAGCGTCCATGTCCATAGTTCAAGCCCCACGACCGGACTCCAAAAAATAGAACACTAAAACTACCAGCACAAATACGTTTTTGGCAGCATTATTACCATATCTAAGATATGGAACCAGTCCTGATGCCCCTCAGTAGATGAATGGATCAGGAAAATGTGGTATATATACACAATGGAATTTCATGCTTCTATGAGAAAGAATGACATAGCCCCTTTCTTAAGAAAATGGAAAGACTTGGAAAAAAATCAATATGTGAAGGAAGCCATACTCAAAGAAACATAGGCTCTATGGTTTCCCTAATTTTTATTAATTAATATATGCTTAGGATAGTCCTGGCAGATAGGTTCATTTTTTACACTCTTAATATTCGCTGTGTGTGTTTGTGTGTGTGTGTGTGTGTGTGTGTGTGTGTGTGTGTGTGTGTGTGTGTGTGTGTGCGTGTGCCTGTGTGCAGTAATGAAACTGACTCAGAGCCTCAAAATCTTGCTTGTTTTTTTTCACTCATGACTGACTGAATCTGTACTATTTTAACCAAGGTTTCACTATGTGTTTGATTGAACAATTGAACATAAATGTCTCGTGGATTGCTACCCCAGCCATCTGTGAACCATGGTCTTACAATCTCAGCCTCATGAGATGAGATACTGGCATCTAGCTCTATTGCCAAGTGTCATTTCTTCGTTTTGATTTGTTTTGTTTTTGTTGTCTTTGTGCATCAAAAATCAGGACTATTCACATAAAATTGTGTGTTGTTTAAAGATTACCTTAATAATGTAATCCTTTTACATCCCATTATGTGATTTGATTTTTTGAACTCTATTGTTGCAGTCAAGTCACTTATATATAATTTGAATCTTCTTGTCTTGGTTTTATAGTGTGTTAGGTGTTTAAAAACAGAATTTATCAAGGTTTACCTCTACACTACTGAAGCAGGACCTTTATTATTACTCAATGTCCTGTAAATCATAAGTTTATCACTACTTGAGGCACCATATGAGCACAAATAGTTTCCTATAATACCTACACATATTTTAGAGCTCAATGCCATGCAATGCACACTTCTGTCAAATATGCAAGGACATTATTTGTGATTCTCCATGGATTTTCACGGTTCTTTTCTCTATTCTCCAGTGTTAGGTCCTATGATGGTCATGTTGATTTTCTCCACTCTTATATTCATCATTGCATCTTGGGAACTACTGGTATGCATTACTGTACTTCTGTCTATTCTCCTTGTGCTTCGGCTTGTACCCCTCTGACCTCGAAGGGCTAAGAATTGGGGATATTTGCTTTACTCTTTATCTCAGACATCTATCTTTACTTTCTAGAAATACATTCATTGAATTCCTTCGTAAAGTCTAATGTCTTGAAAATTATTACTGCATTTTCATGGCTTTGTTATTTGGCATTAGGGAAGAACATAGATCAGTACTGTAATTTAGGTTAAAGATTATTGCAATCATACTTCAATAGATATTCTTCATTGGATAATGTGTATTTCAAGGTCTGCCTGCCTGCTTCCTTTTCACTGTTTTGTTTATTTTTCAATGTAGTCTTTTCTTCTGGAAAATATTTATGTGCCTAGTGAAGATCAATTCTTACTGTAACTATTCATTAATTTTATTCCAACCTCATTTCACAGATCCCTCTGAGTTTCTTCAGGGTCTGTATAGTGCTTCACATTTTTAAATATGTTTTAACATCGATGTAGCCAATGCTGAAGACACATTCCTTAAGTCACCATTTTGATGACTGAAAAGCAACCATGCTGCAATCTCACATATGGCAATTTTCTGGTTTTAAATTCTTTTAGATTAAAACTGATGCTGCCCAACAAATATTCTGTGTACAATTTTATATTTTCCTAATTATTTTAATATACTTCCCATATTATATAAAGTTAAAACATTATCACTTACATTATCACTTACTAAAACGGTCAGAGTAAAGTTCTATTCATTCACAATTATAAGATAATAGAGTGTCCATTATGACCAAGTGAGATATTTAAAATTTTTTTTTGTAGTCCTTAAAGGTTGTGCTGGGGAATCCAGTCCAGTGCTTCATATTTCTTAGTCTACTGTGGGCCTCTGAGCCTGATGTGACCTGTGGTTTTATTTTCACTCAACAGAATTTTAAAAAAATTCAATAGGAAGGAATTATTACTTGCTTACTTTCTCCAATATCTCTCGCATACATAAAAGTAATATAATTCTATGCTGACTGAAATGGTTTTCCTATTGAATAATTGTTTATTTTTTGTAGCCGCACTCTTTACTAAATCTTGTCCCTTTCCTATCTCCCCTTCCCATAAAACTTGACTGGATCCACTAGAAACCCACTTCCAGTCAGCCTGGTCCTTAAAAAGCCCAACGTTAACTAACCTACACTCTGGTAGTCCTGCTATAAACTTTCAAAGGCCTGACTGCAACCAGAATCCTTCCTGAAAGTCCTCCTCTGCTACAGGGAAATCGTTCTTCCACTCCACCCCTTCCTGGAATCCCTGCTCTGCACCACCAGAAACCAAACATATCCATATCTCCTCCTAATATCCACCTTGCTGCAACAAGAACTCTGCCTACATTGGGCTACACCAGAAAACCTGTCCTAACTAGTCTAGTCCACTGGATCCTATCTCTGCTCTCACAAAGCTCTGGTCCTGAAAAATTCCTCCATACATTGTTACTACATCCTGCTCTGCCAGAAACCCTACCTCCACCCTAACACACTTCCCAAAGGTCCGCCCCTTACTAGCCCACTTCTTTCTAGCACCACTCTGCCCTCTCACAGACCTTGAAAAGCCTCTCCCTCATAGCTCTGCATTCCTGCACCAGAATCCCCACCTTTTGTCAGACTCTTGCCTTCATTATCTTCCCTGCCTTATGGGAAACCTCACCCTACATATCCCACCAGGGCTCACAGTGCTACACCACAACCCCTCCTCTATGTAACCTCCTCCTCTGTAGCCTTGTTCTTCCTTTTCAAAGCTCTGCCCCAAATAGCCTCTTCCCCAGTGACCTTGCCCTCTTCCACTGAAAACCCATCCACCTGCCAGTCTCCATCCTAAAGTCCCACCTACTCCACAAGAGACCCTGCTCCTAACAAGTCTAGTCTTTCCTGTCCCCTCCCTGCTGTCTCAAAGCCTTACACAGACTGGCTTTCACTCTCAAAGCCCCGCCCTGCTTTACCACAGAGGCTGTCCCAATACCAACTCCTCCCTTGAACCAGACAGGGCTCCACCAGAAACCCCACACCACATCATCCTTGAAGTTCCCACCTAGGAACTTTTATTACAAATGTGATTTTATAATGGTCACAGAATTCATACTAATCAATATGATAAGAAAGCAGTATTGACAAAAGACAACAAAAATTAGTTAGCTATTAGATGCCTTAGTCTAGTTTGGGGTTCTGTTAACAGGCAGATTCACATTGTGTGAAAATGTGTGAAGATGATTCCTCTAACTGGAAAGCATTCTTTGAAGTATCAGTAAGGTTTCATGAGTGATCATTTTATTTCTAGAATTTTCTTCCACATTTGTGTCCATTAACTTATAAATATGTTATTTTAACTCCTTTGGTTTGGTTGAGGAAAGAGTATTAAGATGTAAAAAGATGACTTTCAAATCATCTCTCTAATGAATAATTTTGGACTTACATCCTTTACTATGTACCAGAATTTTTAGTAGCAGAAATTCTCTACCAGAATCCCCTTTGAATTTCCTACTTCCGCTAAAGTGCCCTTTGGAAAAGATTGAAGTGAGATTATACAGGTAGAATGCAAGAAATAAAAACGTATTTGAGATCATAACAAAATCATGATAAAGACCCTACCCATTGTGGTTTAAATTTTCTAATGAAAGGAACTTAAGCATATTTAACTGCAGACTTTCTGAAGACTAGAAGACAAAAATATAAGAAATGCCCTCCTATACCACGGTTCTGAAAACAAAACAAAACCAAGGAAAGACAACATAATGAGACAGAAGGGAATGAGAAACTTGTACATGTGATATAGAATGTAAAGATACACTGAATCAGGTAAAAATAATTTTGGACACAATGCCTGGTTGTTCAATATATTTCATCGTATATATTTTTCCTTTTACCCTGTGACATAATATAGGTCTCAGCAGGGATCTGCCAAGGTAATTGTGTAGTTAGTCAATTACATCATTGCAAGATCATCAGGATGATAAACTCCCACACACCTTAACATACCTGCAACAGCACTAGACATACATTCCTATTGGTACAACAGTGTAGGGCAGACCTGTATTTAACCCAAGTTTTGTATGCGGTATGCTATGGTTTTTTTCAGGCTTGATACAAAATGTCTCTGCCCAGAATTAAATGAAGGCATTTATAGCTAAAATTATTTAGGGTCATTGTTAACATCTAATGCCTGCTGAGGTATTTCTTTATACCTCTTCTTTTCCCTTTCTTTCTTCCTCCCTTTCTTTGTTCCTCTCTATCTTTCTTTTCTTTTCTTTTCTTTTCTTTTCTTTCTTTCTTTCTTTCTTTCTTTCTTTCTTTCTTTCTTTCTTTCTTTCTTTCTTTCTTTCTTTCTTTCTTTCTTTTTTTCTTTCTTTCTTCCCTTTTCTTTCCTCTTTTAGGAAATGAGTATGAATTTAAATATTTTGTTTGCTGAACAAGTATTCTACCATTAGAATAATCCGTTTTCAATTTATTTACTTTGTTCATAGGTTATCCATTTTGCTGAGGGCTGAACACAGCCTAAGTTCCTCACCTCTGTCTGCCAAGTAGCGGGGATCACAAATACATTCCAACATGCGAACCTTTAGGATGATATGAGACTCTTATTACTTTCCTTGCACACTGGTTCTGATCTGTGATCCTCTCAAATTCTACCTCTTCAATTAGAGATGTGAGTTCTAGTAGCCTGCCCTAAGTTTAGATCGTCTAAATGAATTATTGAAGGCAATTTCACTTTAATCTCTTTTTTTGCCAGTCCAGGGGCTGTTATAGTTTTATTTCTAGACAAATTTTGTGTATATATGCACATTAGTGTTAAAATATTACTTTTTCCCCCTTTTTTCCTTTTTAATTTTCTTGGTCAAGGGGCTTGAATTCTGGGTCTGGGAGCTGTCCCTGGCTCTTCAGATCAAGGCTAGCATGTTTACCACTTGAGCCACAGTGCTACTTCTGGTTTTCTGGTGGTTAATTTGAAGTAAGAGTGTCATGGATTTCCTGCCAGGGCTAGCTTTGAATTACTATCCTCAGATCTCAGCTCCTGAGTAGCTAGGATTCCAAGCATGGCACCCAGCTAAAAATGTTACTTATTTTAAGTTCTGTGTTTTAGTTGAGGGAGTAAAATAAGTGTGTAGAAATTTAACTTTCAAGTTACCTCTCTAAGTAATTTCAGAGTTTCATTTTCATATTTATTGTAGTTATTAATAACAGAAACTCCCAAAGTAACAGCATAATCCTTCATTTTCTCCTTCCCATAGGTACTATTGGAAGAGAATGAGTGAGATCTTAGACAATATGTACTTGAAATTATAAAAAAAGTTATATTGATGATACATAAAGAGCCAGATAACACAACGTGCTTTGCATTTTCTAAAGAAAGGAATGTCATGAAAGTATATTTATTGGCAGGCTTTTCACCTGTAAAACGAAGAAAAACAATTTCATAAAAAAGCTGAAGGGTATCAGCAACCATGTAAGTGTGATATAGCATTGGAGACTTTATGAAATGAACTGGTTCAGGTAAAGTAATACTTTGGAAAAGTTATCTGTTCACTAAATTTATTCATTATATTTTTTATTTTTACTTACCTGTCACTTAATATATAAATGCATACATGTGTGTGCAATATATATATATACATATATCTCAGCAGTATCTGTCCAGTGAACTGTATGGTTATGTATGTTTAAGTAATTTCATCATGTCAATTCCATCAATAAGATGGACTTCCATAAATCTTAACAACCCTGCAACACCACTGCACATGCAAACTTAAGTGTTCACCATTGTAAGCTAGACCTGTGTTTTACCAAAATTTTACATATATGGTGTTAATTTTTCATTTAGTCTTGACACAAAATGTGTGTGCTCCTAGAAATAAATGATGGCATTTATAACTACAATAATTTAGTGTAAATCTTTACAATGAACACATGCTAAGTATGAGTTGTTCTTTCTTTTCTTGTCTTATTTTATCTTTAGGAAGTTGATCTGAGTTTTGATGTTGTTTGCTAGATAAGTATTCCACCATTGG
Source organism: Dipodomys merriami (assembly GCF_024711535.1). NCBI lineage: Eukaryota > Metazoa > Chordata > Mammalia > Rodentia > Heteromyidae > Dipodomys > Dipodomys merriami. The sequence goes on along the minus strand of NW_027206338.1, from coordinate 203,778 downwards.
AGTCACTCCACCACTCCTTTCTAGTTTAAGTTACTTTACGCATAGAGTAGCAATTTTTGCACCCAGCCCAAAAAGCAGGGATCAGGATTGCATTCCAATATCCCTACCTAGTAGGTTGATATGGCTGATACTTTCCTTCCTAGACCTATTCAGAACTGTGATCCTCTCAAATTCTACCACTTTAGTTAATTGTGTAAGCTCCTGTTTGCCCTAATTCTAGAAGATAGGACAGACATAAATGATTACAGGTAATTTGAGTGAATCATTGGCTAATATAAGTTATTTGATATTAAAGTGTAGGGTAAGTTTGAAAGTATAATCACAGTAGTCAGATATTTTGCTAAGTAATTTTGTTTCACATTAACAACACATCTTGACCAGAATTAAGGACTTACTTTTGATGTCTGTCTAGTTGTATGTCATTTGGTAAATTAAACTTCATGTCTTCCATGTGGGATAAAGAACTTTGAATGTTCTGATGTGCTGGTTCACATCTATAATCATGGTTAGCAATCAGAAATAAATAGATCACAATTTGAACATAGCCTAACCAAAAATTAAAGAAGTCCCAATCTCAATAAACTAGTGGATCATGTTGAATCATGCTGCCATTAATCTCAGCACCACAAGAAGCTAAGTCTCTGCCTTGTAACTGTTTCACTTGAGTAACTGGGACTCTTGGAGGCAGTCACCTCTACGGATGCAGAATCTGGGCTGAGATTTAGCAAGAGGAGGGAGGAGTCTGCCCCACCTTCCCAGGGTGAACCTCACAGAATGAAGTGAGCATGCTTGCTTTCCTCCTCCAACCGGCTTGAGATGCCATGCTGCTGAGTGTTCATTATTTGATTCCAGTGACCTGTGGTAGAAGTAGAAGGAAACATTAAATAAATTTCACATATGCCAATTGAGCTGCTCTGCCAGCCTGTGAGTTCAACTCAGCAAGTGTTCATTATTTGAGATTTGACAATGCTGAGGTAGGGGAGAGAGGGAGGGTGAGTGAAAGAGAGGAGAGATAGAAAAAGAGCTGGGCGCTGGTGGATCACAACTGTAATCCTAGCTACTCAGTACGCTGAGATCTGAAGATTGCAGTTCAAAGCCAGCCTGGGCAGGAAAGTCCGTGAAACCCTTATCTCCAATAAACCACTCAAAAACCAGAAGTGGCGCTGTGGCTCAAGCGGTAGAGCGCTCGACTTGAGCTCAAGAGCTGAGGGACAGTGCCCAAGCCCAGAGTTCAAACCCTACGACCAACCAATAAAACAAAAAAGAGAGAGGAGAGGGAGAAAAGAAAGAAAGAAAGAAAAAGAAAGAAAGAAAGAAAGAAAGAAAGAAAGAAAGAAAGAAAGAAAGAAAGAAAGAAAGAAAAACAGAAAGTAAGAAAGAAAGAAAGAAAGAAAGAAAGAAAGAAAGAAAGAAAGAAAGAAAGAAAGAAAGAAAGAAAGAAAGAAAGAAAGAAAGAAAGAACATGACTGAGAATGAATTGTTTGGAGTCAGGAGTCATATATCAGAAGTACTACCTGTATTTGTTGTTAGGTCTGCCCCAGGTCATGCAGACCCTATGCAGCCACTTCTTGGCTAAGTTTCAACCCTTTATGTGTTGCCTAGTATCTGGCACACCTGGAGGCAGCCACCTCCCCATCCTGTTAAGTCACAACCTGGTCAGCCTCTGGTCCCACTTTCCATCTGACCAGAGGTGAGTCCCAGAACTTGAAGTCACATCCAGATCCAGTGTGGCCAGAGTTTCCCCCAAATGGCCAAACCTCATCTGGTCATTCACATAGATTCATCCTTGCCAGAGGTTGGATCACCCCATTTTTTTACATGCATTTCCCCCATGTATTTCATGGGCAGCAGTTCAGTAAATAAACTTCTTTACCTGACTGAAAACCCTGTGGTGTTCTCTTCATTGGCTACCTAATGAAACTCACCTAATTAATATACTTTACACTTCAGAGTTTCTAGTTATGAATCCATGGATATTTTTGTGACACATGTGAGATCAGTATCTACAAAACAAATTTACTAACATCATTTAACAGTATAATTGTGCCTAGACTCTTTAATAGCAGCTTAATTAACGATAATGTCTATTTTGTTTGCTTTGCTTTGCTTTGTTTTTGCTTAAAGTAATAGAAGAGTTGGTGAGACAATCTGTGTGAAGACTCAGGGTCTGTGTTGGAGGTGCAGAATGATGCTGGCTCCGGCCTCAGGATTATCTGAGGACTGTGTTTGGGTATGTGGAAAGCTCTTGGCATGCCGACCTAGAGAGGGAACATGTTCTCTCTCCCTATCTCAAAGCTATCATGTCTCAAAGCTGAGGAAGTAGCTCTTCTGCTTACTTACGCATTTTCCAGAGTACGGGGAAATGGTTTGAGCTTGCTCTAAAATAGTTTAGATAAAAATATACAAAGACTTATCTCATAGTTTAAGCAAAATTGTATCTGTTGAAATTCTTTGTGTGAATGTCTCCTGAATAAATCTTGGCAAAGATAATATTTGCTTGTCTTTAAATACCCACTAACAATAAAGCACAGCATGCAGTGGCAATTGCTGTTTGCACTCTGCAACCCCTGTTTCCTGGTGATTTTGCGACCCTTACCAAGGAACCCCAATGCCTGAGACGTTGACAACTGGCACACAAACAGGGACCCTGCAGTGTTGAATACAGGAAGGGATATTCAGGTAAGTACTTTTAATGACATGGTGATGGAACAAGTTAAGTCTACTCCGTACTTACATATGCTAAAATATTTACTTGCAGCTTATGGTGTAACTATGTCTTCTTTTGACATAGAAATGTCTATTAATGTAGTTAGGGAATAGAATCCTTGGTTCCCCGTTGATGGGGCATTAGATGTTGCTAATTGGAAATGAGTAAAGTATTGTAGAAAGAGATGTTCGAGAAGGGGAAAGGAATCCTGTTAGATTTTTGTCCATTTGGGCTATTTTACATACCCTTTTTAAAGCTTTAAATGAGAAAAGATTAATAGCGGACTTAAAGAAAGAGGCAGCGCCTTCTATTGTAGGTTTACTATTGGACTCGGAGGTTAAGGATGCAATAGATAAGGCTGCATCACAATTAGGAGAAAAAACAAGAGGTAAAGAAAGCTGAAAATGAACAAACTGAAAGCGTAAATAGAATGTCTGAGCAAATGGAATTGATTTTATCAAGATTACTACATATGGAGTTAGAAATTAGCAGAGTGAAACGCTAATCTGAGAAGGTGATAGTAAAACAGCCTTCCTCTCCTCAGCTTGCAGAAGCAATTTTTACCGCATCACTCCTTCACAAAACAGAAGGCTCAGTGAATTTGATGAAGAAATGCCTATTTTTTCTTATCCTGTAATTTGACCACCTCCTATGAATGGTATAGCTCAACCAACCAGATATGAGGGTGTTGCTGTCGATGATATTGGTAAACTTAACAATCAGTGGCTTATGGTCCTCAGTCTCATTATGTTAAGGGATTACTTAATAAGCTTGCCTGATAATCTTGCTCCCGAGGATTGGAAGATGCTTTGTAGAGCTTTGCTTAAGGAACCTGAATACCTACAATGGCAAATGTAGTTTACTGAGTTATATACAGAAAGGACTAGACAAAATGCACAGAGCAATAACCCAAGCCTGCAGATCATAACCTGTCCTATGTTGAGTGGAACAGAACCATATGCAGATGCTCATATGCAATTGAACTCTCCTGAAGAGATCCATGAGCAGTTATGAGACATAGGTATTGAGGCATGGGGGAGGATTCGGCTGGTAGGAGAGCGTTATGGCTCCTGGACTAAAGTAATTCAAAAACCTAATAAACCCTATGTTGAATTTTTATCAAGATTGACACTGACCTTGGAACATAATGTTGTGGGAGAAGCTGCACAGCAACAACTACTAGGCATGTTGGCTTATGAGAATGCTAATGAGGACTGTAAACGAGCCCTATTGCCTATTAAAAATAATCTGGGGATGTAAATACATATTTAAGGGCGTGTAAAGACAATACATCCGAATCCCGGCGTTTGCAGTTGTTTGCTGAAACTATGCCCACTACCTGGTATGCTTTACAAACCATCTAATCTAAAATGTTTTGGATGTGGTCAAATGGGACATATAAAGAAGAACTGTAAAAAGGATACTGATGTTAACAAGAGAGGACCAGGAATTTGCCCTAAATATAAAAAGGAAAGCACTGGGCAAGAGTGTGTAGATAAAAAATAGACAATAAAGGAATTCCTATAAAAATGCTTACCCTATGCAGGGAAACTCTCCATCTGGCCAGCCCTGGGACCCAGGATTAATAACCAAGGGTAGCCAACCATTTTTCTTCCTCGTCCCTGCCACAACCCACAGCACCGCAATGGACATGCCAATTCATTCATCTACTGAGAGGCATATTGGTTTAAAACATGCTTGCATGTAAGTATCAATCATGGTCATTCAAAAATGACAGATGTCACCTCCCCAGACATACTAGAATCATGATTTCTAAGTAAGATAGGATTTTATAGTGGTACAAGTGTTGAGATATATGGATGAGTCTAATGTGTATCTTGCACTGAATTAGGCAGGAAGATATCCAATATCATATGGGATAAAAAAATTGCTAGTAAGAAGATATTCCCTTGAGAAAGATATAGGAGGCTGACAGAAGTATGGAGAAATTCAGATAATTTTGAAGGATTTAGAAATGCAAGCTCAAGTATGTCTCTTTAATTGGAAGGCCAAAAGAAGGGGAAGAGAAGAAAATAACTGAAAGCAGATCATTGTCCCAACGTAGAGTATAAAAAAATCATAACCTATAACTTCCAAGTTAAAGAGAGACCAATATAATTCGTCCCACTTAATTTAGACACAAGCAAAATATTTACTTTGCTTATTCCCACTTTAATGCTCCAAAATAAATGAAGACTTATAAGAAACGTTATGTAATTGTCGTTCCTTCAACCTGAACACTAATTGTGATGAGCCCTCTTTTTCTCAATATGCTCTTGGAAAATACTCCCTAAATTGATGATGTTGTGACTGATTAGAGAGTCAGTGTAACAGGTTTCTACTTGTATGATAATCCCAGAATAGTTTAATGCAGTTTTTTCTCAAGGTATCGAAGTATATTGTCTGACGCTGTACTTTGAACACACCTTCACACCTGAGCACATTATTTGAAATTGTACATCAGCATTTCCTTGGCACATTCTATTTTGTGCCTTTGTTTTTTTGTATGTTCCTTTTGATTACTCTATTTCTATTTCATCTGTACAAACTGCTAAGAACATTGTTCAGCTACCACTTCTAGTTTGCAAACACCCAGTCTATTTATGAAGGTACTTTGTCCATGTTAACCAATAGGGTAGTACTCACTCTCAGATAAAAGTTCCACAGTGTAACTCTATGCCAACATTAGAAGATGTAGAATTTAAGGCATTTTGAGACAAACAGTGATATTTGAATTGAAAGGCTTCTTAGAGACATTTTCTTGGAGCTCATTAGTTCTTCTAAGGTCAGAATAAAAGCATTTGTTCCCAAATTTTAAAATAAAAAGGATCTGTTGAATTAATGGATCTAGAATTTTATGGCTTCACATTCATATCTCAAAATTTCATCAATATGAATTACATCTCTACCAGTGCACCAAAACACTGTTCTTATTGAACTTGTCTATGTCCTTTTAGTTTTCAAATCCAAATAGCATATTTCCTTCAATGTTTCTGTAACAGTTTTGACCTTTTCTTCCTGCAAATTCTTTCTTTTCTTTTCTTCTGTAAATCTGTTTCTATTGCTTTTTTATTTCCTTATCTCTTTCTTCCAATCTTGTCCACACTGGTGCTCACATTGCTACACTTATGTCATAACTTTTCTTTTCTTCTTCCCTTTAATAATGCCCCCAATTTTATCATTCTTTTTCATATTCATGTTCATGGATATTTTGATGATATCTAAACAGATCAATCTTTGCATCTGTTTAATATAAACGTTAGAACTATCAGAGAGTTTTTTTCCCCTAAGTCGATCATTTTCACCTGTAATCCTTATCACCAAGAACATGACTAACACATTTGCCTGGCCATAGATGTAGAACCCTTTAGATTTCTTGTTACCCTTCTTCTCCCACCCATTATGTAAGATGAACGATCAAGGTTTTCTCAGTTTCTGTTACTAATTTGATTTCGTTTTTTTGTTTTTGTTTTTGTTGGTCATGGGGCTGGTACTCTGGGCCTGTGTGCTGTCCCTGTGCTCTTCAGCTCAAGGCAAGCACTCTACCTCTTGAGCTACAGCACTACTTTCGGGTTTTCTAGTGGTTTTCTTTTTACTTTCCTAGCGAGTCCATTAAACCTCCCTCTTGAATTTGGTTGTTATGAATACCCAACTTCTATGTTAATGAGGACAAACTCTAATGTAAAACTTTGTCTCCAAAAACCAGTCCAAGAAGCTGTGATCACAAATATTTGACTATACTTTTTTCTTTTTTTAAAAATTGAAAGTCTTCTTTTGTCTCAATTGCCAACAAAAATAAGTATTCCAACACGTTTGGGTTCAATCGTTTCTAAACTCAAAGATATATTTTGGTAACAAGATGCTTAGAGGAAACCAAAGTATACTCCACTTTTTATCTTTTCTCTTAAGTCTCTCCTTAGTTATAATATCAGGAAAAGTGAAGTTATTCTTTGCAAAATTATTTCAATTGATTATTTTTCTCTTGGTCTTGCATTTGTTCAACAAGATGTATCGAGGAGAAAAGAGTTAAATCATCCATACCTTGGATGACAGTGTCTGTTACAAAGGACAATGCTTCTAGGTCCTACTTCTATCTCCTCCTCTTAGCTCGTTACTGATTTCCAATGAATCACAGCTTCTTGGCTTCAAGTTTAGTGAAGCTGAAGGACTATATGGCCTCCCCCATTGCTCCATCTTCATTGTTTCTCATTTAAAACTCTTTTAAGTTGACTCATTCAGATGTGTAATTTATTTTCATGTCTTCATTCAATCTGTTCTTCATCGTAGTGAGGCAAATAGGCTCTGTAAAATCACTTTAGGTAGCTAAAATATTAAGAGAATCTATATCAAAAAGTTTTGGCCTCTCTCCACTTTTGAAGCCAATATGCTTAGCTCGGGTTCTAAAAAGAGTTTTCTTACATTTTTCATTTCCTCAATTCTTTTCTGATCCCAAAATTTTTTGGCTTATGCAATAAGAGAAGTATTCACTATCTCATCTTAATAAGAATATTATTTTTGTGAGCCACTTAGAAATGTGAAATCATTGGTTTGAATTATCCTATCAGATTTTTTTTTCTGTGTTTCAGTGCTTCATGTGCAAAGACATTGTGGAAAGAATTACAAACAGAAAAATGTAAGCCCAATACATTCTTTCATTGTTCAGGACACTTTCTCTTTAAATATTTTGACTCAAAATATATTTTTCAGAGAATTACAGTTTGGTAATTAAAGGTCAATTCACAAATTTTGATGTCTGTTTTTTTTTTAAAGAACTTTGAATTTAAATTCCACTCAACCTTGTTTCACAAACTGAAAATATATTTCCTGGGGTAAGGACATTTTCAAGGGAACCTACAGGATTTCCAGCAAGTTTTCTGAGGTTTATTGGTTTGTTGGTTTGTTTGTTTAATGAGCCATCTTCACCCACATTGCTCTCTCTCCACCAAGTCTCCATGGATTTCTTTGCATGAAATCCTCTTTTCCCAGGCAATTTTAAATTTTCTTAATAGGCTAAGTTGTTAAAAATGCTGAAGAATTAAAATTTACCTGTCATAATTGTAAAATTCTTTTGAAATTCCTTTATCAGAATCGTGAATTCACCAATCCTAATTCCACCTTTTCCATCAGAAACAGTTAACCTTGTTTTCATGATATAGTGTCCATGCAACGATTCTTTTCCAGTGGCTTTGTTATGCATATATATTACAATATAAGCTGAAGCAGAGCAAAATGAATTCCAAGATATGAAAACAAAGGCTTTTTTTCTTTTTGCGGTTGCTGTTTTTAATGTAGTATATGATATCTATTTTGTTTTGGGTTTTCTCCCTATGGTTTATCCCCCTGATTTTGGTACCCTGTATTTTGTGTATACATTTACCTTAATTAGGGAATGGAAGAGGAAAAACAAAATGGTGAGAAAAAAGACAAAGGGCAAACCAATGGAATAGCAATGCTCACAAGACAATATATGGGAAATGTACATATCAACTCGTGAGAGGTATTGAGGAGAAGGAAAACTGTGAGAAAAATGAGGGAGGAGGTAACAAGTATGAAAAGTTATGTATTAAATACTTTACAATTACTGACGGGATCATTGCAAGATAATGTTAAAGCATGCATAGATGCCTCACCAGCAGTCACTCAAGGAATGGCATATGCTGCAGCAATGAAAGGAAAACCATTCAGTGCTTATGAACAAAAATTACATAAGATGCGACCTCAGGCCAGAAATGGGGTCTGCTTCTCATGTGGCCAGTCAGAACACATGAGTAAAGATTTTCAATTAAAGCAAAATAAACCTAGTAACAATAAAATGGGTAAAGTGCCTGGACTTTGTCCACGATGAAAGAAAGGCAATCATTGGAAAAATGAGTGTAGATCAAAATATCATAAGGATAGAATTCTCCTAACAGCAGAAGAAAAGAACACAAAAAACAAGAAGAGGGATGTTCCCTCAGCCCATTAAATGAAAGAGGGGACACACCTACTGTTACACAAAAATCCCCTAAGGGATCAGTTCCATTAAAACCCTTGTCTCCTCCATTTACAGTATGGGATTTGCCAAGAGCTACTCCAGGAAGTGCAGGGTTTGATCTGGCAGCAAAAAGAGATTACATCATCTCTATCATGCATGATGTTCAGCTAATAGAAACTCAAGTTTATGGTTCTGTAATTGAAGGAAATGTGGGCTTGATAATTGGTAGAAGCTCAAATTATAACAAAACTTTGAGGTATTACCCGGAGTAGTTGATGCAGATTACCAAGGGGAAATTAGTGTAATGGTAAGGTCTTTAAAAAATATGCAAATACATATGGATCAAAGATTAGCTCAAATCTTAATTTTAAATTATGTCCATCTTCCAAATCAAATCCTAAAACAAGATCGAGGTACAGGAGGTTTCAGTTCCACAGAAACTGTGGCCTGGGTACAATCTATTTCTAAGGATCGACCCATGAAAACTATATAAGTGGATAGAAAGCCGATAAAGGTCTCTTGGACACAGGGGCAGACCCAACATGTATTTCAGGAAAAGACTGGCCCTCATCCTGGCCAATTATGAAGACAGAATCTACATTAATGGGATTGGGTATGGCTAACAATGTTGCTCAAAGTTCAAAAATTTTAAAGTTGGAGTGTGAAAATAGATTTGGAAACTTTCAACCTTATATTATATCTTCTTTGCCCTTACATTATGGGGCAGAGACATTTTGCAAAACATTGAACTAAAATTCGTTACTTCAGATTCCTTTACTGTACAAAATTTTTCATAGGTGCCGCTGATGAGAAGTTTGCTGATGCAATATCATGGAAATATGATCAGCCTGTGTGGGTTGATCAGTGGTCCCTAACTCAAGAAAAGATACAGGGTGTAGGACAATTGGTAAATGAGCAAATACAGAAAGGATATTTAGAGAAATCCAATAGCCCTTGGAATACTCCAATTTTTGTAATTAAAAAGAAATCTGGGTAATGGAGGTTGTTACAAGACCTCAGAGCCATTAATAACACCATGTATGACATGGGGGCTCTTTAGCCAAGACTTCCATTTCCTGTGGCTGTTCCTAAAGGACATTATATAATAATCATTTATTTTCAGGATTTTTTTAAACAATAAAATTGGATCCTAATGATTTTCAAAGATTTGCATTTCATGTGCCCTCATGTAATTTGAAAAGGCCCTGGCAGAGATATCAGTGTAAGGTCTTGCCACAAGGCATGAAAAATTCTCCTACATTGTGTCAAAAATTTGTGGATAAAGCTTTACAAAAAACTAGGGAAGAGTTTTCTAATGCTTATATTATTCATTATATGGACGATATTTTAATAGCTGCTGAAAGTAAACATTTAACAGAACAAATTTTAACAATTAACCATTGAGCAATTAACCAACTTTGGTTTGCTTATTTTCCAGATAAAATTCAACATAATAAACCTTTAAATTATTTAGGAAAAATAATACATCATGTCACAAAAATGAGTATTAGGCTAGATAAATTTAAAACATTAAATGATTTTCAAAAATTACTACGAAATATAAATTGGGTTAGACCCTACTTGAAAATTACCACAGGAGAATTACACCCATTGTTTGAAGCCTTAAAAGGGGGTTCTAATCTTAAATGTAAGAGACAATTCACTCCAATAATGTTAGAAAATTTTCATTGGTGGAAGAAAAGTTACAAGCAAAAGTGGTCCAATTGGACTATAATAAAGACTGGGATATTATAATATTAAAGACATCTTATACAAGATGTTTATGGCAAGATGGAGTCCTGGAGTGGCTTCACTTGCCTCACAGTCAGACAAGAATGATAGCTTCTTATGTATATTTGTGCAGCCAACTCATTGTCAAGGCAAGGAGTAGGTCCTGAGAGTTACTTGAGAAAGAAATGTATAATATAATTATAACTTATAATAAAAAACAATTAAAATATTATTACAGAATGATGAGAATTGGCAATTAGCATTATTAAATTATACAGGACAAATAACATTTCATGTTCCTCAACATCCTTCATTAAAATTTGTGGAAGAGGTAAAAACCATTTTTCCATTAGTGGTAACAACACTTTTCGAAGGAGCTCTAAGAGTTTTTACTGATAGGTTCTCAAATGGAACTTCAGTGGTATACATTCCAGACCACTTCCCTATTATTAAAAGGGATCTGACATTTCAGAGCAACAGACGGAAATTATTGCTGTAATTTTAGCTTTAACCATATTCCCCAGCAGCATAACATTTACACAGACTCTAAGCATGTGGTTAACTTATTTACTGCCATAGAGACAGCTCTTTTATCAGTACAATCAAAAATTATAGACTTGTTACAACAGTTACAAAAATTAATTCAACTTAGAAAAAAAATATTTATTGAACCCATAAGAGACATACAAATTTACCAGGTCCTCTTTCATTTGGAAATAGGATGGCTGACTTATTAACTAGAGAAACCATCGTGCTTTATTTGTAATTAATCACCTTAATACCAATCAACAAAATCTTACACTTATGCAAAAACATTGGAGCGAAATTGGATTTAAAGTTCAGCCAAAAGTTAAAAGATTTGCTCACAGGCACCTGGAAAGGGCCTGATGTATTAATCACCTAGGGAAGAGGGTATACATGTGTGTTTCCACAGGAGCCGAGTCACCCATCTGGAATCGCAACAGACTTGTGTGCCCTACAAAAATAAGAGAAACCCAGGAAAAAAAACAAAACAGAAGATGCAAATGAAGAAAGCGATGCCAAAGCTCAAAAGTCTTCATCTTCACCTTTCTCCTCAACAGGCGAAGACAACAAAAGAAGCTCAACCACCAACCTGGGAATAAATTAAGAAGCTCACCCATTCTGTGGAGGAGATTGTTGTTTCTATAGGAAAGGCTATCACTGTTGAAAATACGTTTCTTGCTATGCTTGCCATTATTGCTGTGCAGGCAGTGTCTGTTTCAGAACAATACTGGACATATGTTCCTAATCCTCCTCTTCTACATCCTGTGGGATGGGGTGGGGGGATGAGGATATAATACAAGTAATGACAAATAATAGTGACCTGCTAGGGGGTTTGGAGGACTGTTCTAATTCTCATATGACTTCTCAAAGAACTAATTATGAAGGAATGATAGATACCACTCCAATTTGCATAACGCTATCAGGAGAAAATCTCCACGGGTGTTTGCCTATAAACTATAGAACTTTTTTGACTGATCCCCTTGATCAATCCAATGATAAAAAGTTCAAAAAATGATTGATGTGGGAAATTGGCATGATGACATTAGGCTTTCATACTTATAACGAATCCTTTTTCATTCCCAAGAGGAATATACATTTAGGTAACTGCCTACAAAAATATCATGAAAAAGATCAGTTTGGGGATGTATTAATTACCTCATCGAAATGGTGAGAATGTGGATTTCAAAAGGCCTCTTTTTACAACCCTTTGAGGCACCAGATAGTATTTTTGATTTTTCCATTGCTAACCCTGATTATGATTATGCCGCCTACTTAAAACATAATTCAGGAAAGTTTAATGGCTATGCTCCTGATAGGCACGGGGAACCCCTGAAAAGATGGCTCACTCCAGCGTGGGTGGCTTCCGTTTTGGTGAGTCACTCTCCCTTTCACAATAAAATGGGCATTCATCTGTATTTGTTTAGACTTTTTGCAGCAACAAACATGATTTTACTGAAAAAGCCCAAAGTAACTAAGAGTACTACAAGTACTCTTAGTAAGAGCATGTGTAGATTATCCTATGGGAATTTTAGCTAGAAAACTAGATAATTTAATCATTATTAATCAAGGAAAATCTTATTATATTAGCTGTAAGGATTATATTTTTACTAATTGTCTTACTTCTTCTCTGGATAAAACATATTCTGTAATTTTTATTTTAAAAAGACCTTCATATGTAATGTTACGTGTAGATCTATAAAATGACCCTTGGTTTAAAAATTCTGCTTTAGAGGTTCCGGGAAGATGGCGGAGGAGAAGCTGGAATCTGAACAAGCTCTCGCATAGAAAGTAGGTTTAGAGTTCCAGTGAACAGTCCTAAGCCAGAGAATCACACCAAGTGTACCAACACAGGACAGAGAGTTAGACAAGAGAGGGGAAGCCAAGGAAACGCACCAGCTGCCGCTCCGGCGGCGGGGTCGCGGCGGCGACCACCGCCGCGGGAGTCATACCTGAGAAACAGAGAGTCGGGGACGAAGGAGCCAGACGCAGCGGACGAGCGGATTCTACTCAACACCAACAAGAACCGAAGAACCGACAAGGAGCGAACATCTTCATCCTGCTGTTTGCAGACCAGAGACGACCCAGGATCCAAGACTCGGCGTGAGTACAAGCCCGACATCCTCACTCCTCAGGGAGCAGAGGAGGGAAGGCCACCCCTCCCCCCCCAGCACCGGTGATCTCCATCTTGGATACCGACAAAGCTCGGAGTTGCTGCTAGCTCCAGCTCAGGCCTTGGAATAAAACGAGTCATTTAGCAGGTCACAAGAACTTAACACCGAAGTGACCTGCCAGACTCAGCTCCATCCAGGGAAAAGTCACCCAGCTCAGGCGCCAGCCATCGGAGTGCCTAGCGTCACTGGGTAACCAGAACCAGAGGCTGCCCCTCCCTCTAGCAGCCACCACAATCAATTGAAAAACAGAAACCCTGAGAATGGCTCCAGGCTGGGCGCTGTGAGCTCTATCACAAAATAGCCCCAGGGAAAAGCTACTGTTTGTTGAAAGGCCTCAACCCTACCCAGAACCTAGCCTCATAACCACATCCCCCTCTTTTGTGACTCTCAAAGCAGACCACCCTCCCAGAAAACTAACCTGGGAGGGGGATCTCAAAATCTTGGGTAAAGCAGAGCATTTTTCTGCCTCTTCCAACCAACCGACTTAAGAAACCAATCAAGCCACAGGACCTCAAGCTGACCAGAGACTACAACAAGAGACTGGTCGCAGACAAAAGGGAGATACAGGATTCCTCCCACTCCTCCCCCCCCCAAAAAAAAAAAAATCAAAAGACTTTTTTTTCTTTTCTTTTTTTTTTTTCTTCTTTTCTTTTTTTTGCTTGTTTTTTGTTTTTTGTTACCTTATATATATATATATATATATATATATATATATATATAAATTTTTTCCCTTCTAAAACTTTTATTAATCTTTAATTTTTGCCTCTTCTGAAAAAATAATTGTTTTCCAGTAATTTTTTTTTCTCATCTTATAATTTTTATTTTAGGAATACGTGAATGAGAGTTTTCCTTTCTTTTCTTGTCTTCTTTCTCTTTTTCTTTCATTCTTAATTATCTTTTTGTTTTTTATCTAGCTCTACTGAACTTCTGATCTTTTCTTCTCCCTTTCCCATCCTTAAAGCTTTCCACATCTCCTCTATGTCCCTCCCCTTCTCTGAACATATTCACATTCCTCTCTAAATAGACGGTCTTTTAACCTCTATAATAACATTAATTTTTACGTTTCTATTCTTTTTCTGGTCTCTATTTATTCCCCTTTCCGTCTATTCTTTTTCTCTCTCTCTCTACTTGCATCCTACCCAACCCATTTCCTGCACTGTGATTAGGACATAGTTAACTCTCCCTGTGCCTCCCCACACCAATCTATTCCTATTTTTTACCCACATCTCTCCCTAATCCTAATAATTTCTGGTTTTCCAAATTCTTTTCTGCGGTTCGAAGTCCTTTAACATATAGTCATTTGATGTTGAATAGATGTATCTGTTGAACTAGATTGTATCTGTAGACTATTGACTGTACAAATGCAAACTTTGGTTGATGGTTGCCTTAAGATAGTGTTCTAGCACAAAACTGGTGCAATCTGTATCTCAAATGGGCCGAGTAAGCCGAAAAAACACAAGAAAAATGGCAAATTCGGGTATCTCAATTCCCAACCTTGATAATCAGGGATTAGAACAGATAAAGAATAATCCAGAGGAGAGTTCCCAAATAGCTCTACAAACACTAATAGCAAACATGATAAATGAGAAGTTTGACAATGTACAAAGGACTCTGTATGAGCGTGATAGGGAGAGAGAGGAGGCATCCCAGAAGTTTATACAGGAACATCATAAGCGTGAGGAAGCTTCTCAAAAACTGATACAGGATTTGCGTAAACAACTTGAGAATACTCAAAGAGAAAGGGAGGAATGGCGTGAGCAGGCAGAGAACACTCAAAGAGAACTGCAGGAATCCCACAGAAGGGAGGAAACTAATCAAAGAGTAATTCACGAATTAAGAGACCAGGTAGAGAATACACAAAGATCACTAAAGACATTCATGGAATCCATTAACAAAGAGCTGAAGGAAGTCAGGGAGACCACAAAGGGAAGGCTGAATGGAACCCAACAGAAGGAATGGGAGTCCAAAGAAACCATAACCAATCAACTAAGTGATTTGAGAACAAACACTGAACACCAAATTAAGGAAGTAAAGAAATTCATACAAGAAATAAAACAGAGCTTCAACAAAGAACTTGAAGCCATCAAAGCTGACCAATTAGAAGGAAAAGAGATAAAAAACAAAGTAGAGAGTCTTGACAGCAGGTTAGACCATGCAGAAGATCGAATCTCAGGGATTGAAGACAGCCTAGATATTATAGAGAAAGAACATACAACCATCCAAGACAAGTCCAAGAAATATGATAGGTCTATCCAACACCTGGAAGACACCATAAGAAGGCCCAATCTAAGGATAATGGGTGTAGAGGAGCACCTAGAAACAGAAGTTAATGGTCTAGGAAATTTTTTTAACAGGATCCTAGCAGAGAACTTCCCAAATATACAAAAAGATAGGCCTATTCAGATACAAGAAGCTTTTAGAACCCCAAATAGACCAGACCAGAATAGGACATCCCACCGTCACATTATAATCCACACAGGATCAACCCAGACCAAGGAAAAGATCCTTAAAGCTGTCAAGGAGAAAAGGTTAATCACCTATAAAGGGAAACCAATTAGAATCACCTCAGATTTCTCACCAGAGACAATCAAAGCAAGAAGAGCCTGGAATGATGTATGCCATGCCCTAAAAACAAACAACTATCAACCAAGAATACTGTACCCAGCTAAACTCTCCTTCATAACTGAAGGCCAAATAAAAACCTTCCATAGCAAAGAAAAATTGAAACAATACATCTCCACCAAACCAGCCCTGCAAAAGATTCTTAAAGATGTCCTACACATAGAAAACCAACAAGAACGCAACAAAGGCCAAGAAACTGCACCCAAACTGAGAATCCAAGAACCTTAGGAAGAACCCAGTTTTCACAGCCCCCAAGAAGGTGGATAACATGGCAGGAACTCCCAAATACCTCTCAGTCCTATCTCTTAATGTTAACGGACTGAACTCTCCAATTAAGCGACATAGACTGTCTAGTTGGATTAAAAAACAAGACCCTTCTATCTGCTGCCTGCAGGAGTCACATCTTGCCCGTAAAAACAAACATATTTTCAAGGTTAAAGGCTGGAACAAAATCTACCAAGCAAACGGCCCTCATAAACAGGCGGGAGTTGCAATCCTAATATCAGATAAAATAGACTTCAAATTAAAATTCGTGAGAAGAGATAAAGAAGGTCGCTACATACTAATTAAAGGATCTCTCCTTCAGGAGGATATTACAATTCTAAATATCTATTCGCCAAACAATGGAGCACCCAAATTTATCAAAGAAACACTACTTTCCCTCAAATCCCAGATAGATCCAAAGACATTAATCGTTGGGGATTTTAACACACCACTCTCCCCACTAGATAGATCAACTCGGCAAAAACTCAACAGAGAAACCGCAGATCTAAACAGCTGCATAGATCAACTAGACTTAACAGACATTTACCGAACATTTCACCCAGCAGCATCAGAATACACGTTCTTCTCAGCAGCACATGGAACGTTTTCTAAAATAGACCACATTTTAGGCCACAAAGCAAACTTGTCTAAATTCAGAAATATTGAAGTTATACCTTGCATTCTCTCTGACCACAAGGGAATAAAATTAGAACTCAACACCAAAAGCCACCAAAGAAAGTCCGGTATCACATGGAGGCTGAACAACACACTGCTGAATCATGAGTGGGTCATGGAAGAGATTAGAAAGGAAATTCAAATGTTCATGCTATTCAACAAAAATGAACACACAAATTACCAGCTCCTCTGGGACACAGCAAAGGCAGTACTCAGAGGCAAGTTTATAGCTCTGAGCTCCTACATCAACAAATTGGAGAGATCGGAAACTAATAATTTAATGACACATCTAAACCTCCTTGAAAAAGAGCAGGAAGATAAACCCCAATCCAGTAGACGGAAAGAAATAATCAAAATTAAATCAGAATTAAATGAATTAGAATCCAAAAAAACTATAGAAAGAATCAACAAAACAAAGAGTTGGTTCTTCGAAAAACTTAACAAAATTGACAGACCCTTAGCAAACCTTATCAGAAAAAGGAGAGAACACACCCAAATTAATAAACTCAGAGATGAGAATGGAAACATCACCACGGAAACAACCAAGATTCAGAACATTATAAGGGAATACTTCTCAAAACTTTATGCTAATAAGTTTGAGAACTTGACAGAAATGGACCTTTTCCTAGCAAATATTGACATGCCAAAACTAAACCAAGATGAGTTAAACCAGCTTAACAGGCCCATATCAAGCATCGAAATAGAAACAGCAATAAGAGACCTCCCAGCTAAGAAAAGTCCAGGACCAGATGGTTTTACAGCCGAATTTTACAAGGCCTTCAAAGCAGAGCTCACACCAATACTCCTCCAACTCTTCAATGAAATTGAAAGAGAAAGCTCACTACCGAACACATTCTACGAAGCCATCATAACCCTCATCCCAAAACCAGGCAGGGACTCATCAAAGAAAGAGAACTATAGACCCATTTCTTTGATGAACATTGATGCAAAACTTCTCAACAAAATTTTGGCCAATCGACTTCAACAATTCATCCAAAAAATCATACACCATGATCAAACAGGATTCATTTCAGGGATGCAAAGCTGGTTCAATATACGCAAATCAATTAATATTATTCATCACATCAACAGGAGCAAGAATAAGAACCACATGGTTATCTCAATAGATGCAGAAAAAGCATTTGACAAGATCCAACACCCCTTTATGATGAAGGTTCTGGAAAAATTAGGAATCCATGGAACATTCCTCAATATAATAAAGGCTGTATATGACAAACCTACAGCCAGCATTATACTCAATGGTGAAAAACTAAAGCCATTTCCTCTTAACTCAGGAACAAGACAAGGATGCCCACTCTCTCCACTTCTCTTCAATCTAGTATTAGAATGCCTAGCTACAGCAATAAGACAAGATGCAGACATAAAGGGGATCCAAATAGGGAAAGAAGAAATAAAACTCTCCCTCTTTGCAGATGACATGATCTTGTATTTAAAGAATCCCATAGACTCCACTCCCAAATTACTCAAGCTGATTCAAAACTTTGGCAAAGTAGCAGGTTATAAAATTAACCCCCAAAAATCAATGGCTTTTCTGTATGCCAACAATGAGAAAAGTGTGGCTGAAATTAGGAAAGCAACTCCATTTGTAATAGCCCCACAAAAAATAAAATACCTAGGAATTAACTTAACCAAAGAAGTGAAGGACCTCTATGATGAAAACTTTAAAATCTTGAAAAAGGAAATCAACACAGAACTTAAAAAATGGCAAAACCTCCCATGCTCCTGGATTGGCAAGATTAACATCGTGAAAATGGCAATACTTCCCAAGGCTATCTACAAATTCAACGCGATACCTATCAAAATTCCACCCTCATTCTTCAAGGAAATAGAGGAGGCAATCCAAAAATTCATATGGAACAATAAAAGACCCCGAATAGCAAAAACGCTCCTCAACGGAAAGAACACTGCTGGAGGAATATCAATACCAAATTTCAAATTCTACTATAAAGCCATAGTAATCAAAACAACTTGGTATTGGCATAAGAACAGACCTCAGGACCAATGGAATAGAATTGAAAACCCAGAAATGAACCTACAGACCTATAGCCACCTAATCTTCGATAAAGAAGCTAAAACAATAGAATGGAAGAAAGACAGCCTCTTCAGTAAATGGTGCTGGCAAAATTGGTTAACTACATGTAGAAAACTAAAGCTAGATCCTTATATATCACCCTGCACCAGAATCAACTCCAAATGGATCAAAGACCTTGAACTCAAAGCAGACACTCTGAAAACATTACAGGATGGAATAGGAGAAACCCTAGGTCTCCTTGGCTCAGGTCGAAATTTTCTGAATAGAGACCCGGAAGCACAACAAATCAAAGAAAGGTTGGACAAATGGGATTGCATAAGATTGCAGAGCTTCTGCAGGGCAAATGACATAGCTGGCAAGATCAATAGAAAGCCCACCGATTGGGAGAAGATCTTTACTAGCCATACAACGGACAAGGGTCTCATATCTAAAATATACTTGGAACTCAAAAAATTAAACCACCCAACAACAAATCCTCAAAGAAACAACTGCCCAATAAATAAGTGGGTGAAAGACTTAAAGAGAAGCTTCTCTGAAGAAGAAAGAAGGATGGCCAATAGACACATGAAGAAATGTTCAACATCCCTAGCCATAAAAGAAATGCAAATCAAAACAACATTGAGATATCACCTCACTCCAGTTAGAACAGCAAAAATCAAGAACTCCAATAACAACAGATGCTGGAGGGGATGTGGACAGAAAGGAACCCTACTTCATTGTTGGTGGGAATGTAAACTTGTTCAACCACTTTGGAAAGCAGTATGGAGGTTCCTCAAAAGACTTCACATAGATCTCCCCTATGATCCAGCAATCCCACTTTTGGGCATTTACCCAAATGTTTACAAACAAGACCACACTAAAGCTACCAGCACAACTATGTTTATTGCAGCATTACTTACCATAGCTAAGATATGGAACCAACCCAGATGCCCCTCAGTAGATGAATGGATCAAGAAAATGTGGTATATATACACAATGGAATTCTATGCCTCCATCACAAAGAATGACATTTCCCCATTTGTTAGGAAATGGAAAGGTTTGGAAAAAATTATATTAAGTGAAGTAAGCCAGGCCCAAAGAAGCATAGGTCCCATGGTTTCCCTTATTTGCAATATCTAGTATAGGTATGAGTCAAGCGGAAAAGGTCAGATAATGTGATGCTAGGAAAATGAACCCTTAAATATGTATTTTAATGTTTTCGTTTCTTTCATGCATGTATTTCTAATGCATTTATAAGATTATTTCTTTGTTGCTTTGTATGTCCCTCCCCCACAGTGTAACCCCCGTTTTCACTATATTTGATGTCGGTATAACATGTGGAGTAGATGGGGACAAACAAGTCGTTTAAGGATTCAGGTGGACCTGTTGCAACAATGAGAAGTACAAAATGTCATGTCAAAACCAGCTTTACAATGCCGGTGTGGGGGGGGGGAGGGGGGTATAATTGGGTGGGGGGAGGGGGGTAAAATTGGGTGGGGGGAGGGGGGAGGCGGGGAAGGGAACTGAAGGGTAAACAAAGGAGGAGGCTGCAATGCTTGGTAAGAAATGTATCCATTATCCTGCCCATGTAATTGTAGCCCCTTTGTACAGTATGTTCTCAAATAAAATAAAATACAATTTAAAAAAAAAAATTCTGCTTTACAAATGCTGAAAATTCTGGATATTATGTTGCAGCCAAAACGCTTTGTTGCGGCCTTGATTTTAGGAGTAAGTGCTTTATTAACAATAATTAGCTCTTTAGCGATTTCTACAGCAGCCTTAGTAAATGAAGTAAACACTGCTCATTTTGTTACTGATTTAAACAAATATGTTTCATTAGCCCTAGCAGAACAACAAATTATAGATAAAAAGTTAAAAATGAAAATAAATGCTCTGGAGGAAGTGGTTCTGGCTATAGGTCAGGAAGTTAATAATTTAAAAACACAACTCTCAGTTAAATGTCATGCTAGTTTTAAATATATCTGTGTTACTGTTCTAAAATATTACTTTTCTTTTAATTGGAATGCCACCAAAAATCATTTGTTGGGTGTCTGGAGAGATAAAGATATCTCTCATGTTATGGAGGCTTTAAGGATAAAATTACAGCAGTTAGTAAAGCTCATTTAGATGTAAAAAACTTACAATCTTTGGCAGCATTATTTAAGCATAACGTGGAGGCCCTCAATCCTCTGGATTGCATTAATGTAATAATTATAATTACCATTGTCAGATCAATTCTCCCAATTCTTATTCTTATATTTCCAATCATTTTCCGGATGATCTTTAGATTTATCTCTTCTGTGCACCAAGACATTCATGAGCTTCAATTAAAAAATAAAAAAGGAAGAAATGCCATGACAATTCCTGCTGAAACTGCGTGAGAGATCACGCCAGACAAAGCATAAGCTTCATGGAAGCATGCTTGCAGGAAGAGGGTGTTGGTTCAAGGCTTCCTATATACTTGGCTGGACCTTTATTGCCTCTACCTTTATTCTAACTATATTCATCTTGGCTGTACATTTGTTTCCTTTATTCTCATTTTGGCTATTTTTCTATTGATCCACGAATAGAGCATGTGAAGACACTTACCCTCGTGCCTATCCTTGCTCTTCTCTGCTCTCTCTCTCTACTTCCACTCCTCTTGCAGGCCGCCTCACATCCTCTGCGCATGTACACCTGCCCCTGGGAGACCCTGGCCACTGCTGACTCCACAGTGAGGTCCCTGGACCCTGCCTCCTCCTCCCCTCTGCCCAGTCCCCTCTTCCCCTTGGCTCCGCCCCCTACCCTTGCCCAAAAGATCAGCCCTGACATGGCTTCCAGGCCATGGGAATTACAGCCTCACCTCAGCTCTGCACTCCCCGCCAACCCTAGCACTTGCTCAGGGGATCGAACCTCCCCTCAGCCCCACCACTAGAGGAGACTCTCCTTCAAGCCTCTCCACTCCACATATCAAGAACGTGCACAATGACCCAGTTAGAGAGAGAGACAGAGAGAGAGACTGAGAGACTGAGAGAGATAGAGATTGTTGGGGAAAACTACCTCTCAAGGACTCAGAACATAGCACCCTTTGGGATGACTCAGCACACAGCATACTTCAAAAAACAGCACAAAGCACACTAAGTAAAAGACTCAGCACAAATGTGTCTTTTGAAGGACTTAGCATATAGTAGCCTTGGGATGATTCAGCACACAGCACCCTTTGAAGGAGGGAGTCCATAGGCACGCCGTGTATAGGACTCAGTGCATGGCATGCTTTGAAAAACTCAGCACGTAGCACTCTTTCCCAGGACTCAGCATATAGCACACTGTGTTAAGACTATTTAAATACTTATACTTCAGCAGAAAAGCAACATGTTTAACAACTGTTACAAATAAAGTAAGAAATCAGAATATATTACTATACTAATCATTGAATGGATTTTTAGTGGCAGTCAAATATGTAAAAAATGAGGCAATATGCCATTCGTTTTCAATTAATAAGTGAGAAAGAATTTTCTAGGTCTTTTAAAATATATCATAAGTTTAATGAAGAAACTATTCTGTCTGTCATATGACAATCAGATAAAGATGATATTAGAGCAAAGAACAGATTGTACTAAGTTTTGGGATGTTAATGTATGTACTTATTTTGGTTTTGGAAAATTGTGAGGATTTCAAAATGGGGTATTGTTCTTGCTAGGCTGGCATTATGTCAGTGGTTAATTTTAGGATAAGGGTTCCCTTTCCACAAGAACATGCACCTGATCTGTCCTTTTAAGTTTCCCATCATCAATGGCATCAGAGTTGCACACCAACTTGTCTAGTTTCCTGGATCCTGCAGTCCTTCCAATCTTATTCTCTAGATAGTGCAGGATGGTGGAAATGCTCCAATGCACCCAGCTATAGATTGAGAAGGAACTCCCCTAAAATTTGGCCTGGTTTCTGTTCTCAAGCCTCCTAAGTAGTTAAGAGTACAGATTGGAGCCCCTGGTGCCAAACAGTAACAGTATTTTTAAAGCAATTAGACATTTATATGACAGGTTTGTGATTACCTCAGGAAAAGAATAAAAGAGCAATGAAGCATAGAGGACAAACAGAATTTTAGCTAGCTACTCAGAGGGTGAATCAGCTTAGCTAGCTACTCTGGAGGCCGAGATCTGAAAACCACTTTTCAAAGCCAGTACAATCATGAAAACACATGTGATTATCTCCAAAAAACCAGAAGTGCAGCAGTGGCTCAAGTGGTAGACCACTACCTTGGGCACAGATGCTTAGAGCAGGAATGATGAATGCATGCATGAGCATATGAACATGCATGTGTGTGTACAGGCACGTGTGTGTGTGCACACACACACAAATGAGTATTTCAATGCAGAGTTCTTTATTTTTTTTTACCTTGCTTTACTTTATTTCCCTGTATTAGTTCACAAATTAACAAAATCAGCTAAGCACCTATTTACATACAACTCATCATGTTTCTCTTATTTGCTCTTATTTGACCCAAAAGTAAATTATTCAAGAGATCAATTCATCTCCCTCATCTCTGTAATGTTAGATGATGGTTTAAGTTCTTCCTATCAATATAATTTTGTGAAATCCTACATCAAGCAGCATATTTCTTTCATGAAATGGGAAGCCTCTGGAAAAAAATAAACGATAGGTTTTACTCCTCCTGGAAATTTATAATCTTCATATAATACATGATATGTCTGTGTATGCCAAAAACGGCTGTGAAAATAAAAAGACCCTTCTAAGCACATAGAATTCGTGTACCATTAATAGGTCTGAAGGTTTTTTTTTTTTATTCTGAAAATACCATATAGAAGAGTTTCAATTACATGGTCAAGATAATGAGTATATTTCTTATCAAGCATTGTTGCCTCTTCTTTTGTTTCCACTTCCTATCCTTTTCCATCTCATCCCTCCTGCCCCTCCCCCCCCATTATGCCCCGCCTTGCGAAAATTTTAAAGTTCATTTTTCGACATAACATTTTGTACATCTCATTGTTACAATGGGTCCAATTCTATCAATTTTTAAAAGATTTGTTTTTTTCCTTCCCCTCCACAAACTATACCAACATAAAATACAGTGAAAACAGGAGCTATATTGTGGGGAAGGGACATACAAAGCAACAAAAATTCATCTTATAAATATGTTAGAAACAATCGCACGAAAGAAAAAAATATTTGAATGCTTATCTTGGGGTAGATTTCACCTACCATCAACGAATCTTACCTTTTCTGCTTGTCTCAGACATATCCTATTTATTACCAATAAGGGAAACCATGGGGCCAATGTGTACTTGGGCCTGGATTACTTCACTTAATATAATTTTCCAAGACTTTCATTTTCCTAACAATGGGGCAATGTCATTCTTTCTGATGGAGGCAAAAAATTCCATTGTGTATATATACCACAATTTATTGATCCATTCATCTACTGAGGGGAATGTGGGTTGGTTCCAAGCTTAGCTATGGTAAATAATGTTGCCATAAACATAGTTGTGCTGAGAGCATTAGTGTGGTCTTCTTTGTGATCATTTGCGTAAATGCCCAAAAGTGTGATTGCTGGGTCATAGGGGAGCTCCATATGAAGTCTTTTGAGGAACCTCCATACCCCTTTCCAAAGTGGTTGAACAAGTTTACACTACCACCAACAATGCAGTAGGGTTCCCCTATCCACATCTCCTCCTGCATCTGTTGTTATTAGAGTTCTTGATTATAGCCATTCTAACTGGGATGAGGTGGTATCTCAATGTTGTTTTGATTTGCATTTTTTATAGCTAGGGAGGTTGAGCATTTCTTCATGTGTCTATTGGCCATCTTTCCTTCCTCTTCAGAGTAGTTTCTCTTTAAGCCTTTAGCCCACTTATTTATTGAGCTGTTGATACTTTGAGGATTTGTTTTTGGGGGATTTAATTTTTTGGAGTTCCAGATATATTTTAGATATGAGACCCTTGTCCATTGCATGGCTAGTGAAGATCTTCTCCCAATTTGTGGACTTTCTATGGATCTTGCTAGCTATGTCCTTTGCCATATAGAAGCTCTGCAATTTCATGCAGTTCCATTTGTCAACCTTTCTATGATTTGTTGTGTTTCTGGGTCTCTATTAAGCAATTTTCGGCCTGTACCAAGGAGATCTAGGGTTTCTCCTATTCCATCCAGAGTGTCTTCATATTGTGAGGTCTTTGATCCATTTGGAGTTGATTCTGCTACAGGGTGATATATAAGGATCTAGATTTATTTTTCAACAAGTAGTTAACCAATTTTGAGAGCACCATTTACTGAAGAGGCTGTCTTTCTTCCATTCTATTTTTTTCAGCTCCCTTATCAAATATTAGATGGCTGTAGGTTTTTAGGATCATTTCAATTCTATTCCATTTGTCCTGATGTCTGTTCTTGTGCCAGTACCAAGCTGTTTTGCTTACTATGGCTTTGTAGAAGAGTTTGAAATTTGGTACTGATTTTCCTCCAACACTGTTCTTTCTGTTAAGTATCGTTTTTGCTATTCAGGGTCTTTTATTGCTCCATATGAATTTTTGGATTGCCTTTCCTATGTCCTTGAAGAATGAGGTTGGAATATTGATAGGTATCACATTCAATTTGTAAGTAGCGTTGGAAAGTATTGCCATTATCACGATTTGATCTTTCCAATCGAGGAACATGGGAGTTTTTCCACTTTCTAAGTTTGTTTTGATTTCCTTTTTCAGGTATTTAAAGTTTTCATCATAGAAGTCCTTCACTCCTTTGATTAACTTAATTCCTAAGTATTTTATTTTTTGTGGGGCTACTACGAATGGAGTTGCTTTCCTAATTTCAGCCACAATTTTCTCATTGTTGGCATACAGAAAAGCCATTGATTTTTGAGGGTTAATTTCATACCCTTCTAGTTTGCCCAAGTTTTTAGTAACCTTGAGTAACTTGGGAGCGGGGTCTTTAAATACAAGATCATATCATCTGCAAAGAGGGAAAGTTATACTTCTTCTTCCCCTATTGGGTTCCTCTTTATGTTTGCATTGAAGAGCAGTAGAGAGAGTGGGCCTCCTTGTCTCGTTCCAGAGTTTAGAGGGAATAGCTTTAGATTTTCACCATTGAGTATAATGCTTTCTGTAGTTTTGTCATACACAACCTTTATTGTATTGAGGAATGTTCCATAAATTCCTAATTTTCTAGGACCTTCACCATAAAGGGGTGTTGGATCTTGTCAAAGGCTTTTTCTGGAACTATTGAGATAACCATGTGGTTCTTATCCTTGCTCTTGTTGATGTGATGAATTATGTTAATTGATTTGTGCATATTGAAGCAGCTTTGCATCCCTGAAATGAATCCTGTTTGCTCATGGTGTATGATTTTTTGGATGAATTGTTGAAGTTGATTAGCCAAAATTTTGGTGAGAGGATTTGCATCAATATTCCTCAAAGAAATGGGTCTATAGTGCTCTTTCTTTGATGAGGGTTTGGAGATGAGGGTTATGATGGCTTCATGGAAAGAGTTCGGTAGTGAACTTTCTCTTTCAATTTCATTGAAGAGTTGGAGGAGTATTGGTGTGAGCTCTGCTTTGAAGGCCTTGTAGAATTCTGCTGTATAACCATCTATTCCTGGGTTTTTCTTAGATGGGAGTTCTCTTATTGCTCTTTCTATTTCAATGCTTGATATGGGCCTGCTAAGATGGTTTAACTCATTTTAGTTTCTGCATGTCAATATTTGCCAGGAAAATGTCCATTTCTGTCAAGTTCTCAAACATATTAGCATAAAGTTTTGAGTAGTATTCCTTTATAATGTTCTGAATCTTGGTTGTTTTTGTGGTGATGTTTCCATTCTCATCTCTGAGTTATTAATTTCAGTGTGTTCTCTTCTTTTTCTTTTTTAAGGGTCTGTCAATTTTGTTAATTTTTTTGAAGAACCTTCTCATTTTGTTGATTCTTCATTTTTTTTTATTGGATTCTAATTCATTTAATTCTGATTGAATTTTAATTCTTTCTTTCCATCAACTGGTTTGGGGTTTATCTTGATTCTCTTTTTCAAGGAGTGTCAGATCTCATTAAATTGTTGGTTCCATGTCTCTCCAATTTGTTAATATAGGAACTCAGAGCTATAAACTTGCTTCTGAATCATGCCTTTTCTGTGTCCCAGAGGAGCAGAAAATTTCTGTGCTATTTTTTGTTGAATAATATGAACATTTGAACTTTGATTCTAAGCTCTCCCATAACCCACTGGTGTTTGAACAGTGTGTTTTTCAGCCTCCATCTTTTACTGGACTTTCTTTGGTGGCTTTTTGTGTTGAGTTCTAATTTTATTTCCTTTTGGTCTGATAGAATGCAAGATATGAATTCAATGTTTCTGAATTTTGACAAGTTTGATTTGGAAAATGTTCCATGTCCTGCTGATCTGGGATTTCTCTGTTGAGTTTTTGCCGACTTGATCTATTTAGTGGGGATAGTGGTTTGTTAAAGTCCCCAACAATTAATGTCGTTTGATCTATGCGAGATTTAAAGTAGTATTTCTTGGATAAATTTGGGTGAAAGAGATATCCCTTAATTAGTATGTAGTAACCTTCTTTATCTCCTCTCAATAATGTTAATTTGAAGTCTACTTTATTTGATATTAGGATTGCAACTCCTGTCTGTTTTGGGGGGCCTTTTTCTTGGTAGATTTTGTTCCAGCCTTTCACTTTCAAAATGTGTTTGATTTTTATGGGCAAGTTGTGATTCCTGAAGGTAGAAGATAGAAGAATCATGCATTTTAAACCAAGTAGACAGTCTATGTCACTTAATTGGAGAGTTACATCCCCTAATATTGAGAGACAGGACTGAGAGGTATTTGGGTGCTCCTGCCATTTTATCCACCTTCCTAGGTGCTGCGCCTACTGGATTCTTTCTATGGTTCTTGGATTCTGTTTGTATGTGGTTTCTTGGCCTTTATTGTGGTCTTGTTGGTTTTCTATGTTTAGGACATCTTTAAGTATCTTTTGTAGAGCTGATTTGGTGGAGATTTATTGTTTGTTTTTCTTTGCTATGGAAGATTTTTATTAGACCTTCAATTATGAAGGAGAGTTTAGCTCGGTACACTATTCTTGGTTGGTAGTTGTTTGTATTTAGAGCATGGCATACACCATTCCAGGCTCTTCTTGCTTTAATTGTCTCTTTTGAGAAATATGAGGTGATTCTAATTGGTTTTCCTTTATAGGTGACTGATCTTTTCTCCTTGACAGCTTTAAGGATCTTTTCTTTGGTCTGAATTGATCCTGTGTGGCTTATAATTAATTGGACGATGGGAAGTCCTGTTCTTGTCTGGTCTATTTAGAGTTCTAAAAGCTTCTTGTATCTGAATATGCCTATCTTTTTGCGTGTTGGGAAGTTCTCTGCTGGGATCCTGTTGAACAAATTTTCTAGACCATTACCTTCTGTCTCTATGAGCTCCTCTACACCCATTTCCCTCAGATAAGCCTTCTGATGGCATCTTCCAAGTGTTGAATAGATCTATCATATTTCTTGAATTTGTCTTGGATAGTTGTATGTTCTTTCTCTATAATACCTAGGCTGTCTTCAATGCCGGAGATTCAATCTTGTGCATAGTCTAACCTACTGTCAAGACTTTCTACTTTATTTTTCATTTCTTTTCTTTTTAATTGGTCGGCTGTTATGGCTTCAAATTCTTTGTTGGAGCTTTGTTTTAGATCCTGAATGAAATTCTTTACTTCCTTAATTTGGTGTTCAGTGTTTACTCTCAAATCACTTAGTTGATAGGTTATGGTTTCCTTGCACTTCCATTCCTTCTGTTGGGCTCCATTCAACATTCCCACTGTGGTCTCCCTGACTCCTTTCAGGTGACTGCTTATGGATTCCATGAATGGCTCTATTGATGTTTGTCTATGCTCATCCAGCTGTTGCAATTCTTGTATTACTCTTTGATTAGATTTCTCACGTTCATGTAACTTCTGTAGTTCTCTTTGACTGATCTCAGCCTGCTCACACAATTCCTTTATTTCTTTTTGAGTATTCTCAACCTGCTCACACAATTCCAGTATCAATCTTTGAGTAGCTTTCTCAAGCCCATGAGCTTCCTGTTTTGATCTTTGGTTTGCCTCCTCTCTCTCCCTAACACGTTCACACTGAGTCCTTTGCAGGGTTTCAGTCTTTTCATTCACCATGTTTACCAATAGTGTTTGTAGAGCTTTTTGGGAACTCTCGTCTGGATTATTCATTATCTGTTCTGTCACCTGATTATCTTGAGAGGGAATTGAGATACCCAGACTTACCATTTTCCTTGTGTTTTTCTTCCTTGTTCTGCCCATTTGGGATGAAAGTAATGCCAGTTTTGTGCTAGAACACCATTTTAAGGCAAGCATCAACCAAAGTCCTGTAATTGAATAGTCAAATGTCTGAAGATACAATGTAGTTCAACAGATACAGTCCATTCAGCATTAAATAACTATGTTTTAATGGGCTAAGAATACCAAAGAATAATTTGACAAACCAGAAATTATTAGGTTGAGGGAGAAAGGTGGGGAAAACAGGGTTAGAGGGATGTGGAAAGGTAAAAGGAGAGTGAAATTAACCAAGTCCTAATCTCACAGAGAGAAATGGATTGGAAAGAATGATAGAAAAGAAAGAAGAAAAAAATTTTAAAAAAGAGACAAGAAAAAATGGAAAGACAAATATTTAAATTTAAAAAGCAAAACTCTTAAAAGTAATAAAAATTTAAAGAAGTAAAATTGAGAGATGAACGGTGATGAGAGGAGGGGAGGGATAGAATGAGACCTGAAAAACTAAAAAATAAAAATACTTCAAATAATTTATAGGTATAAATAAATAATACTGCTATTAAGGAATTTAATCCTAAGAGGTTTTGAATTGAGTAATATATTTTTGGATTAAGAATGAACACAATTGGGGATAAGGTCTTATAATTAATGACAGGTATATAGGAGGTGAACAGAATAACAAATAATTCATGCAAAAAGAACAAAGATGAAAAAGTAAAACGAATGAGAAAGAAAGAACAAAAAAGACCAACAGGTCAGTAAACATTTTTTTAAAAAGCACACACACACACACACACACACACACACACACACACACAAACACACCTAAAATAAAAGTTATAAGAGGAAGAAAAAAGATTAATGAAAACAATTTTTATAATTAAAAAATAAAAATTTAAAAAGATACAAAAAAAGACTTCTTTGATTTTGTTTTTGGGGGCTTGATGGGAAGATCCTGTATCTCCCTTGTATCAGTAACTAGTCTCTTGGTGGAGTCTCTGGTTTGCTTGTGGTGTTTGGTTTTCTGTGGCTTGATTGGTTTCTTAAGTCAGTTTGTTTGGGCAGGTAGAAAAAATTCTGTTGGTATACCCAGAAGTTTGTGATCGCCTCCCAGGCTAGTTCAGTGGGAAGGAGATCTGCTTTGAGTATCACAAAAGAGGGAGGTGGCAGTTTCCTCTAGTTTGGAGTTGCTGTGATAAGGCTGGGTTCTAAAGTTGAGGCCTTTCAGCAAACAGTAGCTTTTCCCTGAGGGGCTAGCTTCTGAGACATTCACAGAGCCCAGCCTGGAGCCATTCTCAGGGTTTATGGTTTATGTTTACTGAGTTTCAATTGATTGTCAGGGCTGTTGTAGGGAGGGGCAGCCTCTAGCTCTGTTTACCCAGTGAAGAAAGCCACTCCTTCGTGGGTGTAGCTTTCCCTGCCTTGTTGTGGTGACTTTCCCATGGGTGGAGTTGAGAATGGCAGGTCAGGGTAGGTACTTGTGACTCGCTAACTGACTCTTGTTTTCATCAAAACTGAGTTGGATCTAGCTACTTAGCCAGGCTTTTGTCTACATCAAAGGTGGATATCTCCGGTGTTGGGGGGAGGGGTGTCCTTCCCTCCTCGGCTCCCTATGAGAAGGAGTGAGGATGTTAGTTTTGTTCTCACGCTGGAGTGTGGGTTCCTGGGTAGCCTCTGGTCTGCTATCTGCAGGATGAAGATATCTGCTACTTGTCAGTTCTTGCTCGTGTAGAGTAAAATCTGCTTGCCCGCTGCATCTGGCACATTTGTCCCAGACTCTCTGGGTTGTAGTTATGGCCACTATGGATGGCAACACAGCCACCACAGCAACCTCAGGCATGGCTGCTGGAAAATGCTCGGATCTCTCTCCTTACCTGGATTTTGCCTCTCTGCCCAAACTCTCTGTACTGTGATGGCACACTTGGTGTGCCTAGGACTGTTCATTGGAATACTAGAACTGCTTTCTATGCAAGAGATTGTTTAGACACCAGATTCTCCTCCGCCATCTTCTCGAAATTTCTGAAGGTGTTTAAATATTACTGGAATTGTTTGGGAATAAATAATGTTCACCTTGACTATCTTGAGAAAGAAGAATTGGATTCTCAGCACTATAGGTAAGAACTTGAGTGAAAGAAACAAAAGGAAAAATGAGGAACAACTCAACACATACATTCAAAAGAAACAAAACAGCCCAAGAAAACACCAATTAACTCAGTACTCAAGAACTTGCAGGAAATGCAAAGATTTTTTTTTTAAATAGCTATGATAAGCTTATGAAAATCCTGACTACGAGGGAGTCTACTATTGTGAGGATAGTGGTTAAAGCTCAGACTGGACAGAAAGATCGGTACACAATGCCAGGCACTTGTTATTCTAAATTCCAGGAATAATAACATAAAGTAGACTGAGCCCACAATCATACACAAGTAGGAAGCGAGATTCTATCTGAAAGTTAATCAGGATAATTTAGGGCTGGGAGCATGCCAAAGTGGTAAGAACAACCATTTAGGAGACACAAGACACTCAATTCAAATTCCAATCTTATGTGTATTAAAGAAAAAAAGCTATGACTTTCAATATTGCAAATAATTGCAAGATTTGAATATTTGAGTGGAGAAAAATCCATGAGAGAGGTAGAGTTTACCCATGTTGTAATACTTTCTACTTAAGTGATAATATTATGTGGTACTCCAGACATAACAGAGTTACCTTGCAAATGAGCATGGATGTGCATTTGGGTGAAGGAAATACTCTATTTACACAGGTGTAAATTAAATACTTTTTGGGGGTAGATTTTAGTTCTTGTACTAAGATCCTGGGTGATATCTCTGAGTCTTTTCTCTCAAGGCTATCGCTCTACTACTATGAGCCACAGTTCCAATTCTGATTTTCTGTTGGTTGTTTGGAGATAAGAGGCTCATGGACTTTCCAGACCAGGATGGTTTCAAACCATGATCATCAGATCTCAGCCTCCTGAGTAACCAGGATGCCAGGCCTGAGTCGTCCATGTTTTTAATAATTTAGTAAATTGTACAGTTACAGAAGTTATAATTTATCATTATAACCTTTATAATATATGTGTTTATATGTATATCAATTCATACATATAGAAATATTTTAACATAGTTTTTCTATCTGCAGTAGATTTATGAAATCATCCTTCATTATAAAATAACATGGAAACAAGTTTAATGAGGAGCAAAACAAAGGGAATTGTCACATGTTTCTTGTTGTTGAATGAAATATGAATTGTGAGAATCAGTTTGAGAAAACCATTTAACAAAATGGATAATGGCTATTAATTCCAATCCCTTTATTTGCCCATATTGTGCATCCTCACACATGAGTGTCAAAGTCAAACCACACTTTTTTGCCTTTGTATTTAAATCACATGTTATAATTTAGGGGATAGCTGAAGGAATCAAATAAAGATTAAAATAATACTATGTGAGGCTATGAGTTAGAGCTGAAAATTATTTTAAATATGATAATAGCTAATTTAATTCCATTTCTCTTACTTTTGCTCTATTGTCATATACCTCATTCCCACCTTAGGAAAGTACATAGAAGGTTCTCACTAAATTATGAAAAATGTATTAAAAGAATATGGGCACATCGGGGCTGCGAAAGTGGCTCAATGGTAGAGCTCTTGCCTTGCATGCCTGAGGCCCTGGGTTTGATTCCTCAGCACCACATAAGCAAAAAGAAGAAAGCCAGAAGTTACGCTGTGGTAGATTGCTAGCCTTGAGCAAAAAAGCTGAGGGACAGCAACAGAGGGGCCCAGAGTTCAGGCCCCTCGACCGGAAAGAATACAATAACAACAACAAAAGAATATGGGCACAGTGTGGTTTTAGCTGATTGGTACCTGTAGGGGGTAGTGAGTTTTTCAGGACCTGAAAACCGTTGTGATGTAGATGAAGGAAGGGATGTGCTAATTCTGGAAAATTAGCTAGAGGATTGCTCCCAGTAAAATAGTGATGAATTTTCCAAAAGGTTATAGTAAAATCACTCTCACAATCATGTTCACTACTGCACTATTCACTGTAGAGAATTTATGGAAACAGCCCAGATGCACTTGTTGCACATATACACAATTGGATTGCACCCATCTATTATAAAGACTGTTACAGCATTTGCAAAGAAATGGATAGAACTAAAATTATGTTAAGTAAACGAAGTCACAGCCAGACACAAAAAGAACGCGTATTTACAAGCCAGAATTTTATGCAAGTTAAACAACAGTATTAATCAAAACATGCTATTTGTAGAGGACTATTTAACAGGTGTAATTTCTTATAAAATTGAATTTTTAATCCAACAAAATGAATACCAGGAAGTTACCACTTGGAAAATGTGAGGGGAAATAAAAGGGAAGAAATAAAGAGACTTATGGAAGTAGAGAGTGAAGCCATAATATTCAATGCAGATATTATGAAACTAATAAAAACGAAAGTTGGTTGAGGTTTGGAAGGATGTGAGAAAGTTATGTAAAAATCCATTGTACTTATAAACTGATTCATTGAATGGAAAACATTTCGTACAACTATTTAATAAAAATATAATTAAAAACAATGGAGACATCTGATCTTAAACCATGAGTCAATATGATACTTTCCTTCTCAGAAATTTTCTTTGCAGGTATTTTCCTCATAATGACAGAAAAGTGAACAACGCAATGTATATCAATACATCACTTTGCATATCCTAAATAGACAATATAAAAATGACAATAAAAATATTAGAATATATCACATGATAAAATAAAAGGTAGGAAGTATCAAAATCTGATTGATTTTCCAAGTACTTTACCTTTGGTATCTAATTTAATCCTCACAATAATCCCATAAAGTGAAACTATTTCTATTTTTAATTCTAAGATGATGATATTTAAGTCTTCAGAGTTGGAATTACTAGTACAACATTCTACACACGGTGTTAGCCTGCGTTCCATTCCCACTATATGAACTAACCTCATTCTATTTTATAACTAAATGCCAGCACTCAGTCTACTAATTCTAGGAAAGTTCCCAAAATTATTGTGCACACTCTAATAATATTTCCTTTATCTTTGTTAGAAAATAGGTAACTAATCCGGACACCGGTGGCTCACGCCTATAATGCTAGCTACTCAGGAGGCTGAGATCTGAGGATTGTGGTTCAAAGCCAGCTCGGGCAGGACAGACTGTGAGACTCTTATCTCTAATAAACCACTAGTAAACTGGAAGTGGCACTGTGGTCCAAGTGGTAGAGCACTCGCCTTGAGTAGAAGAGCGCAGGGACAGCACCCAAGCCCAGAGTTCAAGCCCCATGACCAACAACAAAAAATAAAATAAAATAAGTAAATGTAATATGAAAACTCCAAGATCATAATCAATTTATACCTCCCTGGTGAAAGGAATTGCTAAACTATAACATTCTTGATTTCTAGCTCAAAATAGTAGAAATCATATTTTATCCCTTCACTCAACACTGCACTGCCTGCGAACCCCATCTCTGGTTAACACAGTCTTACTGAAAGAATGACCTGCCCAATTCCTGATGGAAACAGACTGCAGGTCTTTTGGAGCAATCATTTCCACATTGTAGCTCACCTAAATTGTTTACCATTAGAAGTATGTACTACTTTGAAATGTTATTAAAGAAAGACTGATATAAAATCACATTTGACCACAGATAAATATTTTACCTTTCATATACCCAAAAATGTAGTCTTACCTATCATTAATGTTAGGAACGAGAGGTTAAAAATCATAGACACCAAGACCTAATTATGAATTAAAGACTCTCCAACTTGAGAATACAATTGGTTTAAAAAGACATCAATACTACTGAATTTTTAAGTCCCTATGATAATGATAATGATTCGCTATCATAATCATAATGATAAACTATTAACACTTAAAAATAACTCATTTTCTTGGGAGTAGGACAAAAAGCACAAGGTTAATCCTAATCATTTTAAAAGACCTTTATTTATACTAAAAGTTCACTCATAACTATAAAGATTCTAAAACTAACTGAAGTAGAGAGGAAATAATTTAACTGCATCATCTACATTCAATGGACTATTAATAGAAAACAAAATTATACTAATAATTAGCTTACCCAATTCACTTAATTCTTTTATTCTATTCCATTTACTTTCATAAAAACTGGGTTTTCATAAAATGAAGCATAAAAAAGCGTATATACCCACTTACATTTTCAGATCTTAACAATATTTCAGAAATTTTAGCTCTACAGTCAATGAACTGAAATAATACTAAAATATTCAAAGGATTTTCAGAAATTGCAAGACTTGCTCTGAGATGTTATGTATATTGGAACAGATATTCAAAAAGCCTTATTTGTTAAAGTTGCCATAGTTTCTCCCACAAAAGGGCCATTAGTAAAGATACCTGTGCATGTACAAAACACCTTCCAATGCATCCACAATCTGGACATAACACTTGCTTTTTCTTTGTTCGTTTTTGAAAGGAATATCTAACAAGCATATCCACAATACTTGTTTTCAATGAATAAGATGGGATATTCAAACTTAATATGGGTTGGATTATCTCTTAGTGAGAATAGATATAATCTTGCAAAGAAAGTGATTTTCAACAGAAACCCGGAAAGAGTTTATCCAACTTGTGTTTCACAGGAATAATCAGAGAGTAATACCTGTTTGGTCAAGTCGGTCCAAATCACTCCATGAGTGTATCTTAAAAGTATAACAAATTTAAGAGGTCAAATACGTATTTTGTACTGACAATCATCTTATATCAACAACTTACTAACTAATTATGTCTGTATATTCTTACCTAACATTCAATAAGAACTGAAAGCTGTCTCTTTTTCTAACTTAATATTGTAAATGCTTTGATTATGATGTTATTATTAGACAAATAATATGTACAAAGGTTGGTTCCACTGAAATGACATGACAGAACACTGATAAATAAAAACATTGCAAAACAGTTAGCTTTTTTCAGCCTCACCCTGTCCACATTGGCAAGCAACATTGCAACAGCATGCGTACACATATACACATACACACATGTTCGCACATGTACACACATATATACACACATGCTAAATTCAGGGTTTTTGTACAAAAAAGTCCAAATAAAATATTAGTGATTAGGACAAATGATAATATACCTTATTACAAAATAATACATAAACCATTACCACGCATGTTACATTTTACCTGCCTCCCCACATGTGACCACTTAATTTAGTTTTAATGAATTAATTACCTTATTAATTAATTTATTTGTTTGGTGCTAATACTAGGGCTTGAACTCAGGGCCTGGCTTTGTCCCAGAATTTATTTTTTATTTCAGTTTTCTCAAGGCTAGCATTTTACTGCTTGTACCACAGCTCCATTTCTAGCTTTTGCTGGTTACTTTCAAATCAGAATCTAATGGACTGTTTTTTCTTGGTCTCCTTTCAAACCACAATGCTCAGATTTCATCTTTCTGATTAACTACTACTAAAGACATAAGCCATCAGTGTGGCTTCTACTTTTTCTTATATAGTTATCTAATGCACATACTTAGATGGTAATTTTAAAATGAGAGTATAGCAGCAAGATGTACAGTGATGATACTGTCATTTCAGAAATTCAAGTTAGTAATGTAAATTTATTCTTAAAACCATACACAAAAAATACCATGATATAGTGTAAGAGAACCCACCATTGAACATATGAGCCTTAAGAGCTTTCTAATAGATCCATTATTTATTGGTACCCAACATTAGAAAAATGTATGAGGCATTGGTAAAATAGAAGTCCTTTGCATGACTACATACATTC
Organism: Dipodomys merriami; assembly: GCF_024711535.1. Taxonomy (NCBI): domain Eukaryota; kingdom Metazoa; phylum Chordata; class Mammalia; order Rodentia; family Heteromyidae; genus Dipodomys; species Dipodomys merriami. The sequence continues at coordinate 167,033 of NW_027206338.1, read as the reverse complement.
CTTGTTTTTATAAGACACTTTCTTTCATCTAAAAAGTAGGCCTGTCTATTGTCTTCATGTGATTTTGATGATTGAAAGTGCTCAGTGAGAAGGTCAAAATGTGTTAGTAGTCCTTCACTATCAATTCTCACTTTCTTCTTGGAGAATATAATGATCAAATCAATAGTTCAGAATGGGCAAGCAATACTTCAGAATCATGCTTCCAGTGCAAGTGGATCACCAGTAAGAAATCATCAGTACCAATTTCCACAAAGTTTTGTCACAGATACAATCTCCCTGCCTTCTCTAGCTGCTTTACTGCCCTCTTATTCCTTCATTGTACAAGAAAAGTATGATTCAACTGATTTCAGTCAGATCTGTTACTAGAACTAGAAAGGATTTATTTTACTGTCTGTAATTTGGTAAAGATATGTCTCTTTACGTAGGCTACTAAAAATGTATTTACTAACTTCAAGTAAATACATAAATTCGATTTCCATCTCTTTTAAAAAATAAAATTTTGTTTGTTCTACAAATTGATCAGAGGCATGGATTTTGTGGCTAGCTACGTCATTACACATCTGTCTCTTTCTTTCTCTCTCCCTTTCATGGTTCTCATACATAATATGATTGCTCCATAATTATACTAATTTATTTTGCTTTTATATTTTTGGTTGTATCATTTCACTTTTTGCTCTGCCATTTCCCAAATCATTTATATAGAAGGCATTATTTCCTATTTTCTCATGCCTAGAATAAGCTGCACATGAAGACATCACTGGTCCTCATTTTCAGTGTGTACATTTGAATATGGAGGAATATCTTTCCTCTGCTCTCCATCAATTCCCTACTCTCCAGTTAGAATAATTTCGAATAGTAAAATTGGAAAAAGAGAAAATAAATCATGGTGAATAAACAGTTGCAGAAAAGTCACCAGATATTTCTGACCAGTTCAACCAATGTGAACTATTAGGGAAATACATGGACACCTCATTCCCACTGGCACTCAAAGTCTCTGGTTAGGCAATTCTTAGGAATATGGGGAACAAGATGAAAAAGTAAGGAATGGTATCAATTGCAAGAAAAAATATTGGAGAAGGATCCAACCGTATTTCTTCATTGGGCTGCCGAAAATATTCAGCTTACTACAGTGCGGAGACTTCTTTCCCAAAAGGCCACTTATGTGAATAGTAGGGATGATGATGAGTATACCCCTCGTCGAGAAGCCTACGGTGGACACTTAGACATTGTCAGTGAGTTGGTGTCTCAAGCGGCACATGCAATAACTGTAGATGACTGGACACCCCTGAACAGTGCATATACGTGGAATAATAGCAGAGTGGCTTCTTTCTTACTTCATCATGATACAGATACCAATGCCCATACTAAAGGACTCTTTTTTAAAAAAATTTTTTGGTCTGGTCGTGGGGCCTGAACTCTGGGCCTGGACGCTGTCCCTCATCTCTTCAGCTCAAGGCTACTGCTCTACCACTTGAGCCACAGCACCACTTCCCACTTTTTTTTTCTGCTTATGTGGTGCTGAAGAATCGAACCTAGGGCCTCATGTATGCAAGAAAAGCGCTCTACCACTGAGCCACTTTCCCAGCCCAAATATTTTTGTTTGTTTGAATTTTGTTGTTGTTGTGTTTTTTTTTTTTGGTCGGTCATGGGGCTTGAGATCTGGGCTCGGGTGCTGTCCCTGTGCTCTTCAGCTCAAGGGGAGTGCTCTACCGCTTGAGCCACAGTAACACTTCCCCAAACTAAAGGACTCTTGACACCCTTATATCTTGCTGTTGAGAATTGAGATAGCAAAGATACTCTGGATCGCCTTCTGTTGAACCATTATATAAATCCAGGCCTGAAGAACAACATAGAAGAAACTGTATTTGATATTGCCAAAAGGATAAGTATGTATCACTACCTCTATGAAGTTGTGAAAGACTGTACAAATTGTTCACCGAAGTTCTAATGGTCGGGTTAAGTTTCTTAAATTTCAAAAATGCAAGTCCATCATTTGTGTCCCTACAAAATATTTTCACAATCCAAATAAGAGCAATATCTTTTTTTTTTTTTTGGTCGGTCATGGGGCTTGAACTCTGGGCCTGGGTGCTATCCCTGTGATCTTCAGCTCAAGGTGAGCCATCTACCACTTGAGACACAACTCCACTTCCAGTTTTCTAGTGGTTTGTTTGAGATAAGAGTACCACAGACTTTCCTTCCCATGCTGGTTTTGAACCATGATCCTCAGATCTCAGTCTCCTGTGTAGCTAGGATTATAGGCATGAACCACCAGTGCCCGGCAGCACCAATATTTTACTGTAAAAATTCATGGATTCCGCGGAGTTCTTCCAAGTGAATTGCCTGCCTTGGATGGAAAAATGTATTCAATAGATTTGTAAACATGTATAATAATTTCTTCAAAGTTTGTGATTTTTTAATAAGAAATAATTTTAATTTACCTGTTGAAATGAGTAGTACAGAAACGAAAATATTTCTCGTGCTTGTCTGAAAAAGTATATTTTAAAATATTCTATATTCTATGTTTGCATCATGTTCATAATTTATTTTCTCCTAGATATACTTTGAATTATATATTATTTTATAATATATAGGTTCATTAATGTGTCCTTTCCGATTGCATTCCATATAGAAACAGTTTGATTCCTTTTTTTCTACGTCTTAATATTATTTTTCTTTGGGATAAAATGACAATGTTGTCTAATTTGAAAAGTTTTGTAAATTTTATGCTATGTAAATGCCTTTCTGAGGTGATTTAATACACTGATGTCAAACTAAATTTAATTATATGAATTACGTGTATTGTTACACTTGTAATTTTGTAATCATCTTTTTAATCACTTTTTTTCATTTCTTGCATCTGAAGAATGAAAAATATGGAATACTTCTCAAATTTTCATATTATCCTTGTGCAAGTGCCATGTTAATCTCTGTATTGTAATTTGAGTATACGTGTTTCTGAAGCATGTAGTATCCTCTAAATTTAATAGTTAATGATGCAATCTTTATACAGGCTTATATCTATGGGTGCCTACTTGTAACAAGGAAACCTTATTGTTCCTAACAATGCTATCGATCTTATTTCCCTAAAATTCTGTGAATAGTGGAAAAAATTATATTGATCAGTCGATTGCTCACATTTGCAAACTTTTTTTGCCAATGAGTATCTTAAGTCTTTTTATTTGGAATTTGATCATACTCTCTATTATTTATTGTTAGGTCCAAAGGTGATGGCTTTTTCAAGTACTTATTTATCCAGCTTTGTGGACCTAATGGATACAAAGTAAGCGTTGCTTAAGAGCTACTTCTAAACTTCTTCAGCTGACATTTTCCCAAATGAGGTGTTACTGGAACAAATGTCTACCTGAGCCTTTACCCTTCTTCCATGTGGGAACAGACCAACCAGAATACCTTACCCTGACAGCAAAGATTTTCTTACTAGAACAAAACTAATCTTGGTTACAAGGGATCATAGAGGGATGAACAGTTCAAACAGAACTGTTCAGACAAGAAGGTATTTTATTAAAATGTAATTGTTTATTTTACCTTCCATTTAAAAGTAGCTAAAGCCAAGAAGGTGAAAAAATTGTTCGTATGCATGATTACTTAATGTCCTGGCCTGTCTGTAAGTTCCTGGCAGGAACTTACACTACTGCCTTTTTATCACCAAATATTTTCATAGTTGCAGGAGAAGTGCATATGTTTCTCCTCGTTATTAGGCATTAAATTGATAATGTTTTAATCACAGTGTTTCCTCTTGCCTCCATGCTGTAAATCTACAAATGATAAAGGTTTAGGTCTAACTGTATCAAACACTGAAGTAGAGATAATAGAATCATACTTTAAAACAGAGTTGCCTTTGATACAGTAACTACAACAGAACAATACAAAACGTGTGTCTTTTAATCATATTATATATAGTTATATATTTTATATTTATATGTGCTGATTTTATATTTCACACAATGAAACTTACTAGAATTAGTTGATAATTTGACAAATAAGTTGATATTTATTTACTCCAATAAATAGAATTGGAATATAAATATTTAGGTTTCAAATATCTATTAGACTAGAAAAAGTATCAATGCAATCTTTTTAGTATAAACTTGTGATACATTCAAACTGTTCTTGGTCTTCTGAATCCACATGATAAAAAAACAATGTTTTCCTCTAATCTGTAATGATTTTACTCTGCTGCTCTGTTTATTTTTTTAACTCGCTTGTCCTAAAAGGTTTTTGTCCATATTTCTGAAGCATTCTTACTGATTATGCCTAAATTTTGCTAAGATGTCTAAAAAATATTATTCTTCTGCATTACCCATGGGTCCTAGGATCCCAAGGCCCAGTTACCTGCAGCAGCAGATAACAGGGGCAAGACTTTTCACCAAGGCCCATGCAACATATCAACACAAAGTAATTGAAGACCCATCTCAATTTGAATTTCCTATATTTCAGGGCCCCAATTCCTTGAGATGCAGGAATTAGCAGTAATCAATTGTGAAATGCAAGTCAACTTAAAATGAAGGATGCGATCACAAAATTTGAGAGAAAGTACTGTAATTCAAATATTCAACTTACAGATGACCAGCCCATATGAGTGAACAAGTTCACAAAGTGTCATAAGATTATATTTAATACTCCTCACCTATGATTAACGAAAGATTTTATTCCAACATTAGTGGGCCAAAAAATAGTTCCTAGAAGGATAGATCTATAATTGGTCTACCAAAGCCAGAAAACTTGACTTAGAGGTCAAATGTAATTCAGAAAAACATTTGAAGCACTAAGGAGTGCTTCAAAAAACTGGGACTTCAGTACAACATGGTTCTATGGTATAAAAATGTCACTCTCAAACCAATGATAATCTAGATTTAATCTCCTGAAAGTATATTCCTTTTCAAATAAACTTTTTTAAATCACTTTCGCCAAAATAACATTTGACAAGTTGATGATACTTAGTGACATTACAAGTTTTTCAAGTGTAGGGAGCAAGTTACAATAGAGTTGAATTATTTACACAGCACTAATGCCAAACATGTTCAACCATTCATTAAAGTGTAGAAATAGTACCACCCACAATTTGTGTTTTTCAGTATGGCCTTTTCAGAAATGTGTTTAATATGTCAGCCTCCTAATTTCAAACCCAAACGTTAGCTAATAAATTTCATCATTTAATAAGGTACATTTTAAACAATCACAAATAGTTGTCTTATCATATGTTATTTTTGTTTTCCCTCTGTCTAACATAGTAAGAAATCTGACTTTAAGTCTTGAATATGGGTACTAATCAGAGATATGACAAACATAATATCTGTCTTCTATTTCTATCATATTCCTATCTAGGAATAAATTTTAATTTTCTTCTTTTTCCAAAACTTATAGGTAGTAGAAAATAATATTCCATGTAAAATAAAAGAATCACACCATTGTACAAAGCCATTTATAAAAATGCATAGTTAGGAATACATTCTAAGCCATTTTTTAACTTTCTTTTTGACTAAAGATTAATCTTTCAAAAGGTTGAGAAAAAATCATGTTTAGGTGCTTCCCGTCTCCAGTCTTGCAAATTGTTGCTGCAGATGAATGAATTATGGAAATATAAGCTGACAGCATTTCAAGAATATGCAGGATTGAAACTCCATGGAATGTATATAAACCTTTCAAAGTATTAATAGACAGTTTAACAGAATGACTATCAGGAAGTTGAAACCAAAGAGGAATTATAGTAAAGACATAGAATGAATGAAAAATGAACAAGGAGCAAATACAGCTAGAATACTGAATGTATACATATGATGAAGGAAGTGGTCAATTGGAAATAAATCTTGGAGAAAGTGTTGGTTGAGAATGATAGGAGTGACTCTGATCTAGGAGCATTGGACAATTAGATTGATATATTTAATTGTAACACAATTGCACAAACTTTTAAAATTCAGTTAAAAAACACAACTAGAAACAAAAACACACAAAAATCACAACCAAACAGCAATCTCTAGAGAGTAGGAATATGACCACTCAAAATTTTAATCAGTTAATGAAGGGCAGTCTTGGGAAAAGCAAAAAAACCTGTTCAAAGAGGGAAGTTTGGGATAGGAGAGAATTTTGAACAGAATTAAATAGATTGTCTAAGGTTATAAATCACCTATATCTGCTGCATACAGTATCTTACTTCTACGAGTTTTCTGTCTGAACTGGATAATCCAGTCCTGAGACACACTTGGTAGCTTGTGAGGTAGAATGAAAGAAACAAGATCAAGAACCCAGTACTCCACTGGAAAGAAAACAATCCTCTATATTTTCTCTAATCGCTCTTCACTATTCTTTCTTCATACTTTTAAGTCAATTGATTTTGAATTATATTTTTCCTTCTTTCTTCTGGCAAAGTAATTGGTCAAAGTAATTTCATCAAATATTATTTGTCATTTTCTTCTTTCATGCTGTTTAATTGGCCAAGTGAGTCCATAAAACTTCCCTCTTGTGTTTGGTTGCCATGAAACAACATCTGTGTTAATAAGGAGAAATCTAATGTAAAACTTTGTCTCTAGAAAACAGTCCAAGAGGTTGTGATCACAAATATTTGGCTATATATATGTTTCTTTTACCTTGAAAGACTTCTTCTGTCTAAAGTGCCCACCAAAATATGTACTCCATCATTTGTTGGTTCAATCAGAATTGTCTAACCTCAAAGATATATTTTGCTAAGAAGATGCTCAGAGGAAACCAAAAAATACTGCACTTTTTATCTTCTATCTTAAGATTCTCCTTAGATACCATATCAGGAACAGTGAAGTTATTCTATGCAAAATTATTTTAATAGATTATTTTTCTCTTGGTTTTGCATTTGTTCACCAAGATGTATGGAGGAGAATAGAGTTAAATCACCCATACCTTGGAAGAAAGTGTCTGTTACAAAAGGAAAATGCTTCTATGTCCTACTTCTATGTCCTACTCTTAGCTCTTGCCAGAGTTCCAATTAATCACAGCTTCTTGGCTTCCAGTCTTGTGAAGCTGAACGACCATACTGGCTCCACCACTGCTACATCTTCATTATTTCTCTTTTAAAACTCTTCAAGTTGCCTCATTTGGATGTGGAATGTATTTTCATGTCTTCACTCAATCAGTTCTGCATTGTAGTGAGCCGAATGGGCTCTGTCAAATCACTTTAGGGAGTAAAAATACTATCACAATTTACATCAAAAAGTTTTGGCCTCCCTTCACTGCTGAAGTCAATACGGTTAGCTAAGGCTTCTAAGAAAACTTTTATTATTAATTTTTCCATTTGCTTAATTCTTTTCTGAACTTTTGGCATATGTAATAAAAGAAGTCTTCACTACCTCATATTAATAAGAATATTATTTTTTGTGAGCCACTAAGAAATGTGAAATCATTGGTTTGAAGTATCCAATCAAATTTTTTTCTGTGTTTCACTGCTTCACGTCCAGAGACATTGTGGAAAGTGTTACAAACAGAAATGTGTAATCCCAAAACCTTCTTTCATTGTGGAGGGCAATTTCTCCCTAAATATTTTGACTCAAATTATCTTTTTCAGAGAATTACTGTTTGGTAATTAAAGGTAAATTCACAAATTTTGATGCCTTATTTTTTTTAAGATCTTTTAACTTAAATTCCAATACAACCTTCTTTCAAACAGTGAGAATATAGTTCCTGGGTAATGACAATTCCAAGGGAACCTACAGGATTTACAGCAAGGTTTCTGAGGTTTGTTTGTTTAGTTTGAAAAAGAGCGCCATCTTCATCCACATTGCTCCCTCTCTACTAAGTCTCCTTGGATTTCTTTGCATGAAAGCCTATTCTTCCAGGCAATTTAAAATTTTCTTAATAGGCTAAGTTATTAAAAATTTTGAACTATTAAATTTTACCTGTCATAAATTTAAAACTGTTGAAAATCCTTTATCAGAACCGCAAATTCACCAATCCTAATTCCACCTTTACCATCAAAATGTTAACATGCTGTTTTCATGATATAGTATCCATGCAGCTATTATTTTCCAGTGGCTTTGTTATGCATATATGTAACCATATTAGCTGATGCTAAGCAAAATGAATTCCAAGATATGGAACCAGATTTTTTTTCATTTGTGGTTGTTGTTTTTGATGAACTATGTGATTTCTGTTTTCTTTGGGATTTTCCCCTATGGTTTATCCCTGGTGTATGGTGAGACAATGGTGAGCATAATGGTGAGACAAAGGACAAAAGGCAAACCAATGCAATAGGAATATTCACAAGACAATATGTTGGAAATGTACTTTACAAATCGTGAGGGGTGAAGCGGTGAAGGAAAACTGTGAGAAAAATAAGGGAGGGGTCACAAGTTTGAAATGTTTTTCATTCACTACCTTACAATTACTGTAACCTCACTGTACATCAATTTGTTAATAAAATTGAAAAAATAAGCTGCGTAAAATGTAATTTTACTGTATTGGCACAGTAAATATTATTCTTTATGTAGTAACATTTTAAAAATCAATACTATTTGGCTTCTAATTTGAATTAATAACCCCTTATTTATCAGAGGTTCATCAACTTGAATGTTATCCAACTAGACAATATTTTCACAATATACTTGCCAAATTTTTCAAAAAAGTATAAATTTAGTACTTTCTCATTCTAAAACAGAAAACAGGGTCTGGGAAGATGGCTCAGTGGTAGAGCGCTTGCCTTGCATGCCTGAGGCCCTGGGTTCGATTTCTCAGCACCACATAAGCAAAAAGAAAAAAGCCAGAAGTGGTGCTGTGGCTCAAGTGGTAGAGCACTAGCCTTGAGCTGAAGAGCTGAGGGACAGCGCCCAAGCCCAGAGTTCAGGCCCCGTGACCAGACCCAGTTTAATACTATGGAAACCCATAATTTTAAAAGTAAGTAAGTTTTTAGGAGGACAGAATATATGTGTTCTTCAAAATTCCTATGACTAACAACTACTCATTTTTAAATTCTCAACATTCCTAAGAGATTCAAAACAGTACCTGTTTGCATGTTATGTAATTCTGCAATAGATGCAGTTTCCAATGGGGTGTTACAGATTGAGAAGTAAACAGAAAAATAGCCACATTCTTGTAGAGGATAAAACTGTGAAGCATGTGTAATAATTAATTCTTCAAGAGTAAGCAATTGTTTATAAGAGTAAGCTATTTTGTCTATGACCATCAATCCCAAGATTTATACCATAAAGTCATCCTAGCCCAACAGTTTTCAACTTGTAAGGTACACCTTAATATTCCTTAATTCACATCATGAATACCTTATCTCTATTTTGAAAAAATACTACACCTCTGCTAATGTGACACCCTCCTTGTTCTGAAAAGAACACCACAATACATTGACCTGCATCATTTTTCCTCCACTGGTATTCTTGAGATCAGAAAACTTGCAAATATTATTTATATTTAGACTTTTTTAACTATCATAGATATTCAGTATGCTAAGATAGGAAAATTATGATTCAAAGCCTTCACAGACAGGAAGGTTTCTTAGAATCTTATCTCCAAAAAACTTCTCTGCAAAAGCCAGAATTAAGTGGCACTGAGGTTGAAGTGGTAGGGCATGAGCCTTGAGCATAAACAGGATCAGAGACCCTGTCCATGCCAAGCGTTCAGGATGAACCAATAAAAAAAAAAAACAAAATTGAAAACAAACCCCAAACCTAGCACTTTTCTCCATATATACAGAGGCACGTAAATAAGGAAATGGCTTCCTGTGGTACATATAGGTAGAAGAAAGAAGATGTCTCACAATTACTCTCTTCATACCATATTAAACCAAACCTTAAAAAATTGGTTTTTCTAAATGTATAAATTAATGTCATCCATTTTTGGCAACTCTGTCTAGATTATTCATATTAACATGGTATACATGAACTCTGTGAATTATCTATTAACTATGTTGTAATTATAACTGTCGTGAAAGAATATCTAGGCAAATAGAATGCCAGAATTATTTGTGAATTTTTCAATTAATTCCTCTACTTTAAAAGAATTTTGTAGTATCCTATAGAATATGAAATTACAAACAAATCCACAAATATATATTTAAATCTAAATTCTAATTTAACAAGGTCTACAAAGTCCTACAATAGACGAACTTTGCTATTTCTCTAGACTTAAGCTTTTGTAATCCTTCAAAATTTATTTGGAATCCAACAGAATGAGAGACGGGAATCATGAGCTATTTTGCATCTACGAATGTTCTGTAATGATGAGAACATTTAAAACACAAGTGAGGATATGTATGAGGTGCATTCAATAGGAAACTTGACTTCTCAATACATAATGACAAAATTAGGCCAAACTTCCAAACTGTGTATTCCTTTCTTGTTGTTTGGTTTGTTTTACTGAGACAAAAGTATTCTATCTGGTCCAGAGAAGGTATCGTTATGTAATTCCACTCTCTAATCTCTTGTCTGAGTGCTAGAATTCCAGGCTTGTATCACATTTCCCTGCCATAGTTTGTTTATTTAATCTAGAAACAGACTAGAAATTCTGAACTTCTCCTATGATTTTATCCACTAGACTGACTGCTCAGACTGTTTATGTACTATTTTCAAAGGTGTTTTAACATTTGACACAGGATATGAACATTTTCAGATGCACCTGCAGGCTTCCCTGATTCATTCCACTATGTATCCTATCCAGTTAAGAATGATTGCTTGACTCTCTTACTAGCTCTGGTCCCTACCTATGTAATATTCTCAACTTCTGGGGGAAAGTTCACTTGAGGGCTTTCTAATATTAAAAATTATCACTTAATTCTTGTCTTACTCAGGACCTATTTTCTATTGTTTTCTAACTTTTCTACATATTCTGAGAGTTGTTTCATTTGTGTATTTTTGTGTGCACCTATGAGTGCCTCTGTGTGTATGTGTATGTTTCTATGTATGTATGTATGCAAAAACTTAAAGCTGTAATTCAGCAATCTTGCTCGTGACTGGTATCCCAGCTTTGGCTGGTTAATTATAGGTAGTGTCTCAAAGCCTATACTGTCCAAGCTGGATGCAAATTGAACTTCCCAGACTCCTTTACATTCTTAGGTTTTATTTTTCCAGGAGTATCAACTTTTAAACTTCAAACACTTTTGTGAGTGTAAAGTCTAACTGTAGCGCAGATTTTTAACTCAAGAATTCATATAAAGATAGATGAACATATACATTACATATTCTGAGTGTACACTGTTAGAAATGTGATCATAAACCAAGTTGTTGTGAGATCTGAGGATTGGGTTTTAAAGTCAGCACGGGTAGGAAAGTCCTGGAGACTCTTTTCTCCAATAACTACCAGAAAACTGGAAGTGACACTGTAGCTCACATGGAAGAGCACTAGCCTTGAGCTGCGTTTCAGAGGGAAAGCGCCCTTTCCCATATTTCAAGTGCCACGAAAAACAACAACAATAAAAAGGAATATAAGAAAAGGAAAGAAAAAGAAATGTGATCTTAGCCACCAGGTTCATTGTTAGTATAATTCCTGTTCCCTCAAGATAGACTCTTTTTTTCCAGTTAAGTCTATTCTCCCATATGTGACTTGCATTGGAAACAGAATCATTCTTCCATTCTCCTTTTTGCACATTTACATGATTAGCAAGCGTGATTTAGAAAGGGAGTGGCCTCATGCTTCATGTTCCATTTAGGGGTAATGCTTTCTCTATATCACTCACATAAATCTACATACGGGACTTGGCTTAATTGTTTCAATTTTTTATTTGTAGAGTCTTGTATATTGTATTGAACACTTATACATAAACACAGAAATTCTTTTTCTCCTATTATTACTATTCTTTCTTTTACTGTTAACTCATGTACAGTTGGGAAATTAATGCACAGCATATAGACTCACAAAAAAATGATCTGAGAACCTTCTTACCATTTAAAATTCACCTTAATTTACAGAGCACATGAGAAGTTTGAACAGAATATTCTCATGGATAATGTATTTATAAGCAATTTAAATTGCATTTGTCTTTACTAAGTTGTCTCTGAAACACGTGTTACCTCATGTCCAAAAGTGTCTTTGTGCTATTTCAATGAAGCCAGAAAACATTCATTTTTTTCTGGAGCAGCACCATAAATTGTTACTAGAAGTAAGTGGAAGTAACTGTTATTGGATGTGGAAACTGATCCCAGGAGAGGAATTTAACATAGAGAAATGACAAAGTTGTAGTTAACTATTGCGTTCCTTTGTACTGTACAAGAAAAGAATCCTAGGCTGGAAAGAAACTCTGTCCCTGACTTTTTTGAGTGTGTCCTTTACTCATATAAAACTTGTCTGTAAACTTCTGGTTGAGAGAATTGCAAAAGGAAACCATATGCCATTTGAAGGCAGGCATAGAACAAAAGGAAGTAACTTTGTTTTAAAAGTTTTCTACTGCAAAGAAGCAAAGACATGGGGGTTTTAAAGTGTCTTATGGTTGGATGTTTCACTCCTGAGATGATTCTCTTGTTGCAGGAATCAGTTTTCAATTCCTTTAGTCTGGTCTTGAGTTTTCCATAGCAATAAGAATTCCAAAAAAGCAGGATCCAGTGAGTATGATCAGCAAAAGCAGCCTCTTCTCGGACTACCACTATTTTAAGGAGAGTCCCAAAGAAATACCCAGGGTTTGTTTTGTTTGCTTGTTTGTTTAGTTTGTGCTGGTTCTGAGGTTTAAACTTAGAGACTGGCCCCTGTCCATGAACAGTTGTCTTTCTTTCCTACCTGGCCCAAACCTAGTACTCCACTGCTTGAGCCAAAACTCCACTTCTGGCTTTTTTGGTGTTTAATTACAGATAAGTGTTTGACAGACTCTCTTGCCTGGGTTGGCTTTGAACTAAGACAGTAAGAAAGCTAAGTGACATCGACTCTATGGACTTCTCTTTTGAACCAAGAAATATTAGATGAAGTTTATTATAAAGCTAATATTTGACAATTTTTAAAGAAGAGAATATGTTTAGCAAAGAAGCCATAACAAATAACTCAGTAAAAGTAGGTGCACTACTAAATCATTTGGGAAGATTACTATTGACTTCATCATTCCTTTGGGGGAAACTTAAACCTATATTTGCACTTTTTTGTTGGTTGTGGGTATTGAACCTTGATCCTGGGCACTGTCTCTCAGCTCTGCAGCACAACTTGAGCACTCTACCACTTTAGCTACAGCACAACTTCCGGGTTTCTGGGGTTAATTGAAGATAAGAGTTTCATGGACTTTCCTGACCAGGCTGGCTTTGAACCACAATCCTCTGGACTCAACCTCCTGTGTAGCTAGAATTACAGGCATGAGCCAACAGCACCCTGCTCATATTTGCATTTATGTGCATTAATGTCACTATGTAGACAAAGAATGGAAATATGAACCATATGATGTGACATTGCAGCTTTTCAGAATAATTAAGGTAGCAATAAATATGTCCTCCTTTTCCATTTTGTTACATAAATGACTCATGAGCTATGGGACTCTTACATTAGCATCCTCTTTCATCTTTGTAGGTGTATTTAGTATTAGGAAATGTTCATAGATAAATACAGCAAGACAGATTTTTAGAAAGCAAAGGAGATCAGGTATAAAAGATCAGCATAGAAGGAGATACATTCATCACACAGAGATTAAGAACTAGCCTAGGAGATTTTGAATGCCAAAGGCAATGAGGAATAAGCCTAGTTGATAACTACTTCTTTAATAAGAAAAATGGTTCCCTAGAACGGTTTCTGCTATACCTTAGTTACTATCATTTATTCTTTCCATCTGGAGTTATTCCTTCTCTTCTGTCACAACTGTTAATTAGCCTCTGCCTTTTTTGTAAGATGACTGGCCAAAATAGTTTCTGAATCTCACTTACACTATCCTTCACATTGTGATTAGCAGTAACCCCACTCAAAAGCCTGGAATCTTTGAATTTCCAGAATTAATCTTCACCTGACATCTAAGCACATTCCTAGCATTAATTGCTGTGACCTAATGAACAAAACATTTTTTCAACACAGTATCCTAACATAGGTAAAGTACATGTATTAGGAACTATTGTCAGGTATCAGTATGGAAGGTGCAATTATATATTCCAAGTTTGGGTTCTTTATTTCGCATTTACTAACTAAATGTTCATTGTTGTTGTTGCTGTTGTTTTGGCAGTCCTGGGGCTGAAACTCGGTGCTTGGGAATTATTCTTCAGTGTTTTTTTTCCCTCAAGGCTAACCCTCCACCACTTGAGGCACAGGAACACTTCCAGGGTTTCCTTTTCAATTTATGTGGTACTGAGGAATTGAACCCAGGGTTTCATGCATGCTAGGCAATCACCATACCATGAAGCCACATTCCCAGAACCCTAAATGACTTTCTTAAGCTGGCATTACATTTTCATTCTGTAACTATGTATCATAATTTTAGCCAGAAATTTTTTCTAGAAAAGAGCATTAAACACAGTACTGAGTCCAGTAAGGCTAGATGGACAATGGATAACTGTCACAGTGTAGCCAGGGTACAGAGGGACTTACCTCATGGAGCTGGTACCACAGACTGAGCAAGACAGCTCCTGACCCACAGCCTACCTCAAGAATGAGAGGACCACCTTGGTTCCAGCCACATGGAGATGCTGGGCCACCTCCTCCAGCACCCATTGAATCAGTTCCTGAGAGAGAAAGCGAAAGAAAGAAGGTCAGAATTACACTTAAGCCAGGTGATGGTGGCTCAGGCCTATAACCCTAAGTACAATGAAGACTGAGATATGAAAGTTGTGTTTTATAGCCAGCCCGGGCAGGAACAACTGTGAGACTCTTATCTCCAAAGAACCACCAAAAAACTGGAAGTGGTGCTGTGAATCAAGTGGTAGAGTGGTAGCTTTGAGCTGAGGAGCTCAGGGAGCTGCCCTAGGCCCAAAGTTCAAGCCCCATGACTGAAAAGAAGTGGACTTCCCACCACAAGAAGTGGACTGAATAGCACCCATTGTCCTAGGGAGCATGGCAGAGAAGTCAGGCTGAGCTTCCTGTCAGCTGGCAGTCATTTATAGGTCACCAGGCTTCTCTGTGCCTCAGTTTCTCCAGCTTCAAAACTGAACAAAGTGAAGGATCCCGTTACTCATGGGGATAGAGTAATAAAGAAAGAGAACCAATGACTGAGCAGGTCACTATATAACTACCATCCCAACTACAGAAGAACGGGCCTTGTGGCTCAGGCCTGTCACAGATAGGAGGACCATGAACCAGCCCAGAATGAGCATGTATTAATTCTCCATCTCAGAAATGCCCAAGACAGAAAAGCTTGACTCGCATGGTAGAAGACTTGACTGGCAAGCCTAATGCCTTGAGGTCAAACCCTAATATACCAAAAAGAACCAGAGTCCCAGTGCCAGAGACTCATGCCTATAATACTAGATACTCAGGACGCTGAGATCTGAAGATCACAGCTCAAGATTTAAAATAGGGTTGGCCTCGTACATCAGACGGCATTATGAGAAGACCCAGAGACTGACCTATGCTGTTGCGCTCCATACTAGCAGAACTCATATCCTTACTAAGAGTTGGCCATGCTCTCTGTCCTCCTGGGAAGCCATCCCCCGCAGGCCACACTCCCAGGTCCTCCCAATCTCCCAATGCCAACAACCAGGCCCAAGGGAGTACACAGCTCCATTGCACACAGATCCCTTGTTCTTGTAATTTAACTGTGCTGTGTCCCCTTCAAGCCTCTCACCCTTCCAGGCCCCCAGACCTCAGCTGTGAAGCCCATACATGCCCCAAAGATAGCAGGTAGAAGTTACCAAAGTATTCGGCCTCCTTGTTACAATCCACTTCTACACACACACACACACACACACACACAAACACACACACATCCAGACAGGTGACAGAAGACTCCTCCATGCAGCACACCTGCAATTTGCCAACTGATCACTCACCTGAGCACAGTCAGGCTGTATAAGGACAAAGATTATCTCTTTGTCTCTCTGTCTCTGTCTCTGTCTCTCTGTCTCTCTGTTTCTCTGTCTCTGTCTCTTTCTCTGTCTCTTTCTCTTTCTCTCTCTGTCTCTGTCTCTGTCTCTGTCTCTGTCTCTGTCTCTGTCTCTGTCTCTCTCTCTCTCTCTCTCTCTCTCTCTCTCTCTCTCTCTCTCTCTCTCTCTCTCTCTCTCTCTCTCTCTCTGTCTACAGGTGAAAGTTTGACTGAGCACAGAAGACAAGGGTTTACACAGCAAGGGTGTCTATCTTCTGCATCCACCTCCTCCCATCCTCAGAAAAAAAGGAAAAAAAAACCCAGAAGGCAGGTGTAGACATGCTGCTCCCCACCTCTGACTAAAGCCACTGGGTTACCACCAGGGAGTGGAAGGGCACAGATGTGCTGCTGTGTGGTTCCCACTGCTCCAGGCCAGGGGATCTTTGGCGCCCCCTCCTCACCCAACCTGCACCCAACCTGCATCTCCCCATATCCTGGACACTAGCCACTGAGGATGGGGGTGGCATCCTCGGGTCAACCCCCACCCCCACCCCTGGGGCACATTTGTGGCAGGGCGTGGGCCAGACTGTGGGGCACAGGGGAGGCGTGGTCCCAGTCGGAGGGGAGGTAGTGGTGTCAACAAACAGAGTGAATCAAGGTGCTACTGAGCAGCAAGGAATGTGGGCGTGGCCACCATTCTTGTATCCCATTGGTCAGAAAGAACCATGAAACAAGAGAGGTGTGGCTGGAACCTTCTGATGCAGGCAGAATGGGTGGAGTCAAAATGAAGGCAGCCCCTTTCCCAGGGAACTCTGTCCAATCCAGTTGAGGACAAGAGAGTGACCCACTTTAGCTGGATGGCTGCACACATTGTTGTGTATGTCTGTTTGTTCCCAGACTTGAACTCAGGATCTGGGCACAATCTGTGAGTTGTTTTTGATCAAGGCTAGCTCTCTAAGACTGGAGCCACATGGCTTTACTTCTGCCTTTGATTGCACAAGTTGGACAGGAGTCTCAAGGATTTTCCTGCGTAGGGTGACTTTGACCATGATCTTCCTTTCACAGCCTTGTAAGTTTTAAGGAGGACTGCTGAGAGCCACTGATGCCTGGTTTTGCTGATGTTCTTGGACAGACCTTTGAGTTCCCTATCCTAAGGTTTAAGTGGTAGGAGCTGGAGCCCACAGCTTGAATCCTGGTCCTGCCACCATCAAATGGCAGGAGATCCTATGAAACTCATTCCTATTCATATGATTACCAAAGGAATGTGATGTATGTCATGATTAAATGGGCAGTACTTGAATGATTCGAGGATAAAATTATACACAATTACATAATAGGACACTGGTCGATATTAATTAATACTTTATGAAGCACTTAAACAATCACCTTCATTAAATGGAGGCCAAATGAAATACCTACGAATTGGGCATCACATAGCATAGAGATGCCATTTTTTTCTGCCAGGACTGGGATTTGAACTCATGGTCTAGGTAACCCTGCTGTTGCACTGTGTGGGAAGGGGAAGCTTGCCTCCTTGAATTCAATAAATTCAAGTCTGTTTCTTAGGCCTGAAATCGATGCCCACCACTAGAAAACATACTATTTGTTTACATTTTAAATATAGGATTTATATTTTTAAACATATGTTGATTCCATATTGCATTCAGTGTAGTTATTTTATTTTTTGTTTTATTCATGTACTGACTATTTTATTAACTATTATGACACATAGAACAGTGATTACATTGATTACATAGGATATAGTTTTGCATATGTATTGCACTTCCTTCCTGACACCCAGGACTTTCACAGAAAAGGAAAACATGTGTCACCATCAGCTTCTTATTACACGATTCATTTTTTGGGAGTGCTGGCATCTGAACTCACAGCCATCAAGGCCCAATTCATGAATGGGCGAGTGTCAGCCTGCCATCCTGTGGCAAATTGAGCAGACAGGCAGTACCGAGTACCTGAGATCGAGCCCCAGAGGTTGACAAAATAAGAACAGATTGACATAGAGATGGTAGTAAATGTATATCTTTATAGAGTTCCAGAGATGTCTATACATTATTCAGTTATATAGACTACATTCCTACCAATTCTTGGGTATTTATAATGCCACCATGTAATTAATCTTATTGTTTTCATGGTTAACAAACTATTAAGTAAATCAATCAATATCCTGAAATTATTGCATTCTGTATGTAATGTTTCATAAATATTAAATAAAGTCAGTCTTCTGAAATGATGCTGTCTAATTTTATCGGAGCGTCATTGACCATCAACTCATTCAACTGTGACATTGATAATATTTCCTTGTTATTCCCATGGATGGGAACAAGTCTCTTAGTATCTCCTGCCATTGATTGGTGTCATGACTGGGATTCGAAATCAGGGCCTACATTGCAATGTAGACCTATGACTTCCTCAATAGTCTGACAACCTTCAGCAATGAAAGGTGAAGTACCCTTTGCAACAGTGTCATTCAGGCCTAGGAGGGTCACCGTGCAAAAGAAGAAAACATAAAAAGGCCATCTCGCTGCATTTTTTTCTGTACATTTTTGCCACACAAGGCCTGGGGGTCTAGGATCCCAGGATCTACTGTGGGTCCAGTAGCTGCACCCCAGCAAATGGTGTCAAAGCTGAGGTAGACTTACCACAAGCCCCCTGCTGAGTTCAAGCCCCTTGCTGAGCAAAAAAATAATTAAAAGAGATTAGCTCCCTGGCTTGCAATTCACCCTGTTTATTCTGCCAGGCTTTGGATTTGAACTCAGAGTCTAGGTGAATATACAGCACTGTGGAAGAAGCAGAAGCTCACCGTACTTGAAGATAAGAAAGTCAGGCCTGTAATCTAAGCCAAAATTCAAGCCCCTGCCTTGGAAAACATACTATTTATATACATTGTAAATACACGATTTGTACTTACCTATGAATGTTCAGTCCATACACGTTTGGTGTGGGTGTTCCTTGTACTTTTGGTTTTATTCACTTATTTACCATTGATTTTTCTATGATGACACCCATTCCCTTTATTACATTGATGACATCCTATCACATGGAATATAAATTTGTAGACATGTTCTCCGTCATGCCAGACACACAGGACTCTCAATGAAAAGGAAAAAAGTTTCACACTTGGCTTCTTACTGCATGATCCAGTTGTTGGTAGTGCTGGGATCTGAACTCAGGGCTTAGCAGGACCAATTGGTGAATAGTTCAAGGTGACCACACCAGCCTGTGAGCAACAAAGGAGTTAGGCCATTCCCAGCAACTGACATGGATCCCCAGGGTGGTCCATGATAGTCATAAATTAATAATTTAAACATAGGATCTATATTTACATATATGTGTGGACAGCATCTTGCCTTTGGAGTACTTTTCTCCTTATTTTCTGTCTTATGTAAGTATTGTGTATTTTACTGAATAAAGTATCAGATATAACAGAACTTACATGGAAGACAACCTATTGCCCTGGCTATAGGGTTTCCTATGCATTCTCCATCCAAGCTGAGACCCAGGACTTTCATAGGACAGGAAAACAGGTGAATCGATGGGCTTCTCACATCAGGATTCATCTTTTGGCAGTGTTGGGATTTGAACTCACACTCTATCAGGACCAATTGGGAAAATGGTCAAGGTGAGGACACCAGCCTGTGAGCAACGAAAGAGATAGGCCATTCTTAGGAACTGACATCGAGTTCCATGGAGGTCCAGATAGTCATAAATTCGTAATTCAAATATAGGATCTATATTTACATAGATGTGTGGACAGCATCTTGCATTCGGTGCACTTCTCCTTAATTTGTGTCTAATTCATGGAGTTATTGTGTATTTTACTGAGTATTGTGACAGGTATACTGTGCTGACATGGATGACAATCTGTTCCCATAGTTATATGGTTGCCTATGCATTCTACATCCTAGTGAATGCCTGGTTCTTTCACAGGAGAGGAAAACATGTTCAACGACTGGCTTCTGACAACAGAATGAATCTTTTGTCAGTGCTGGGATTTGAACTGAGGTCTGGGTAGCTCTGTTGCACTTTGGGGCAAGGGAAATCTCACCATCCTTGAAGACTAGAATGTCAGGCCTCGTCAAGGGCCTGATTTGAAGCCCCAGTACTGGACAAAATAACAAGCCTGCCTTTTTTAAACATAGGATCTTTCTTTACCTACAAGTTTGTCATGCATCTTGCATTCAGTGTAGTTATTCTTTTTATTTTGTGTCTTATTCATGGATGTATTGTGTATTTTATTGAGTATGGTGATAGATATAACTATGCTGACATGGATAACAACCTTTTCGAATGGCTATAGAGTTGTCTATATAGAATTTCCATCCTCGCTGAGACCCAGGATTTTCACAGGACAGGAAAACAGGTGGATCGATTGGCTTCTCAAATCAAGGTGAATCTTTTGGCAGTGCTGGGATTTGAACTCAAGCCCTAGCAGGCCCAACTGGTGAATGGGTCATGGTGAACACAGCAGCCTGTGAGGCACTAAGGAGGTATGTCGTTCCCAGGAACTGAGATGAAGCCCTGGTTGGGGCCAATATGGTCATAAATTTATCATTTAAACAGAAGATCTATATTTCCATACATGGATGGGCAGCATCTTGCATTTGGTGTAGTCATTCTCTTTATTTTGTGCCTTATTCATTGATGTATTGTGTATTTTCTTGAGTATAGGATGACAGATATAACTGCGGTGACCTGGATGACAACCTATTCCCATGAGTATAGAGTTGCCTGTGCATTCTCCATCCTAGCTGAGACCCCGGACTTGCACAGCACAGGAAAACTGGTGCAGTGACTGGCTTCTCACAACAGGTAAATTTTGGCAGTGCTGGTATTTGAACTTTGGGCCTAAGAGGCCCAACTGAACAATGGATCCACGTGATGACACCAGACTGTGAGCCACTAAGGAGCTGGTAGGGTCCCAGGAACAGAGATCGAGCAACAGGGAGGCCACAATTGTCCTGAATGCATCATTTAAATATGGGATGTATATTCAAATCCGTGTGTGGACTGCATTGTGCATTTAGTGTAGTTATTCTATTTTGTATGCTATCTATGGATGTATTGTGTATTTTCTTCAGTATATGATGACAGGTATAACTTGCCTCAAAAGATAACAACCTATTCCAATGGCCACAGGGTGGCCCATGTATTCTTCATCCTAGCTGAGACCCAGGACTTGCAAGGAAAGGAACACAGGTGCAACAATTGGCTTCTGACATCAGGATGAATCTTTTGGCACTACTGGGATCTGGACTTAGGGACCAGCAGACCCAGTTGACGAATGGGTCCATGTGAGCACACCAGCCTGTGAGCTATTAAGGAGTAAGGCCGTTCCCCGGACCTGAGATGGACCCCTAGGTGGGGGGGGGGGAGTAGGGTACACAGTAGTCATCCATTCATAAGTTGAAGGTAGTATGCAAATGAGTACACATTTGTATGGAGTAGGAGAGACGATAACCTGTGATGGAATCCAATCTACCATGTGTCTACTGATTCTTGGATCTTTCCAGATGTCTTCATTTCATGACTGTGATGATAATTGTCACACTTAATCAACACTGCTTTACAAATAAGTGATACCCCATGAGTCTTGCCTATCATTTCCTAGACACATCATGCATGAACTACTCATTTGATGAGATCGATCATATTCCATGACTTTTCCTAGTCCAGAAACCAGTTTCTCAGGATTTCCTGCCATTGTTTTCTCATGGGGGTGGGCTGAATTCAAGCCTCAGGCATGGAAAACATACTCCTTATATACATTTTATATACATTTTAAAGATAGGATTTATAGTTCCATACAGATGTTCAGTAGATACTGTGTTTGGTGTGGCAGGATTTATACATCCATACATTTTATTCATTTTTTTCTTTTTTTGTTATTCATTTTATTTCTTTTTTATCCATTTATTTACAATTTATTTTATTGTCTTTGATGACACCTATACCATTTATCCATTTATTACGAATTTTACATCATATCACATACCATCTAGATTTGTAGATGTGTTCTCTATCATGCCTGACATCCTGTACTCTCCCAGAAAAGGAAAACATGTGTCACACTCGGCTTCTTACTCAAAGATTAAATTTTTGACAGTGCTGGGATCTGAACTCAGGGACTACCAGGCCCAATTCATAATTGGGTGAGTGTGAGCACAGAAGCCTCTAGCCAATGAAGCTGTCAGGTGGTTCCCAGGCACTGAGAACAAGCCCCAAGTTTAGCCAAAACAGCAATACATGGCTAGGCAGAGGTGGTATACAAATAAATATATATAGTGAAAGAGTTCCAGAGCTGTCTATCTATGACTGAATGACATCTACTACATTCCTACCAACTCTTAGGTATTTATTATATCTCCATTGAAACAATATTAATCTTTTCATGTTTAATAAACTATTAATTAAGGTCAATCAGCATCCTAGGATTATTGCATCCAATCTTAGACTAGACAAATGCATGAACTACTCTTTCAATCTGTATTCTTATGCATAGGAACGAGTCTCTTGTGATCTCCTGCCATTGGTAAATGTAAGGATTAGGATTTGAACCGAGGGCCTATGTTGACATGTTGGCTTTTGGCTTCCCTGATAGCCTGCCAGCCATCAGCAACGGCAGGCCAGGTACACTTTGAAACCATGTCATTCAGACCCAGGATGGTCACCATGTAAAGAAAAAAATTGTAAAACCCTGAGCCCTCTACAGGCCCCCACTTTTTGTGCCCTCTGGCCCTAGGGTCCCAGGATCAGCTTTGGGTCTCGAGGCTGCACCCCAGCCTAGGGAGAGTGAAGCTGAGTCAGAGTTACCATGACCTGAGTTCAAGCCCCATGGTTGGCAAAATTAATTAACTAATTAATTAATTAACTAACTAACTAACTAACTAAATTGAAATAATAAAGCTCCTTGGTTTGGATTTTCTGCCAGTTTTCTTTAATAGACTGGGATTTGAACTCAGAGTCTTGATGAATCCGTAGCAATGTGACAGAAGGCGCAGAGTTGCCAATATTTGAGTTCAAACACCATGCCAAGACAAAAATAAATAAGTCACTGACCTCAGAAGGGAAGTTAGTTGTGAAGATGTGATGGAAGGGATGGTAGGAGAAAAACAAATGAGGAGGCAACAATGCTCAATAGGAAATGTACTCATTACTTTGCTCATGTAACTGTGACCCATCTGTACAACATTTTTAAAATAAAAAACGTACAAAAAATTATGTAGTGCTCAAGAAGCACTTTGGGGTTAAGGGATGGATATCTGAATAGCTGTACAAAATTCTACACTGATTTTTTTTCAGTGTTCAGTATGGAACTGAAAAACATAACTGTTTTTCTTACAAATATTAAGTCACTGTCTTGGAACTGGGGCCAGTATTTCTGCCATTGCTGGGATTTGAGCTCACTGTCCATGTAACTCTTTTGCACCTTGGGTGAAGGCTAAGATCCCTGTCCTTGAGGAAAAGATTTTCAAGCTAGAGTTCTCAGGGCCTGAATTAAGACCCTGCAATAGAAAAAATTTTTGTGTACATGTGTAATATAAGATATATAGTTAAATATGTATGTTTATTTCATAGTATGATTATTATTATTAATTTTGTATTTAATTTTTATTTTACTCATTTTATTGTTTATTGTATTTAGTATTATTATACACATAATATTTATTATGTTGTGTATATATATTATAAAATAATACACAATAATTCAGTACATTGACTAATTTTCATTAATACTTTATTAAGTTTTGAATAATAATACTTAATTAAATGGAGGCATTTGTCAAGTCATCACATGGTTAGAGTCTGTCCCCAGTATGAGTTTTGTCTTATTTATGTTTGGACAACTTCCTATATGGATTTGTTTAGATGATATATACTCAGAAGCCTTTTCTTGTGGATAGGCAATTTGAGGGATAAAATCGTAAGGTTGGGTCTGGAAATGTGGCTTAGTGTTAGAGAGCTTGCTCAGCATGCATGAATGCCAGGGTTTGAATCGTCAGTGCTACATACTCAGAAAAAGCCAGAAGCTGTGGTGGGGCTCAAGTGATAAAGTGCTAGCCTTGAGAAAAAGAAGCTCAAACACAGTATCCAGGCCCTAATTTCAAGCTCCAGGTATGGCAAAAACAATAGTCCAGATTTCAGTGGCTCTGGAAACCTACTTTCTCAGGAGGCTGAGATCTGAGGATCACAGTTTGAAGACAGCCTAGGGAAGGAAAGCCTGTTAGACTCTTACCTCCAATGAAAAATCAAAAAACCCCATGTGGCACTGTGGGACAAGTGGTAGAGTGTTTGCCTTGAGCTGAAGCGCTCAGAGACAGCGCCCAGGCTTCAGTTTGAGACACACAACTGGAAAGAGATTGAGGGATAATCAAAATAATTTTCCTATTTGCTACTTATGAAAATATTTTTAGGAAAATGAATGCTGATGTACACCAGAATTGGAGTCAGACCTCAAGGTTCAAGTGTAGCACATCCATAACCCCAGCCTCTCAGACTCTAGCATTATAAACTTGTGTCCTACAGGGTTCTGAAAGGCACATTGTTGAAAGGCTTAATATGCTCCCCAAGCACTTTGTGATAAGCAGTTGACTTCTATTGTCAATGTCATTACAGTTCTGACCCTAGCAGAGAACCAATACCTCATGCCCATCACCCTAGCTCAGGAGGCTGAGGTCTCTCATAGGGTGAAACCAGCCAAGGCAAGGAAGTCTAGGACATTCTGACTTTCTGTTCTGAAAGTTCAGATGCTTAAGAAATTCCTGTTTCACTTGGTGATGAGAAGTTACTTGCACTCTAAATGTTCTTGGAGTTCTTGAGCTACAGAAGAAGGAAAGAAATATTATTGACCCAATCAGTGTTCAAATGAAGTTCTCAGGATCTAAGCCCTAACTCTGTTAGCAGGAAGAACTCCAGTGTAACACTGTATTTGAAGGACACAAAACAGTTTCAAAAACCAGGCTAGGAGCAAAGAACTAGGCCTGCAGGATTAGGAGGCAGAATATACACATTCATCACAGAAGTGAGCTGCAAAACCACTTCATTCATTCCAGGCACAGCCAGCAATGGGGCAACCTGAAACATTTGTTAGAGTTACAGCAGGATCAGGCTTTTCTCAGTCTCTTCAAACAATGACTAATTAACCTTTCTTCCTCACGTGAAGGGAGCCTCAGGCTATCTTTATATTACCAATAGAGAGCAAGTTTAGTGCTGGAGAGGGGAGGAACAGAGTAGTAAAACCCTGCTCTCTCGTCTTAGGGAGTGGGTTTTTGACTCTCAATTTGTCAAGTTTGAAGGTCCTTCTATCTCTGCCAGTCCATTCTCCTTACTTCATTCTCTACATCATTAATGCAAATCCCCAGTCCAAGGAGGGGCAGGGCCATTTCTCTTCTGTCTCCAAGCACCTGAGTTAGAAACTGGCTCTGCCCTCTTGACTCTGGGGCTCTTGGATGGCTGAGAAGTGGGACAGAGACAGTCATCCTGCTCTGCATTTGTGTGAAGGTGATGCTGGTGTCCTGGCACACTGCAGAAAGCCTCATGACTGGTAAATTTCCCTTCTTTCCTTCTGACGTCAAAAACAGATTCATCTATCAACTTTCTTTCCTTCCTTCCTTCCTTCCTTCCTTCCTTCCTTCCTTCCTTCCTTCCTTCCTTCCTTCCTTCCTTCCTTTCTTCCTTCCTTCCTTCCTTCCTTCCTTCCTTCCTTCCTTCCTTCCTTCCTTCCTTCCTTCCTTCCTTCCTTTCTTTCTTTCTTTCTTTCTTTCTTTCTTTCTTTCTTTCTTTCTTTCTTTCTTTCTTTCTTTCTTTCTTTCTTTCTTTCTCTCTCTCTCTCTCTCTTTCTTTCTTTCTTTCTTTCTTTCTTTCTTTCTCTCTCTCTCTCTCTCTCTCTCTCTCTCTCTCTCTCTCTCTCTCTCTCTCTCTCTATCTCTCTCTCTCTTTCTCTTTATTTCTTTCTATCTATTTACCTACCATCCTACCTAGGTAGCTATCTCTTTGCCAGTTGTTGGGTTGAATTCAAGGCCTGGGAATTGTCTCTAGCACTCTGCTACTTGAGCCACAGCACATATTCTAACTTTGTCTGTGTACAGGTGCCTGAGGAATCGAACCCAGGGCTTCTTGCATGCTAGGCCAGCACTCTCTCATTAATCCATATTCCCAGCTCCTTCATTTTTTTCTTAATGGTAGTTTTTACATAAGTATGCTACCATTTTATGTTCTCAAGTTTAATTTTCTGAATACCGGTTACTTCTAAGAAACCTGATATCTTCCCCTGCCAGATTTGTGATTGTTCCTGGATTGCCCTCATAATAAAATGTAAATAAAGGCTGCTGAGAGCTTCAGTGTGCATCATATAAAGACACAGGCCTAGAACCCTGGAAGAGAAAAGCAATGGGCCTGAAATGAAGAGAATGAGGCAGTATGTACAACTAGCATATCTGAAAAATAAACCAGTAAATAAAAGCAGAGTTTGCACTATGGGAGGTAATATATATACACACATAAGTAGGTAGGGCACTGATACATAAACTTGGCCTTCTCTTTTTGAATTTTTCTGTGGCCATCCCAGGACTTAAACTCAGGGCCCGATGTGTTCCTGAGCTGTTTTGCTCAAGGCTGAGTCTCTACCACCACCAGAGCTCCACTTCCCGCCAGCTGGTAGTTAATTGGACCTAAGCAATTCCCAGGCTTTCCTGCCTGGTCTGGATTGTATCTCCTACTCAATTTTCTCTCTCAAAGCTGGAGCTCTACCCTCTGGGCCATTGCTTCACTTCTGGTTCTCTGGTGGTTTATTGGAGAAAATAGTCTCACTCTCCTGCTCTGCTGGCTTGAATGGCGTTCTCCTGAGAAGGCTTCAAATGGTTTCCTCAGGAATTCACTGAGGAGCCACTCCACACAAACCCTTAGTCTAAGTCTCGATGAGTACTAGAGAAAAATGGAAACATTGTTATACCCCAGTCGCAGGACCCCCACCAAAAAGACTACCGAGTGTCAGACTTTACAGCTGTTTTAAGGTTTTATTTAAACGGGCTGCAGCTCGGGTCTCATCCTACACTCCAACACAGCAGCACCTAGGAGAAGAGCCCCAAGGTAAAGATTTGCAGCGTTTATAAAGGCACACAACCAACCAGGTGTTTGGATTACCACCACGTGTTGCTCTGCTAGAAACAAGCAACAAGTGGTCACTGCCTCAAAACTTTAACCCTTCATTCCCCCCCCTTGACTTATGGTCTTGTGGCTCCAGGCTCAAACTAACTCCAATAGCTCTTGATCTTGAACGGGTATGGTCCCTAACTGACCTTATCCATACTATTAAACAACAATACTAATAATAATCAGCTCATTTTTCTTTTCTTGAGTTGTATGCAGAGTGGTTGGGTAGGATGCTTGGAGACTTCCCATGTTTTCCCACGGTTGTCCAGGGCAAAGGGGTCAGCTGGTCTGGGGTGGGAGCAGTGGATCCAAGCAGCAATGCCATCCACCTTAAGGGCAGTAGGTGTAGTCAGTAGCACCATGTAAGGTCCCTTCCACCGTGGTTCCAGAAATATCAGGTTGTGTCTTCCAACAAACACCCAGTCCCCTGGTTTAAACAAATTGGGGGGGGGGTAGGAATAGAAGCAGAATCTTATAATGCTCTAAGCTGGGTCCACATCCTCTTTTGCACCATCTGTATATAGTCAAGCTTACACAGAAATTCAATATCATCCAAATCAGCAAGCAATTCAGTCTGAAGGGTAGGGATAATGGTTGGAGGGTGTCCATACATTATTTCAAAAGGAGTAAAGCCAAGCTGATAGGGTGAATTTCTTACTCTATCAGGGCAAATGAAACAGCGATGCCCAGTCTGGGCCAGTCTCCAAGGCCAATTTAGTTAAGGTCTCTTTTAGAGTCCAATTCATTCTTTCTACCTGCCCTGAACTCTGTGGTCTATAAGCACAGTGCAATTTCCAATCCATCTCCAGTGCCGCGGCTATTCCCTGACTTACTTTTAAGTCAAAGGCTGGTCCATTGTCCTACCCAGTGGTGGATGGGAAGCCATCCCTGGGTAGGATTTCTTCCAGGATCTTCTTAGATATGAGGTTCACAGTCTCATGCTTTGTTGGGTAGGCTTTAACCCATCCTGAAAAGGTGTCTACAAAAACTAGCAAATATTTATATCCAAATTTTACAGTTTTAATTTCTGTGAAGTCTACATCCCAATACATACCTGGCCTATCTCCATGGAGATGTGCTCCTTTTGTAACCAGTTGATTAGGGGCATTGGTGAGCTGACAGGCTTTAAAATTTTTTAACAATGTCCTCAATGAGTTGATTTCCTTGCCTGATTTTTACTTCTGAGAGTAGGAGCAAGTTCTCCATTCTTTGGGTTCCCATGTGAGAGACCCGATGGATTCTCATAAGAAACCTCTTGCCCAATCTTTGTGCCAAGATAAGTTTCCCCTCACCAGTTTTCCACCAGTCTTTATCTCTTTCTCTGTTTGGGGGTTTATAGGCCATGGAAATTTTCTTTATCCACTTCAGGTCTTCTTGGGAGTACTGAGGCTCAGGAGGCAAACCTTGTGGCCCTGGGCTGGACGTCCACCTCCTTAGCTGCCTGATCGGCCATGTTATTTCCTTTGGTTATTGAATCATTGCCACGCCGACCCCAGTAGAGTCTGCTTAACATGGAAAACCATCTATCAAACCATGATAGGGGCCTCGAGACCTATCTCTGAGTTTTGGGACTTCACCGAAGTCTACCTCAGAGAATGGGGCTTTACAGAAACCTATCTCCAAGTTTTGGGACTTCACCAAAGTCTACCTCGGAGATTAGGGCTTCTAAGAGGCCTACTCCTGGGAAAAGGCTGAAAAAACCCCTGGGAAAAGATGTGTCTCCGCCTTTCTTCACTGTATAAGAGTGCCTATTAATCTTTTACTGCTCCTACTGCTCTCTGTGTACTTGCTCATTGTCAACGTTCCCTTATTCAAAGCTCCTTCTTAAGAATGTTGACGACTCCAATAACTGATGAGTGTCTTAAAAATATGACTAACTCACCAGAGTTAAGTGCTAACCTAAAACCCCTCTTTTGGAGGCTAGGAAACAAGTTATAAGTAAATATAAAAGTATTGGGGAAAGTCACTTCAACAGAGGGAATTATTTGTAAGAAACTATAGGCTCAGCTAAAACAAAAAGAATGTATGGCAATTGCTGAGATAATTATTTAGGAGAGAGAATTTCCTGCTATTTACTAAGAGAATTGCTAGGTCTCCTTAAAGTTTACTATTAAAGAAGAGACAGGAAAGATCTTATAGGAAAGTTAAGACCTCTATAAAAATAGGTAATGGTTAATTGGTGACAAACATCGAGACCCAAACCCATTGTATTCCTTAGAGATAAGCCGGAGACAAATGCCTATCAGGTGCCCAGCTGGTGACCACCCAAAAAAGAAGCCATGCAGCAAGATTGTGTAACCTTTTGCCCTTTCTCATGGAGACTTCTGTTATAAAAGTTTGCTATCCTCTACATTAAATCGCACTCAGCATTCACTCCTCTTGTGTGTGAGTTGTCTGTTTGTCATATCCCCACCTATTCCAGGTTCCTCCCTTAGGTGTCCTCCGTCGTCCCGACAGAACCCGGTCCGCGGCAGGTGGCGCCCAACGTGGGGCTCGGAGCGAGGCTCAGAGCGGGGCACGAAGCAGTTTCTTCAGTCAAGGAACCTTGGGAGGTAAGCATCTCTCTCTCTCTCTTTTTTTTTCCTTTCACCTGGAATAGTAGTCAGAAGCTCGTTGGGGTGCTGCAGGCCCCTCAGTTGTGACTGAGAAAGATAACGAGTAAATCATGGGGAATTCATCTTCTAAAAATAAGAATAGGTTTGTCTCTATCCTGAAGCATAAGCTGAAAGCACGAGGCATTAAGATTTCTACCACAACAGTAAAAAAATTTTATAATTTTGTGTTACAAACTAATCCTTGGTTCCCGAAGGAAGGAAGCCTTTCTCTACAAGATTGGCAAAAAGTAGGACAAGGGATAAAAGAGTTCTACCAAGCTCGGGGCTCAACAGCAGTCCCTATGACAGTCCATTCATTATGGACTCAGATAAGAGATCTTATGGAGAAAAAGGCTGAACAAAAGTGCTTAGCCGAGGAAGCAGGTCCCGCAGTCAGAGAAACATCTGAGTCAAAGAGCTCCAATCAGTGTCAAAACTATGGCACAACAATGGAAGCTACAAACTTAGGTAATAAAGAAAAACCATGTATAGATTTAGATAAAGACGGGGACAATAATACTGAAGAAGTGAAAACGCCCGCACTTCCGCTCACAGGTTTCCGAGCAGCTATGTTAGAGGCAAAAAAGCTGGGCGATACTACGTTCACTTTCCCTATTGTTGACCTGGGTCAGGGCCCGCCTCAGTGGGAGCCATTACCTTTAAAAGCGCTAAAGGAGTTACAAACAGCAGTGAAAACTATGGGTCCTTCTGCCCCTTTTACTTTAACAGTCCTTGACTCCATAGCAGCCGATTGACTAACTCCTTATGATTGGTATCAAACTACAAAGTCGGTGCTAACCCCGGGGCAATACATATTATGGAGAACAGAATATGAGGACCTTGTTAGAGGAGAAGTGCAACGGCGATTATTCACAAATTCAGGCCCTAAGCCTACAGTCTCCATGTTAACTGGTCAGGAGGATTATGCAGACATTAGAAAACAACTTAAGTTCTCAAAGGAGATTTTGGAAACCATCACTAAACTTGCTGTTATGGCCTGGAAAAAGCTACCATCAGGAAAAGGAAAGACCACTGTTCTATCAGGAATTAAGCAACGGCCTGAGGAGCCGTATGAGGAATTCATAGCTAGATTGGAGAAAACTATTACAAGAATGCTCCCTCCTTCTGAGGGATCTCAAATCATTCTCAAACAATTGACATGGGAGAATGCTAATACTGTGTGTCAGGAATTAATCAGGCCAGTAAGAAAAACAGGAAGCCTACAAGACTATGTTAAAGCTTGCATAGATGCTTCTCCTGCTATGATTCAGGGGCTTGCATATGCTGCTGCCATGAAAAAAACACCTTTTCAAACATATGTGAAAAAGATAACCAGAGGCCCAGGATATAATCCTGAACAAAGAGTATGTCATAACTGTGGCAAACCAGGCCACGTTCAAAAGGATTGTAAAGCTCAAAAGCAACAGAAGGGATTAGGAAAAGCACCAGACTTATGTCCTCGGTGTCAAAAAGGGAACCATTGGAAAAGTGAATGCAGATCTAGGTTCCATAAAGATGGAACTCCTCTTCAAGAGGAAACAAAAAACGGACTGAGGGGCAACCTCTCAGCCCCTCCCCAAGAGAGGAATTAAACCAAACTATTCATGACTTGCCTAGAGCCACTCCAGGGAGTGCTGGGTTGGACTTGGCTGCCACTCAAGACTATATCATATCCCGAGATAATGGGGTTGTATTGTTAGAGACAAACGTAAAAGGGGAACTCCCTTCAGGAATAGTAGGCCTAATAATGGGCCGGAGTTCAAACTATAAAAAGAATTTTGAGGTTTTACCAGGAGTAGTAGATTCAGACAGTCCTACCACTATAAAAGTCATGATAAGGTCTTTAAAAGAGACTATTCAAATTCATAAAGGACAGAGGATAGCCCAAATACTTTTACTTTCATATTTAAAGTTGCCTAATCCCACTTTGACTCAAAACAGAGAGGGAGGGTTTGGCACCACAGATACTGTAGCCTGGGTTCAGGAAATTACAGATGAAAGGCCTTTCAAAGACATCAAGGTCAATGGAAAACAAATAACAGGGCTCCTAGACACAGGGGCTGACAGATCCTGTATAGCTGGAAAGGATTGGCCTACGGCTTGGCCAGTACAAGAGACTTCTTCCTCCCTAATAGGATTGGGGATGGCTTCTAATGTAGCTCAGTCAGCTCAAAGACTCAAATGGGTGTGTGAAGGGCAACAAGGCCACTTCAAACCTTATGTTATCCCCAGCTTGCCTTTTTCTCTATGGGACAGAGACATCATGCAGGACATGAGTATACAAATAGGACAAATAGACTCCTCATCAAAGGAGCAAAATTTTTCATAGGGGCCACTGAGGAGCAGCTTTATGCTGACAAAATAACATGGAAAAATGATGACCCTGTATGGATTAATCAGTGGCCCCTAACTCAAGAAAAGATTCAAGCCATACAGGAATTAGTTTTAGAACAATTAAGTCAAGGAAGGATAGAAGAGACTACTAGTCCATGGAATACTCCAATTTTTGTAATAAAAAAGAAGTCAGAAAAGTGGAGATTATTACAAGATCTAAGGACAATTAATGAGACCATGCATGACATGGGAGCCCTTCAACCAGGCCTGCCCTCTCCTGTCGCAGTCCCACAGGGTAGATACATAATAATAATAGACTTACAGGATTGCTTTTTTACAATAAAATTGCAGCCAGAAGATTCCAAGAGATTTGCTTTCAGTGTCCCTTCAGCTAATTTTAAACAACCTTATAATAAATACCAATAGAAAGTGCTACCTCAGGGCATGAAAAACAGCCCTACCTTATGTCAACAATATGTAAAGAGGGCTATAAAAAAAGTTAGAGAAAAATATCCAGAGGCGTATATTATTCATTATATGGATGATATACTTATGGCCGATGAAACTAGAAAAAAGACAGAGAAAGTATTACAGGATATGATAGAACAATTAACAAAATTTGGGTTAATAATAGCTCCTGATAAAGTTCAACATGAACGGCCTTTAAATTATCTAGGAAAAGTGATTGGACATGACTATATTGTGTCCCAAAAAACACAAATTAGAATAGATAAACTAAAAACATTAAATGATTTTCAAAAATTATTAGGAAATATTAATTGGATTCGGCCTAGTTTAAGAATAACTACAGGACAATTAGATCCTTTGATGAAAATGTTAAATGGAGATCCTCACCCTAAATCTGCCAGGGAAATAACTCCTGCAGCCCTAGCCTGTATAAAATTGATAGAAGAAGCATTAAATACAGCTAAAATACAACAAATTAATATTACACAAACATGGTCCTTTATAATTCTGGCTACAAGCTTTACTCCCACAGGATGTTTTTGGCAGGATGGAATATTGGAATGGATCCATTATTCCCATAACCCTGGAAAAATAGTTGCTTCATATCCCTTCTTATGTGCTAATTTGATTTTAAAGGCTAGATTAAGAGCTAGAGAATTATTTGGCCAAGAGATACCTAACATTATTGTTCCCTATAATAAAAAACAATTAGATCATTTGATACAATTTGATGATGATTGGAAAATTGCTGTGCTAACTTATACAGGTAAAATAAGCTTTCATATGCCCCAACATCCTTTGTTACAATTTTATACTGAAACTCCTGTGATATTTCCAAAGGTTGTGGTTACAGAGCCTTTGGGAGGGGCATTAACTATTTTTACAGATGGATCTTCTAGTGAAAAGTCTGTGGTTTATTACAGTACAAGACCACCATTAATATCTTATGACCCAACTGTATCTGCACAACAGGCAGAACTTATTGCAGTTCTGCTAGCTTTTCAAAATTATTCAGAGGAGTTTAACCTTTACACAGACTCCCGTTATGTAGTTTCTTTGTTCCCTGCCATTGAAACAGCCTTAGTTACTGGTCAATCTAAAGTTAAAGAATACTTAGTACAATTACAACAACTATTACAACAAAGAACGGCAAAGGTGTTTGTGGGTCACATCAGGGGGCATAGCAATCTCCCTGGACCTTTGTCTCAAGGTAACAAGTTTGCTGACTTATTAACTAAGGGGAGCCATGTAATGTCAGCTTTAAAAAAAGCTCAGGAAAGTCATAAACTACATCATCAAAATGCTAATGCCTTAAAAAAGATGTTTCAAGTATCTCGAGAACAGGCAAGACAAATTGTCAGGGAATGTGAGGCATGCCCAAAAGTTTTTCATCCACAAAAAATGGGAGTCAATCCTCGAGGCTTAAAGCCTAGAGTGCTGTGGCAAATGGATGTTACCCATGTAACAGAGTTTGGGAAACTTGCCTTTGTCCATGTTAGTATAGATACTTATTCTCATGCCATGGTTGCTACAGCCCATTCTGGAGAGGCTGTAAAAGATGTTATTCAACATTTGCTTAAAGCCTTTGTGGACCTAGGAATTCCTAAGAAAATAAAGACAGACAATGGACCAGCATACACCTCCAAAGCTTTTGCTACATTCTGTGCACAATGGAAAATTGTGCACAAAACAGGGATTCCGTATAATCCACAAGGCCAAGCAATCATAGAACGGGCTCATCAAACCTTAAAAAATCAATTGACAAGAATTAGACGGGGAGGAGGGAAGCAATACTCCCCCCATTACACTCTTAACCATGCTTTGCTGGTCCTTAATCATTTCAATGCTGATGAGCAAGGAATAACTCCGATGATGAGACATTGGGGCATGGAAAAAATTACAACTCTTCCTTCAGTAAAATGGAAGGATCTACTCACTGGAATCTGGCGTGGGCCAGACGTCCTGTTAACATCTGGGAGAGGCTATGCTTGTGTTTTCCCACAGGATGCAAAATCCCCCATTTGGGTCCCAGACAGACTCATCCGGCCCTTCTCGGGCCCAAAAGAGAGTCAGGAGGAAAGTGAAAATACATCGGGAGAAAAAACTGGTGCAAAAGATGAAGACTTTCTCTCTATCACCACCACAGGCTGATTCTACAAACATCGTTGCACCACCTACGTGGGAACAGATCCAGAAGTTGTGCGAGGAAGCTCGACACACTGTTGAGGCCACCGGAAATCAACCCAATCCGAAAAACATGTTTTTAGCCATGCTTGCTCTTGTTTCTTTACAGGTGAAGTACACTTTTTGTACAATGTATTGGGCATATGTTCCTAACCCACCTTTGCTTCATCCCGTGGGCTGGACTCACCCATCTAACATAAAAGTGCTAATAAATGATACCTCTATACTAGGGGGCATTCCAGTGGGGTCGGAGGAGCCTATGACCTCCACGTATCTAGATTATGAGGGAAGATCTGATGTCACCCCTATATGCTTGGCTTTAAAAGGCCGTGCTCCTTTTGCTTGCTTGCCTGTTAACTACAGGACCCTTTATACTGATACACCTGATAAGACTAATACTGCTTCTAGCAGTAAGAGGGTGATGTGGGAATTGAGTTTTCAAACGCTTGGGTATGCTAATTACAATGAGACCTTTGACAAAGATAACAATGTTAGCATGCCTTTTCCAAATTGTTTAACAACTTACCAAGATAAAGATCAATTTTAAAACAGCAAAACAAAAAAAGAACTTCCAACATGGTTGGATTGTGGATTTCCCCATTCTGCCTCTGTACATTGGCCTAGGGGCACTACAGATTTGGTATTTGATTTTTCAATTGCCAACCCAACTCATGACTATAAAAAATATTTGAAAGAAAATGAGGGTGTGAAATTCACAGGCTATAGAGCTCCGGTTGATTCGGAACCGGTAAGGCGTTGGTTCACACCTGGGTTTGTCACCCCCATGTGGGTTGCTAAATCTAGTCATTATGGAACCATCGTTACCCATAGAAATTTGTTTAGATTTGCTGCAGCTACAAATATGGTATTGCTAAAAAAGCCCAAAGCTAGCCTACCAGAGTCAATTGCATTAAGAGCTTGTTTGTCTTATCCATATGCAGCTCTAATTGGAAGTGAAGAGAAGATTAACATTACACATATGGAAAATTCCTTTTTAATT
Organism: Dipodomys merriami; assembly: GCF_024711535.1. Classification (NCBI taxonomy): domain Eukaryota; kingdom Metazoa; phylum Chordata; class Mammalia; order Rodentia; family Heteromyidae; genus Dipodomys; species Dipodomys merriami. The sequence continues at coordinate 131,389 of NW_027206338.1, read as the reverse complement.
CAATGTTACTCTTGTCAGCTGACTAACTGTATTGATGCTTCCTTAGATAAAGAATTTTCAGTAGTAATTATTGTAAAAAGACCTGAGTATGTAATGCTTCCTGTAAATTTACATGATGATCCTTGGTTTGATAATTCTGCTTTACAAACACTTCGTGTTCTGTATAAATTAATAAGACCAAAAAGATTTGTTGCAGCATTGATTTTTGGAATTGCTTCCCTTATAGCATTGGTAACTTCACTTGCTGTATCCACCACTGCGCTAGTACAACAAGTGCACTCGGCGCATTTTGTTAATGAGTTAAATAAGAATGTTTCTCTAGCATTAACAGAACAGCAGATCATTGATCAAAAATTAGACAACAAACTAGAGGTCTTGGAGGAAGTAGTTTTAAAGTTAGGGACTGAAGTTAATAATCTTAAAACCCAGCTGGCCACTAGGTGTCATCAGTCATTTAAGTATATTTGTGTTTCCCCATTGCCTTATAATGACAGCTTAGATTGAGAAGCTACCAAAGTACATTTACAAGGAATCTGGAAGGACAATAGCTTAACTCATGATATAGGACAGCTACAAAAAGACATCTCAGCCCTTAGTCAAGCTCATTTGGAAACTACAGAGATAAATTCTTTAGCAGAAGACTTACAAAAAGGATTAAAGAGTCTTAATCCTTTAGATTGGTGGCACTATTTGGTTACATTTGGAGTCATAACACTAATTGTTATATGTATTCTTGTTGTCTTTCCAGTCCTCTTTAAACTAGTCTTCCGCTCCATCTCCTCTATACGAGATAAAATTTTCTGGCACATTTAAAAAAAAAAAAAAAAAAAAAAAAAAAAAAAAAAAAAAAGGGGGCAAATGCCACGCCGACCCCAGTAGAGTCTGCTTAACATGGAAAACCATCTATCAAACCATGATAGGGGCCTCGAGACCTATCTCTGAGTTTTGGGACTTCACCGAAGTCTACCTCAGAGAATGGGGCTTTACAAAAACCTATCTCCAAGTTTTGGGACTTCACCAAAGTCTACCTCGGAGATTAGGGCTTCTAAGAGGCCTACTCCTGAAAAAAGGCTAAAAAAACCCCTGAAAAAAGATGTGTCTCCGCCTTTCTTCACTGTATAAGAGTGCCTATTAATCTTTTACTGCTCCTACTGCTCTCTGTGTACTTGCTCATTGTCAACGTTCCCTTATTCAAAGCTCCTTCTTAAAAATGTTGACGACTCCAATAACTGATGAGTGTCTTAAAAATATGACTAACTCACCAGAGTTAAGTGCTAACCTAAAACCCCTCTTTTGGAGGCTAGGAAACAAGTTATAAATAAATATAAAAGTATTGGAAAAAGTCACTTCAACAGAGGGAATTATTTGTAAAAAACTATAAGCTCAACTAAAACAAAAAGAATGTATGGCAATTGCTGAGATAATTATTTAGGAGAGAAAATTTCCTGCTATTTACTAAGAGAATTGCTAGGTCTCCTTAAAGTTTACTATTAAAAAAGAAACAAAAAAGATCTTATAGAAAAGTTAAGACCTCTATAAAAATAGGTAATGGTTAATTGGTGACAAACATCGAGACCCAAACCCATTGTATTCCTTAGAGATAAGCCGGAAACAAATGCCTATCAGGTGCCCAGCTGGTGACCACCCAAAAAAAAAGCCATGCAACAAGATTGTGTAACCTTTTGCCCTTTCTCATGGAGACTTCTGTTATAAAAGTTTGCTATCCTCTACATTAAATCACACTCAGCATTCACTCCTCTTGTGTGTGAGTTGTCTGTTTGTCATATCCCCACCTATTCCAGGTTCCTCCCTTAGGTGTCCTCCGTCGTCCCGACAGAACCCGGTCCGCGGCAAATCATTACATTTTGATGGCCAGGAAAATGCATAATGGCAATATTTTCTGGTTCCCATAAGGCCCGGATGAGGCTTAAAATTTCTTTTTCGTTTATAATAACCTTTGCCTCAGCTGTCAACAGCCCCCTCTCTTGGTAAATGGCTCCATGGACATGTACAGTGGCAAAAGCATACCGACTGTCCGTGTAAATGTTTAGTCTCTTCCCTTTTCCCATCTGTAGGGCTTTTGTTAGTGTCACTAGTTCTTCTCTTTGTGCAGACCTTTCCTGGGAGCGTGCTTCTACCCACACTATATCAGTGTCCGTGGTGATTGCTGCACCAGCGTACCTTTTTCCCTCTCAAATGAAACTGCTGCCATCTGTGAACCAGGTATGCTCAGCATGCGATAGTGGCAAGTCCAACCAGTCTAGCCTCTTTTCTTCAGCCTGGTCGCTCTTTTCACACTCAATTTCATGTTCTTTGTCCTTCCATTCCTGTCTTTGCTACTGTCTCTCTCTTATTGTAAACCCTTTCCACTGCAGCTACTAGATCCCTTATAGACTTTTCACTAAGTCTGTCTAGAGCCTGCAACTTTTGCTTTATGTCTGGTGCAGCTTGATTTATATAGGCAAACATAATCATCTGAGCCGACTCCTGTGTCTCAAGATCATATCGGTATATTGACTAAAAGCTTCCATGAGCCACTCAAGATATGCTGCCAGACTTTCACTTCCTCCCTGTCTAACATTATAATCTTTGGCCATATTAGTAGGTTGGCAAGCTGCCACCTTGAGACATGCCAACAGAGCCTGGCGATAGACGAGGAGTCGCTCCCTACTTTCAACTGTATTGTTGTCTCAATTGTTGGTTGGATCTCAGGAAAATAGGCAGTGATCAGGGCAGGATCCATGATAGGTGCCCCTGTGGGGCCAGGGATATGTTCCGGGCTGCCTCTTGGATATAATCTCTCTCTTCGGTGGTAAAAAGGACCTGTAAAAGCTGACTAAAATCATCCCAAGTGGGCTGATGAGTAAAGAGAATAATTTCAAGCAAACAAATTACATCCTGGTGTTTCTCAGAAAAGAGGACATTTTGGGTGTGCCAATTGTGTAGATCACTGGTAGAAAATGGCCAATATTGGAGTTGCTGTTGACCATCTGCATCCACAGGACCTATGGTGCTTATGGGAAAAACAGCTGCATTAGAAGGGGGGTTGATGCCACTTTGTCATGGAGTGACTGGCCACTCAGAAACTTTAAGGGCAGGTGCCGAGTGTTTTATAGCTCCCTCCTCCTCTTGACTATTCTCAGGTTCTGCAAAAGGAACCTGGAAAGGAGAGAATGGGGGAGGAAACATTTCTTCTTCCAAGTTATCTCCCTGAAAAACCGGGGGGTACCTTTTCTTTCCCTCTGTCTCAGTTACTTTTTGTAAGTCTAGGAAGCTAGATGGAGTGGTGCCTATAGTTTCCAGTCCCGTCAGTCGTACAGTCCAAAAAACAATAAACAGCACAAACAAAACACAGGCAGGCCTGACAGTTACAAAAAAGGGCTTACAAAGTGGAGATCTCCCAAATTGGTCCACTGACTACAGTCATGGTGGGGTTCCACACCCAGGCCACACAGCAGAAAGAGCAGAGCCACAGTGGGCGAGTTGGGCCTCTGTTAGGAGGCCCTCTTGGTCAGTTCCAGCCCAACACTGAACCGACCCCCACCCCACAATTCACACAGCAGTGTTCCAAGGACTGCCCCCCCAACCCCACACAGCGGGGTTCCAAGGACCCCTGCCCCACAAGAGGATCTTGGACATCTCCCAGTTCCTCCAGGATTGTGGTGCAAGCGCATCTGCCTCAACAACCCTTTACAAATAGGAGTGGCCATCCTCACAAAGGAAAACGAAAGTAAAACAGACAAATGACAGGACAAGACAAATTAACAAAGACAGCTCTGTATTTCCTTTGGAGTCTGAGATCTCAGGGGTCTTTGGGGGGATCCCGGACAAGCCCTCACTAATATGTTATACCCAGGTCTCAGGATCCACGCCAAGAAGACCATCGAGAGTTAGACTTTACAGCTGTTTTAAGGTTTTATTTAAACGGGCTGCAGCTTGGGTCTCATCCTATACTCCAACACAGCGGAGCCTAGGAGGAGAACCCCGAGCTCAAGTTTTGCAGGGTTTATAAAGGCACACAACCAACCAGGTGTTTGGATTACCACCACGTGCTGCTCTGCTAGAAACAAGCAACAACTGGTCACTGCCTCAAAACTTTAACCCTTCACATGAAGATGCTACTAGTGTGTTCTAGACACTTAACGTTGGAGACACAAAACACTCATAATTATTAGATCATTTTATAGGCAAAGGGAGCAATGCAGACTGTATGAGAATCACTCCAGCTTTCAGTCCTTATATCCTGAGACAGTAAATTCACAGCAGCTCAATGCTAAGTTACAGAACTGGCATGTACTGTGGATATTTGCTCCCAAATCCGGTGACACTCATTTTTCACTTTTAGCCTCAAACCTGTGACCAGAGGGGAAGATGAGGAGAGAAAATCCTTCTAAGGGAAAGCAGTTATAAATAACATTGGATAGTTTGCTTATAAATTAAAACCTTGACTTCTTAACAGAAGTCAGATTGTCCAGATTAAAAAATGAAGAAGAGAAGAAATAAGGTGCCAGTGGCTGCTGTCTGTAATCCCAGGACCTCAGGAGGCTGAGATGTAGAGAAACTTAGTTTGAATCCAGCCAGTATTGGAAAGTCCATGACACAGTTATTTCTAAGAGATCACAGAAATACCCAGAAGTGGTGCTGTTACTCAAGCTTAATGCAGTACCCTTGAGCCAAAGGAGCCCAGGGACCATGAATAGGATCATATTTCCACCCCAGGACCTGCCCCCTCAAAAAGAGCCTGTACTCCGATGTCTTTGTTTATGCATTGTATTCTTATAGGTGAAATTCCCGAGTAGCTATACTGAATGGCACCAAACTAGGAAATTTGTATTCAGTACAATGAGTTCATAACAGAGAGACTTCTTTCCAGATAGTGCATGATCCGGGGCTCCCCTCACTGAAACCTGAGGGTTTCTCTGCATCACAGGCCTGCTGGAGGAAGTCTCTCTCATTGTCTGGACAGGCACACAAAAGTCCTCACTCCTGTACAGCTGGGTAACAAACAACTCCATCTGGGCCAGTTAGTGAGGATGAGTGTGAGTGGGCTCTGAAGGTCAGGAAAAAATGGCCTCTTTGTACCCTTAGCTATCTCTCTCCCCAGTGCTCTGTTTTAACAGGAGACCTTCATTTGTGCCACCTCTCATGGCAGGCCAAGTTCTGTGCACTTATCCTGCCTTTATGAGACTATATTCTGTTGTTCACTTACATTGCTCAATATAATTCAGGAGTCATTCAGGCAGACAACTAAGGCACTCAACATAATGAAATTATTCATTGCAAGCAATGTTGAGCCTATGATGCCTTTCCTATGTTTCCGGAAGCTTGGGAAATCCAAGCACATGTTGGATATCACAAAGCTTCCTGTCATCTAGGACTTGTGAAGCTCATCAGGTTTTGAAACCTTTGACTTCTCCTAGCTGGTCCCTGGATGGCCAGGTTTTGGGGTTGAACATAAGGCCTGAGTGCTGATCATGAGCTCAGTGCAGAAGCCCAGTGCTTTCCCATTTTGTGTAACAACATCTCTTCTGGTCTGTGAGTATATGTGTGGGTGTGTATGTGTATACACCACGGTGTGTGTGTGCGTGGGTGGGTGTGTGCGTGCACACATATACATGGGTCCTGAAGATTGACCTCAGCACCTGAGGACTGTACCTAGTTTCTCTTGTACAATAATATCCCTCTCCCACTTGAGCCACAGAGCCACTTCAGGCTTTGTCCTAGTCATATGGTCCTGAGAAATGAAGCCCACAATTTTATATATGCAAAATATTCTACCACTATGGCACATTCCAAGCCATGTATTTCAGCTTTGTTAGTTTATTTCTGTCTTTTTTATTGTTGTTGTTGTCAATTGAAGGAGTTGAAGTCTTGGTGTGGGTGCTGTCCCAGACCCCTTCAGCTCAAGTCTTGTGCTCTACCACTTGAGCCACAGAGCTACTTCCGGTTTTCTTGTGGTTCATTGGTGCTAAGTTCTCAAGGACTTTCCTGCCTAGGCTAGCTTTGAACCATGATCCTCAGATCTCAGCCTCCTGAGTAGGTAGGATAACCAACATGAGCTCAAGCACCCAGCTTCCCCTTCAGGTTCTTAGTAGTGAATTGGAGATAATAGTCTCACAGTACCTTTTGTGTCTGAGATAGTTTGGAACCCAGATCTTTAGAACTCACCTTCCTGAGAAGGCAGGATGACAGACTTCAGCTACTGACCCCTTGGCCATAGCCTCTGCTGCAAGGGGGTCCAAGGCTCCACGTGGTGGAGTGCTAGCCATGAGCCCAAGAGATAAGGGTCAGTGCCTCAGCCCCGAGTTCAAGGTTCATGACCAAGAAAAAACCAAACCAAACCATTGTCAGCTGTAGACAACTCATGAGTCTTCAGTAATACATAATTTTGTCCCTGACATAGGGGCCTATCTGAGCCTCAATATTCTTGTCTGTATAATCATCTAAGTTGTGGAGCTCTTACATAGACAAGATGTAAGAATGCACCCGGTTAAGGACATAGCACATGGCACTCTTTGCACCACTCAGCAAACAACATCCTGTGAAAGATTCAGCACCCAGCACCCAACGCAGGACTCAGCACTCTGCATCCTGTGAAAGACTCAGCACATAGCACCCTGTGCAGGACTCAGAATTGAGCACCCAGTGGAGGACTCAGCACATAGCTCCATTCCACAAGCTGTCATTAGAATTAGGGTGCTTTCATCAGTATCACCATTCTTTGAGGAAAATTTACAAACCATAAAAGTTCACATTTAATGGTTTAGTGGGGTGTTTTTCTGGGGAGAGGGGGTTAGCCATGGGGCTTGAACTCAAAGCTGTACCACTTGGAGCCACATTTTGAGGTGTCTCTCAGACTTCCTGCCAGGACTGGGTTTTAAAGCCCCTGAGCAGCTAGTATAATGGGCATAAGCCAGGATGACATGGGTAACCCGTGGAGCAGGGTTGCAGCAGTTTACATGTGACTAAGTCAGGTTAGGTGGCAGCTGTCAGCACCAGACTCCTAGCTTGTTCTGTAATGTGGTATTTGAAGTTCTGTCCTTCTATAGAATATCCTACCTTTTTGGCATCATACCTGGGGCTTGAGTAAGACCTTAGACACAGTTCCTAAACGTTTGTGCTCAAGGCTAGCACTCGATTGAAAGACAGCAGAACTTCTGAGTTTTCTCTTTTGTGGCACTGAGGAATCGAACCCAGGGCTTCGTGCTTACTATGAAAGTACTCAACCACCGAGCCTCAGGAGTGAACGAGGTATAAATAGATAGAGACTGCTGTATATAAATATTATATACACAAAAAGAGATTTCTGCATAATATTAAATTATAGATAATATTGCTACCAATATTTAGGTATTAAATTATGTCTCCATTTAATGAAGTGTCCCAGTTAACAATTAATAAAGCATTAATTAATAATTACTCAATATCCCATAACTGTTTATCATATATATACATATATCCATACATAAAATTTGATATTTCATAGAATGAGAACAATGTCTATATATTATTAAATTATGCATCATGTGTTACTCCCAATTATTAGTTGTTTAATTATGTCACCTTGTAATTTTTATTTTGTTAATGCTTAATAAAATATTAATTAAACTTAGTGCACATCCTACACTTATTGCATGTAATGTTATCCTAGAATCATTCACTACTAATTAAATCTGTTTATCATTTACTGTAGTAGTAACTCTTCTACCTATGATGTTTTCTACCTTTATTACATCCTATTACATAACATATAGATTTGCATCCAAATTATACATCCTACCTGACACTGAGCAGGAAAACATGTGTCGTGCTCAGCTTCTCACTCCAAGATTACATTTTTGGAAGTGCTGGGATCTAAAATCAGGGCAAAGAAGGCTCAGTTCATGAATGGGTGACTGCCAGCACAGCAGCCCCTAGCCAATTCAGCTGCCTGGCAGTGCCCAGGCCCTGAGATTGAGCCCTGTATGTTGACTCCAAATTGTGCTTAGAGTAGTTACTCATTTTATTTTTTATTCATTTACCATTTATTTTATTGACTGCTATAACACATGGAATATCTACTACATTTATTACATAAGATATAGAATTGCCTATGTATGAAACTTCACACCTGACACCCAGGAGTTTCACAGAAAAAGAAAACATGTGTCACCCTGTGTCCTACTGCATGATTCAATTTTTGTTAGTGCTGGCATCTGAACTCACAGCCTACAGGGCCCAATTCATGAATGGGTGAGTGTCAGTATGCCAGTCTGGGGCATATGGAGCCTACAAGCAGTTCCCAGCACCTGAGATTTAGCCCCAGGGGTTGACAAAACAAGAACAGATGGACATGCAGATGGTAGTACACAAATAAATATAGATCTTTATAGAGTACCAGAGATGTCTATATATTATTTAGTTATATAGGCTACATTCCTACCAATTCTTGGGTATTTATTATGCCTCCATGTAATTAATATTACTGTTTTCATCCTTAATGAATTATTAATTATATCGACCACTGTCCCGACCACTGTCACAAAACAAGAAGTGTCCCTGTGGCTCAAGTGGTAGAGTGCAAGCCTTGAGAAAAAGAGCTCAGGGACAATGATCATGGACAACAACAACAAGGACAGGCATTGCATGTTGGCTTTGCGATTGACATGTGCCAAATATTGGAAATTTCAAGACTGCCAAGATAAAGCAGTACCTCCTTTAGTCCCATGCTCTTCTATCTTGTCCAATCCCTGTCCTTGTCCGTGCTTCAGGTCAAGATGGCTCTAGCTTGACGGCAAGGCTCCAAGGACAAGGATCCCAGACCAATTGCCCTGGCTCCTTCCTCCCTGCTCACACTGCTGATTCTGTTCTTTGCCATAGACGTTCTTCCTGAAATCCATCCATGAGATCATTGACACCAACACAGTGGTGAATAGTGGGTCCAGCCTAACTCAGGGAAGTCAGAGGTGGAAGGCAGGCTGGGACTAGGCTTCAACTTTGGGTGTGGGCTGAAGCCAGGGCTGACATTTATTTCACTCTGAGCCTTGCAGGGGTAGGGAGACAGTGTAGACACAACATTGAGTAAGGTAAGATGGGAATCTGTAGCACCACTTGTGTGGGGGAGGCTGTGGCACTCAGGGGGACACTGTTCTTGGTACTCCTCTTTCAGACGTCCCTCTCCCTCTCTCATCCCTCAATAATAAAAGAGAAACTTTAAATAAGGGTGTCAAAGAAGGGGCAGGGAAGTATTTCCTTGTGAACCAGACTTGTGCTTCATATTCATCCTAGCCCCTAAATCCTATTTATCTGAGGATTGGACATATGGGTTTGGGGGAGGGGGATCATCCTAGCTGAGAATGTGGCTCAGTGATAGAACAGTCGCCTAGCAAGTCTGAAGCCCTGGGTTTGATTCCACAAAGATAAAGCTGGAAGGGGAGGTGGGGCTCAACTTGTAGACGACAAGTCTTGATCAAATAGAGCTCAAGGACAGTGGCCAGGCCCTGAGTTCAAGCCCCATAACTGGAAGAACAAATCCTTGTGGAGGCTTTATTTTCCCTTTGGAAACAATTTATGCTTTGTGATAAGCATAACATGGGCCTCTTCCCTGGCCACCAATAGGCCATTAGATGTCCCTGGAATTTGGGCCTCCTCCCAGCAGCCTCTGCTCTACTCGGCCCACAGGTTACCCTTCCTATCACCAGGCAGATGGAGGCCTAGAGAATCCCACCTGGCCACCTAGTTCTGGTGGCTGCTGAGGATTTGGGAACTCAGTATGTCACAAAGGGAGTCATCATCTCCATCAGTCTACAGAGAAAAGGGATGGAGCACTGCAAGCCTGAGTGCACCAGCTGTGGGTGGTTCTGGATGTGGGGATCTGCAGCAGAACATGCTCTGTGGGGGAGTCCTGTATGGGGCAGCGAACCCTTACTTCTCCTCTTGCAGTTTCTACACTATCCTGAAGTAGCAATTCTTCAAAACCTTTTTGTGCCTTCCTCATTTTGCCCACACAGGAGCCTGACTCCTCTGAAGAAGCTGGACTGGTGGGGAGCTCAGCCTGTGTCAGTATCTGGAGCCCCGTGTAGGAGTGACAGCAACTCTTGCAGCTATCTACTCTTCATCGTCTCCTGGGACAACTGGCACATGCACTCGGCTTTCTCCTGACACAGCTGATCCAGAATGAACATCTGTCCTTTACATGCCAAGAGGGATTCCTGGATGGTGTGGATATGTGCCGACAGCTGGTTGCATGGATGGTGGAGCTCATCTGCAGGACTCTGGAAGTCCGCCTCATCAGGCAGGCTGCGGATGAACCAGATTTTCTTCTCGGATGCCCACATGTCCCATTTCTCATTCTCTCATGTGTTGTGGTGGCAGCTGGGACCCGTGGCTCCAGCTCTATCTGGTACTGAGCTGTCCGGGGAAGAGGGAATACCTGCAGCAGTCCGGCAGGAGTTTCCCCCTGTGGATCTCAGCCTCCGAGAGTGCTAACAGAACCACATCCCTCTCAGTTTGGGGGACATCTCCATCCTCTGCCATGGGCACATCGAGGAGAGTCGCTTCCTCAGCTTTTGCTTCTCCAGGGTTCACAGCTTCCCCTTCCCCAGGGATAGCCAGGAAGCTCAGCTGGGCCTGCAGGCACTCCTCCTGTGGACTGGTCACGTCCAGGCACTTGAAACTGTCCTGCCATTTTGGGGGCACCACCTAGTCCCTCCATTTAGTCGGACCCTGCACTTGTTTCAGCTGCTCCAACGGCTGGGTCTGCTTCTGCAGGTGCTACTGCAGGACCTACTACTTGGAGCAAAGCTGCTCATTTGAAGTAATGTGCTGCTCGCAGGTGGCTCTGAGCTACTGCAGCTAGGCCAGGGACTGCTCCTGCTGCCCCTGCAGCCCCCGAGCTGCTTGGCTCTCTCAGCCACCTCTTTCCATTCCTCTGTCTTCTCCTCTGAGCAGTCCAGCTGTTCCCGCAGATGTTTCTTCACCTGCTGCATTGAGTCCACGATGCTGGTGAGATCCTCCTTCTCACTGCTCACCCTGCAGAGAGCATCCCGCAGCAAGGTCAGCTGTTCCTCCAGCTGTGGGTTGCACACACATGCATATCGTGGGGTCTCGGGGATCTCCTACCGATCTTTGGTTTTCTCCTCTAGTCTTCCCAGTTGCTCCTGCTGCTCTGCAATCTGGAGATGGAGCCTATGATTTTCCTGGACCTAGATGTGAAGTTGTTTCTCCAGGTTTTTCAACCCCATCTGCGTGCAGTAGGCATGGGCCTGCAATTTCTGTTCCTCCCGAGATGGACCCTTGGGGGGCCATGGCTCTGCCAGCTTCGTTCTCAGTTCCCCCAACTATTCTCTAGGTGCAGCACCTACCTTGATCCTCACTCCTTCTCCTCTGTCAGTTGGTTTACCTGCTCAGTCAGCCACCAGGCCTCCTCCTTCGGCATGGACCTCTCAATGCTCAGGTTCTGGGAGAAGGTGTCTGTCTCCAGATTTGCTGTGGTCACCATTCAGCTCAGGTTGTCCTGTAGCCTCTTTAGTACATCACACCTCTGCAGCACTTGTCGGAACTTGCAGATTCTGTTCTTCCTGTTGCTCCTCTATGTCCAGAGTGCTTCCAGCTTCTCCAAAAACTCTGTGTTCACTTGCTCCAGGTCATAGAAGCTTCTGGTCTTTTCCTTGAGCTGAAGTGTTACATCCTTCAGCTGTTCAAACAACATTTCAGTATCCTTCTGTAAGTAGTAACCACAGAAGCCACCATCTCCAGCTCCCCCATGCACTCCTCTGCAGCCTGTAGGCAGCTGGTGAGAGCTTCGTGCTTCATTTCTCTGTCATCAGCCGCGAGCTGCATGTGGGCTGGTGCCAATTGTAAATCACTTTCTGCTAAAACTAACCACTGTATGGGTAGCTTGTGGATGTCTAGCTCTGTTCTCGGCGCTTTGTGCACTTGGGCTACCTTCTTCTCTTTCGCTTGTCAATCCTGCAGGTCTTTCTTTTCCTGCTTCAGTGGTTGGATCTTGGCACAGAGCACCTGGTTTCTTCTTTTGCTGCAGTACAGGGAAGGCACCACATGTCGGTAGCACCTCTGCAGATTATTGGTGGTATCTGGACCCTTGACACTCTGGACCCTGGTGGCTGTGACTGTGTCCAAAGGCAGGGGAGGCCTGTGGTAAGCATCACCTTTGGCCAGACCCTCCGTTGAATCACCCTCCCCAGTGGTGTTTGTGTTTGGAATGCTTCCCTTTTTTGTATTCTTTGTTTTCTTGAATGTTGAAGGACTGATGTGAGGATTCTTCTGCTGGTGTTCTGGCAATAGATTGTTGCCCGCAGCTCTGTCTCAGAGACTTGTTGTTTCAAACATCTGAGCGCTTGGATGGGAAAGATGGGCTGGCCACATTCCCATGCTCTGGGAAATCCTCTATTCTCCCACTCACTGACTAGGTTGCCAATTTCCTATTGTACTCCAAATTCGCCTCGAGACTCTTGCTTACCACTCAGATACCTCTACCTTCCGCAACTTCTGGTAGTGGTGTCAACCAACAGACAGCCGGATGGCTACACAGATTGTTGTGTATGTCTGTTTGTTGCCAGTCCCGGATATTGAACTCAGTACCTAGGCACAGTTCGTGAGCTGCTTTTGCTCAAAGATACCCCTCTACCACTGGAGCCACATGGCTCTACTTCTGGATTTGTTGACACTGAAGTTGGACAGGCGTCTCAAGTACTTTCCAGCTTAGGGTGACTTTAACCATGAATCTCCTTTCACAGCTTTGTAAGTATCATGGAGGACTGTTGAGAGCCACTGGTGCCTACTTAATCATTGGTCTTGCTGATATTCTTGGACAGACCAGTGAATTCCCTATCTTTGGGTTTAAGTGGTGGGAGCTGGAGCCCACAATTCGAATACTGGTCCTGCCAACTCCAAATGGCAGGAAATGCTAAGAAATATTTTTTTTCCTAGAAAAGGTGCGATATAAATCTTTGTTTTTTTAATTTTAATTTTAATTTTTTGTGAACATACTGTAGAGAGGGGTTAAAATTACATGGGCAAGATAATGAGTACATTTCTTATAACGAATTGCAGCCTCCTCCTTTGTTTACCCTTCACATCCCTTCCCAGCCTTTCCACCACCCCCACTGCCAATACTCCCCATCTCCCCCTCACCAAATTGTAAAGTTCATTTTCAACATGACAACTTGTACTTCTCATTGTTGCAACAAGTCCACCTGTATCCTTAAACAATTTGGTTTTCCCCATCTCCTCCAGAAATTATACCTACATAAAATATAGTGAAAGCAGGGGTTATAGTGTGGGGGAGGGACATACAAAGAAACAAAGAAATAATCTTATAAATGTGTTAGAAACAAATGCATGAAAGAAAAAAAACATTAAAATACATATCTAAGGGTTCATTTTCCTAACATCAAATTATTTAACCTTTTCTGCTTGACTCATACATATACTAGATATTACAAATAAGGTAAACCATGGTAACTATGTTTCTTTGGGCTTGGCTTACTTCATTTAATATAATTTTTTCCAAGTCTTTCCATTTCCTAACAAATGGGGAAATGTCATTCTTTCTTATGGAGGCATAGAATTCCATTGTGTATATATACCACATTTTCTGAATCTTTTCATCTACTGAGGGGCATCAGGGTTGGTTCCATATCTTAGCTGTGGTAAATAATGCTGCAATACACACAGTTGTGCTGGTAGATTTAGTGTGGTCTTGTTTGCAAACATTTGGGTAAATGCCCAAAACTGGGATTGCTGGGTCGTAGGGGAGCTCTATGTGAAGTCTTTTGAGGAACCCCCATACTGCTTTCCAAAGTGGTTGAACAAGTTTACATTCCCACCAACAATGCAGTAAGGTTTCCTTCTGTCCACATCCCCTCCAGCATTTGCTGTTTATAGAGATCTTGATTTTTTTCATTCTAACTGGGGTGAGGTGGTATCTCAATGTTGATTTGATTTGCATTTCTTTTATGGCTAGGGAGGTTGAGCATTTCTTCGTGTGTCTATTGGCCAACCTTTTTTCTTCTTCAGAGAAGTTTCTCTTTAAGTCTTTAGCCCACTTATTTATTGGGCAGTGGTTTCTTTGAGGATTTGTTGTTGGGGGATTTAATTTTTTGAGTTCCAAGTATATTTTAGATATGAGACCCTTGTTTGTTGTATGGCTAGTGAAGATCTTCTCCCAATCCGTAGGCTTTTTATTGATTTTACTAGCTATGTCATTTGCCATGCAGAAGCTCTGAAACTTCATACAATCCCATTTGCCCAACTTTTCTTTTATTTGTTGTGTTTCTGGGTCTCTATTAAGAAAATTTCGCCCTGGGCCAAGGAGACCTAGGTTTTCTTCTATTCCATTCTCTAATGTTTTCAGAGTGTCTTCTTTGACTCCGAGGTCTTTCTTCCATTTGGAGTTGATTCTGGTACAAGGTGATATATAAGGATCTAGCTATAGTTTTCTACAAATAGTTAAGCAATTTTACCAGCACCATTTACTGAAGAGGCTGTCTTTCTTCCATTCTACTTTTTTAGCACCCTTATCGAAGATTAGATGGATATAAGTCTGTAGGTTCATTTCGGGGTTTTCAAATCTATTCCATTGGTCTTGAGGTCAGTTCTTATGCGAGTACCAAGCTGTTTTGATTACTATGGCTTTATAGTAGAGTTTGAAATTTGATATTGATATTCCTCCAGCAGTGTTCTTGCCATTGAGTGGCATTTTAGCTATTCGGGGTCTTTAATTGATCCATATGAATTTTTGGATTGCCTCTTCTATTACCTTGAAGAATGGAATTTTGATAGGTATCACATTGAATTTGTAGATAGCCTTGGGAAGTATGACCATTTTCATGATGTTGATCTTTCTAATCCAGGAGCATGGGAGTTTTTTTTTTTTACCACTTTTTAAGTTCTGATTTGATTTCCTTTTAAAGTTTTCATCATAGAGGTCCTTCACTTCTTTGGTTAAGTTAATTCTTATGTATTTTATTTTTTGGGGGGCTATTACAAATGGAGTTGCTTTCCTAATTTCAGCCCCACTTTTCTCATTGTTGTCATACAGAAAAGCCATTGATTTTGGGGGGTTAATTTTATACCCTGCTACTTTGCCAAAGTTTTGAATCAGCTTGAGTAATTTGGGAGTGGAGTCTATGGGATTCTTTAAATACATGATCATGTCATCTGCAAAGAGGGAGAGTTTTATTTCTTCTTTCCCTATTTGGATCCCCTTTATGTTTGCATCTTGTTTTATTGCTGTAGGTAGGCATTCTAATACTATATTGAAGAGAATTGGAGAGAGGGATATCCTTGTCTTGTTCCTGAGTTTAGATGAAATGGTTTTAGTTTTTCAACATTAATTATAATACTGGCTGTAGGTTTGTCATATACAGCCTTTATTGTATTGAGGATTGTTCCATGGATTCTTAATTTTTCCAAAACTTTCATCATAAAGGGGTGTTGGATCTTGTCTTATACTTTTTCTGCATCTATTGAGATAACCATGTGGTTCTTATTCTGATGCTGCTGGCTAAAATATTCGGTAGATGTCTGTTAAATCTAGTTGATCTATGCAGCTGGTCAGATCTGCAGCTATGTGGGATTTGAGGGAAAGTAGTGTTTCTTGGATAAATTTGAGTGCTCCATTGTTTGGGGAATAGATATTTAGAATGGTAATATCCTGCTGAAGGAGAGATCCCTTAATTAGTATGCTCCTGAAGGCAGCAGATAGAAAGATCTTTTTTTTTTAATCCACTAGACAGTCTATGTGGCTTAATTGGAGAGTTAATTCCGTTAATGTTAATCGATAGGATTGAGTGGTATTTGGGAGTTCCTGCCATGTTTTCCACCTTCTTGGGGGTTTTGAAAACTGGGTTCTTCCTATGGTTCTTGGATTCTCAGTTTGGTTGCAGTTTCTTGGTCTTTATTGTGGTCTTGTTTGTTTTCTATATGCAGGACATCTTTAAGAATCTTTTGTAGGGCTGGTTTGGTGGAGATGTATTGCTTCAATGTTTCTTGGCTATGGAAATTTTTTATTTGGCCTTCACTTATGAAGGAGAGTTTAGCTGGGTACAGTATCCTTGCTTGATAGTTGTTTGATTTTAGGGCATGGCCTACATCATATCAGACTCTTGTTGGATTGTCTCTGCTGAGAAATGTGAGGTGATTCTAATTGGTTTCCCTTTATTGGTGATTAATCTTTTCTCCTTGACAGCTTTAATGATCTTTTCCTTGGTCTGAATTGATCCTGTGTGGATTATAATGTGGTGTTGGGATGTCCTATTCTAGTCTGGTCTATTTGGAATTCTAAAAGCTTTTTGTATCTGAATAGGCCTATCTTTTTTCATGTTTGGGAAGTTCTCTTCCAGGATCCAGTTAAACAAGTTTCCTAGACAATTAACTTCTGTTTCTAGGTTCTCCTCTGCACCCATTATCCTTAGATTAGGCCTTCTGATGGTGTCTTCCAAGTTTTGGATAGATCTATCATATTTCTTGGACTTGTCTTGGATGGTTTTATGTTCTTTCTCTATAATACCTAGTATGTCTTCAATCCCCGAGATTCGATCTTCTGCATGGTCTAAACTGCTGTCAAAACTTTCTACTTTGTTTTTTATTTCTTTTCCTTCTTATTGGGCAGCTTTGATGGTTTTAAATTCTTTGTTGAAGCTTTGTTTTAGATCTTGTATGAAGTTCTTTACTTCCTTAATTTGGTGTTCAGTGTTTATTCTTAAATCACTTAGTTTATGGGTTATGGTTTCCTTGGGCTCCCATTCCTTCTTTTGAGTTCCATTCAGCATTCCCTTTGTGGTCTCCCTGACTTCCTTCAACTCTTTGTTAATGGATCCCGTGAATGCCTTTAGTGATCTTTGTGTATTCTCATCCTGCACTCTCAATTCCTGTATTACTCTTTCCTTAGGTTCCTCCCACTCCCATTCATGCCATTCCTGTAGTTCTCTTTGAATGTTCTCAGCCTGTTAACTCCATTCCTGCCTTTCTCTTTGAGTATTCTCAAGCTGCTCATGCAAATCCTGTATCAGTTTTTGAGTAGCTTCCTCACGCTCATGATATGCTTGTATAAACCTTTGGATCGCCTTCTCTCTCTCCCTATCGTGCTCATACAGAGTCCTTTGTAGGTTGTCAATCTTTTCCTGCATTGACCTTTTGTTTGCCTCCTCTCTCTCCCTATCACGCTCATACAGGGGCCTTTGTATTTTTTCAAAATTTTCATTTATCATGTTTGCCAGCAGTGTTTGTAGAGCTATTTGGGAACTCTCCTCTGGATTATTCATTATCTGTTCTGTCCCTTGCTTATCATGCGTGGGAGTTGAGATACCGGGACTTGCCATTTTTCTTCTGTTTTTCCGGCTTAATCTGCCCATTTGGGATAAAAATAGGACCAGTTTTGTGCCAGAACACTAACTTAAGGCAAGCATCAACAAAAATCTGAATTTGCACAGTCAATAGTCTGTAGATACAATCTAGTTCAACAGATACATCTATTCAACATCAAACAACTATATATTAATGGGCTATGGACTGCAAAGATGAATTTGGAAAACCAGAAATTATTAGGCTTAGTGAGAAATGTGGGTTAAAAATAGGAATAGAGTGATGTGGGCAAGCACAGGTAGAGTTAACTAAGTCCTAATCTCAAAGCAGGAAATAGGTTGGATAAGATGAAAATAGATTGACAGAGAAAAAGAAGAAAGAGAAAGGAAAATAAAAGAGACCAGAAAAAATAGAAAATAATAATTAGTAACATTTTGCATATTGAAAACAAACTATTCAGAGAAGAACATGAATATAATGAGAGAAGGGAAGGGATATGAAGGAGATGTGAAAAAATTAAAAATAAAAACGCTTAAAATATTATATAGGTATAAAAAGTTAGTACTCCTATTAAGGAATTTAAGTCTCAGAGGTTTTTAATTGAGTAATAAATTTGTGGATTAAGTGTGCACACAATGGGGGATAGGATCTAATAATCAACTACTGGTTTATCTGACCATGTGCAGGACAACAATTAAGTAACATAAAGAAGAACGAAAGAGAAGAAAAGGTGAAAACGAAAAGAAAGGAAGAAAAAAAGATCAGAAGTCCAGTAGAGCCAAACAAAAAACAAAAATAAAATTTAAAAAAAAGAAAGAAAACAAAGAAAGAAAAACACAAACACATATGTATCCCTGAAATAAAAATTATAAGAGGAAAATAAAGTTACTAGAAAACAATATTTTTCAAAAAAGGTAAAAATTATAGATTTAAAAATGTAGTAGAAAAGAAAAAAATTTTATAAAAGGTACCAAAAGGAAGAAGAAGAGGAGGAGGAAGAAGAAGAAGAAGAAGAAGAAGAAGAAGAAGAAGAAGAAGAAGAAGAAGAAGAAGAAGAAGAAGAAGAAGAAGAAGAAGAAGAAGAAGAAGAAGAAGAAGAAGAAATAGTTCTTTAATTTTTTGGGGAGGGGTGGGAAAAATCTTGTATCTCCCTTTTGTCCGTAATCACCCTCTTGTTGTAGTCTCTGGTCTGCTTTTGGTCCTGTAGCTTGGTTGGTTTCTTAAGTCAGTTTGTTCGAACAGGCAGAAAAATGCTCTGCTTTAACCAGTGTATTGCAATCATCCTCCCAGGGTAGTTCAATGGGAGTAGGATTTGCTTTGAGTATTACAAAAGAGGGAAATGGCTTTTTCCTCAAGTTTGGAGATACTGTGATGAGGCTAGGTTCTGAGTAGAGTTGAGGCACTTCAACAAACAGTAGCTTTTCCGGGGGATAGTTTGTGAGAAACTCACAGAGCCCAGCATAGAGCCATTCTCAGGGTTTCTGTTTATACTTAATTTCAATTGATTGTCGAGGCTGCTAAAGGGAGGGGCCGCTTCTGGATCTGATAACCCAGTGAAGAAAGCCACTCCTAGCTCTGGCACCCGAGCTGGGTGACTTTTCCCTTGGTGTAGCTGAGTCTGGCAGGTCAGGTTAAGTTCTTGTGACCTGCTAAATGACTCTAGTTTTATTCAAAGGCCTGAGTTGGAACTAGCAGCTCCTCCGAGCTTTGTCGGTATCCAAGATGGAGATCTCTGGTACTGGGGGATCGGAGGGGTAGCCTTCCCTCCTCTGCTCCCTGAGAAGGAGTGAGAACGTCAGGCTTCTACTTACTCCGAGTCTTGGTTCCTGGGTTGTCTCTGGTCTGCAAACTGCATGGTGAAGATGTCCCAAGGAACTCATTTTTTTCCATATGTATACCAATGGAATGTGATGTATGTCATGATTAAATGGGCAATTCTTGAATGATTCTACGATAAAATTATATACAATTATATTCTAGGATACTGATTGATATTAATCAATACTTTATGAAGTGTTTAAAAAATTACATTCATTAAAAGGAGAAATAATGAAATACCTAAGAATTGGTTGTCACATAGCATAGAGATGCCATTTTTTTTCTGCCAGGACTGGGATTGCAACTCATGGTCTCGGTAACTCTGTTGCACTGTGTAGGAAGGGGAAGCTTGCTTTCTTGAAGTCAAGAAATTTAAGTCTGTTCCTTACGCCTGAAATCTATCCCCACCACTAGCAAACATCCTATTTGTGTACATTTTAAATACATGATTTATATTTGCATACATATATTGACTCCATATTGCATTCTATGTAGTTATTCATTTTACCTTTTGTTTTGTTCATGTAGTAACCAGTTATTTTATTGACTATTATGGCACATAGAATATTGATTACATTGATTACATAGGATATAGGTCTGCATATGTATTCCACTTCATACCTGACACGAAGGATGTTCACAGAAAAGGAAAACATGTGTCACCATCTGTTTTTTACTCCACAATTTATTGTTTGGGAGTGCAGCCATATGAACTCATGGCCTACAGGGCCAAATTCATGAATGATTGAGTGTCAACCTGCCATCCTGGGACAAACTGAGCTGACAGGCATTTCCCAGGACCTGAGATTGAGCCCCTTGGGTTGACAAAATAAGAACAGATTGGCACGCACATCGTAGTATGCTAATAAAAATATATATTTATAATGTGACAGAGATGTCTATCCATTATTCAGTAATATAGACTACATGCCTAACAATTCTTGGGTATTTTATTATGCTTCCATATAATGAATATTATTGTTTTCATCCTTAATAAACTATTAATTAAATCAATGTCCTGAAATTATTGTGTCCCTGTAAGAAATACAAACAAGACCACACTAAAGCTCCCAGCACGCCTTTGTTTATTGCATCATTATTTACCATAGCTAAGATATGGAACCAACTCAGATGCCCCTCAGTAGATGAATAGATCAAGAAAATGTGGCATATATACATAATGGAATTCTATTCCTCCATCAGAAAGAATGACATTGCCCCATTTGTTCAGAAATGGAAAAACTTGGAAAAAATATAGTAAGTGAAATAAGCCAGACCTAAAGAAACATAGCTCCCATGGTTTCCTTTATTTGCAGTAACTGGAATATGTCTGAGTCAAGCAGAATAGGTCAGATAAGTTGATGTTAGGGAAATGAACCCTAAGATATGTATTCAAATGTTTTTTTTTCTTTCATGGGCTTGTTTCTACCACATTTATAAGATTATTTCTTTGTTGCTTTGTATGTCCCTCCCCCATGGTATAACCCCTGCTTTAACTGTATTGATGTCGGTATAATTTCTGGAGGGGAAGGGCAAAAACAAATCGTTTAACTAGGGATACAGGTGGACTCATTGCAACAATAAGATGTACAAGTCATTATGTCGAAATCAAACATTGCAACTTTGGTGGGGGGAGGAGGATTGGGTGGAGGGGCCCGGGGAGGATGGGAAGGGATGGATAGGAGAAACAAAGTAGGAGGCTACAATGCTTGACAAGAAATGTACTCATTGTCTTGCACAGGTAATTTTAACCCCTCTGTACAGTATTTTCACAAGAAAAAATAATAAATTTAAAAAAAGATAAAAACAGAAGAAAAAAATCATGAAGATGACATGATCTTGTATTTAATGGACTCCATGGACTCCACTCCTAAGTTACTTGAGCTGATATGTAACTTTGGTTAAGTAGCAGAATATAATTTTGCCTCAATAAAGCCAACCAAGAATGGAATAAAAAATAAACAAGAAAGGAAGAGACAGTTGGAAATTTGGGCTAACTTTGTCATTATGTTTTGAGAATTCAAGTTTCCTATAGAAATGCAACTCATATATAATCCTTAGTTGTGTTTTAAATGTTGTCTTAATTACATAACATTTCTAGATGTGAAAGAGCTCATGATTCCCAACCAAAAATTTGAAAAAGTAAGCATCATTCTGTTAGATTCCAAAGAAATGATGAAGAATTACAAAAGTTTAAGCCTGGAGAAATAGGAAAGTTCATTTAATATAAGACTTTGTAGACTTGCCTAAATTTGAATTAGATTTAAAATAGATAATTTTTGTTTGTAATTTAATATTCTATAGGATACTGCAAAATTCTTTTCAAATAAAAGATTTAATTTACAAATTCACAAATGATTTTGGCATTCCAATTGACTAGAGTAGTCTTTCAAGTGAGGTACAATAAGAACTTAATAGATAATTCCAACAGTTCATGTGTAAAATGATAATGTGAATAATCTACACAAATTGTCAACAAATTGATGATATTAATTTATAAATATAGAAAAAGAGCAATCTTTTGAGACTTTGGTGTAACACGGTATGAAGAGAGTAATTGTGTGACATCGTTTTTTTCTACCTTTACATAACACAGGAAGTAACTTCCTTAATTATGTACCTCTGTATACAATGAGAAAAATGCTAGGTTTGAGGGGTTTTTTAAATTATGTTTTTGTTGTTTGATTTGTCCTAGGGCTTAACCCCTGGGCTTGGGCAATGTCCCTGAACCTGTTTTTGCTCAAGGCTACTGCTCTACCACTTGAACCTCAGTGCCACTTTGGTCTGGCTTTTCCTTATGAGTTTATTGGAGATAAGAATCCTGTAAGATATATTTAAAAGGTAGGTTTCGTTCGGTAGCCTATGAAGAGAATGCCACACACTATTAAGGTAGGAAAAGACGTTTATTTACTGAACTGCTGCCCCCATCATACATGGTGGAGAAGCATGGCTGAAAAGGAAAGGGGGATAACAATTTCTACTTCTGTAGAAATTCATCCATCTCTGTTAAGTTTTCCTTCCTTTGTGAGTAGAGTTTGGAATTATTTCTTTATGATTGTTTGAATGTCTTGGATGTTTGTTGTAATTTTCCCTGTGGTATCTCTGATATTATTGATATGGGTCTCCTCTCTTATTTTCTTCATTACTCTTGCCAGTGGTCCGTCAGGTTTATTGATTTTTTTTCTTAAAAACAGCTTTTTAAAATTAATTTTATTTATAATTTTCTCAGTCTCTATCTCATTGATTTCAGCTCTTATTTTGATTATCTCTTTCTGCCGAGCAACTTTAGGTTCAATTTTTTCTTGTTTCTCTAGCAGTTTTGGTTGCTTCATAAGATTGTTTACTTGGTCTCTCTTTTCTTGATATGTGCTCTGAGAACAATAAATTTGCCACTCAGGACTGCTTTTGCTGAGTCCCATAGGTTTCTTTGTGATGTTTCTTCATTTTCACTGAATTGTAGGAACTTTTTAATTTCTTCTTTATTCTGTAACCCATGTATTGTTCAACTGAGTGCTGTTTAATTTCCATGTGTTTAAGTTTTTCCTACTTTATGGCTTGTTATTGAGAACTAGTTTGATTCCACTATGGTCAGATTGAATACAGAGTATTATGTAGATTTTCTTGTATTTGCTTAAATTGTATTAACTGAGAAATGATCTATTGTAGAAAAAGTTAGGGGTTTGGCAAGAGTTAGACCCTGCTGGTGTGAATGTCTGTAATTTTAGCTACTAAGGAGGCTCAGATCTGTGTATTCAGGTTCAAAGCCAGCCCAGGAAGGAAAGTTCATGAGGTTTATTCTGGGGTTGTTCAGCACCAAACCCTGCCTAATGTCTTGGGTAGTTCACCAACTTTGCCACCATGGGCTGGGCTTCGCTGCTTATGCAAGCCTGTATGGAGAGACCCTCCACCCCACTAGGAGTTAGGTGTTAACCAGTGATGTTGCCTCAGGGTGGGCTGGGCTGTTTATGTGGGCCAGTATGGAGAGGCAAAAAGCGCCATGGGTCTGGAGTTGTTCACTGCAACCATTCCTGCCCCAGCTACCGCTGCTGCCCCGGGCTGGTCTGGGCTGTTCCTGTGAGCTAGAGCCAAGAAGCATTGTGCCCAGAATCTGAGTGCTTTACCACTACTGCCAGCTGCTGCTGCTGCTGCTGCTCCAGGTTAGGCTAGGCTGTTTACACCAGCAGGACAGAGGTGCCACGCTGTCAGTATAGAGTCATTTGCCACTGCTGACAGCTGCTGCTGCTCCAGACTGGGTGGTGCTGCTTGCACCAGCCAGGCAAAGGCGCCATGCCAGGGAGGTTGAGGGGATTCTTCATGCCAGCTCTGCCTTCTGAGATTTGTTTGTATTCTCTGGGTTGGCACCAGCTCGTGGGAGTCTTCTGAGAGTCTTGGAATGCTTGTGGGTACGTGGTCCTCCGAGGGTCCAGAGCCAGGCCTGGCAAGAAGCTCCACCACTTAAGCTGCTCAGCGTGGAGCCCCATCACCAACAAGGGGTGGCTGAAGGTTATTTCCACTATACTGTCTGTGTAGGTTTTTCCCTTTTCTTTTTTTCACTTACTGTACCTCTCTGAGTAATCTCCTTTTTGGGGGTCACTTGGAGAAACCAAGCATTGAAATTCAAACTGTATTTGGTTGGGGAAAGCTGTGGTGTTTACCTGCTGTTCCATCACCATCTTGGCCTCTCCCCTTCTGGTGGAGTTTTTCTTAGGTGGACGGTGGGCCTTAGTTACCAAAGGATATGTACATAAAAGAATATGTCGCAAAGCCTGCAGATTGTAGTTAGATATTTCTGTTAATATAGCCTTCCCAAATTTAGGAACCAAAGGTGTTGGTCTACCCTAAAGTATTTCAAAGGGATTAAATCCTTTAACATAAGGGCTACATCTTTCTTGAAGGAGAGCCAAGTAGAGGAGGCTCACCTAGCCATGGACAGCCTCTGTATTTAATTTAGTCTCTGTATTTAATTTAATTTAATTTAACTAATTTAAATTCTTTCAAATGCCTTGAACTCTGAGTTCTATAAATGGATCGTAACTTCCAATTTATTCCTAGAGCGTTAGTTAATAATTGAGAACTTGGGCCATGAATGCAGGGCCATCTTTGGACCCCACAAATAAGGGTAAGGCAAATCAAGAAATTATTACATGCCTCAGCTCAGCCTGAAAATCTGTCCACTATTACTAACCGATACGAATACCCATACTTTCCAGGTTTTACCTCTGTGAAGTCCACTTCTGCAAATTCACCATCTTAGGTTCCTCACATATGAATTCTTTCCATATGTTCCAGCTTTTCAGCATTTACCTGTTTGGAAATTACATACACACATTACAAAGGATTGTCAGCCTGAGGCCCCACTGGTTTTCGAACAGTTGCCTGGAGCAATTTACCAGGGTGCAAATATCTACCCGTAAACTGAAAGAAAGCTTGAGCCTGTTTACATTTTTCACAAGTCCAGTGTCAACATTTGCCCACATATTACCACTGTTTTTGTTTCTTCCCATAATCTTAACGACTAGTAACTCTAGAGACCACACTGGTTTTAGAGTGGTCTCCCAAGCTACCTGATCAGCTCAGATGTTTCCCTGTATCTTACAGTCTCTAGGTCCTTTAACTTCTGTGTAGTACTCTGAACCTTGGAGGCTTCTTCCATATTATTCTCCTTTTCTCTCAAACTTGCTTTCATGATTCCACTCTCCTTCTCAATTAGCTCCTTAACCTGCAAGTGTTTTCGCAGGGTCACAGGAGAGTTCCTTTGACTGGCCAATTGCTGCTCCTTCTCAGAACTTTGCTTGCTCTACAGCTCCTCCCTTAAATTCACAAAGGTGCTATTGAGAGGTACTTTTTTCACCTTTTCCTGTTCCATTGGGACAAGATGTTTCTGCATTACATTTATGGTGAAGATCTCAGCAGTCTTTTTGGCCTTTTACTCTATTAGTTTCCCTTACTAGTTTTTGACTTCAGTGTATTTTTGTGACAGGTCTTTCAACTGTTTGTTTAGCTCTTCTGTTTTTCTTCCTAATGCTCATTCCTTTTGCCTGGCATTGTCTATCAAAGCATGTGGTCCTATAACTCTTTCTGAAGAGTAACAATCTTTCTTGAGCCTGATATTTTCCTGTTCACTTTTCTTGGCCTCATCTTCTATGACACAGCACTTCCCCGTCTTCTCTGCTAGCTACTTTTTCCTTCTTTCTCTGTTGCTTTGAATTTCTGTTGACACGCTTCAAAGCTTATAATAGACATGTACTTCACCCTAATACATTCTTATATTAGGTCTGGCTCCATTTTCATGGCCACAATTTCTAAATGCAGCAACAGGATCTCTTCTTGTCCTCACTTGTTATTAGCAAGAATGGCAGCATTGCTGTTTTGTGCTTCTGTCAGCATCTGACCTGTGGTCCCCAAATTTGCCTCATGCTCACCCAGGCTAATGAACTTGAATTTCATTTGATTCTGCGTGTTTTCTAGGTTCCTTTTGAAGATTTTCTTCTCATTTTTGACTCTCACAAGTTTATATCTTCAAATCTTTTCTTCATGTCAAATTATTCTCCCTGTTTTCTCCAGTGTCCAGTGCTTTTAAACTCTTGGTGGGTTTGGACTGGCACATATTGGAGATTCAGTCTTTTATAAGCCCGTGTTTTGAGATAGAAGTGTGTGAATTTTTCTTTGCCTCATTTCTTCTTAAGTTCAGAGGGCTGATTTTTAAATTGAACACAATTGGAATTCAAAGCCCCAAGCTCCTTTGCATGTTACTCTCGAGATATGAACACATTTTCCAGGTGGTTAATGTGATTACATAACTTGTCATTTTCTATCTTTCTCCTCCTTGGTCATTCCTTTTCCCAATGTCCATTTTGCTTGCAATAAGGACACTGATCTAGTCCTAGAGGTTCCCTACTCCCATTTGCAAATGAATTATACTGTCTTTGCCAAGGGTTTCTTGATCCCTATTCTGGTGCTCCTATCAAAACTCAACCCCCCTTCTTAGAGTCTTTTTTTTCCAGGGTATTTCTGTTATCAAACACCTACTAGGCAACCACTTCCAACTTAGAATAAACCTTTCTTTCAAAACCTTCTAACTTTTGAAGCGTTCTTCTAATATCTGGGGCTGACTGGGTAACAAAGGCCATATTTAGGGCTCTTTGATTCTCCAGGGCTTCAATATCTATCGGCCTATAAGTCCTATAGACTTCTGGGAGAAATTTCAGAAGAGCATTTGGGTACTCACTGGGGAACTGTACCATCTCACTCACTTTTGATTGATGACTTGGCTTTCTAGCCACTGTGGTATCCCTGCCAATCGAACCTGTCAATAATAGGTAAGCACTTCCATACCTCAATCACTGTTAGTCTCTGCTTGGGTAAGTATATTGAAAGACTTGCTCCAAATGGTCTGGTTCAATAGTAGGGATACTGTCTGGTCCAAGGACAACTTTCAATCACCGAGCAGGATACACTCCCTTTTCTACCAGGTGAAAAGCACCTGTAAAATTTGCTGACACTCATCCCAGATGTGCTTGCGTGTGAAAATTACTGTCTCTAATGAAGTAATGAGCCCCTGGTTTTTTTTCTCTAAAAATGATGCAGTTTTCTGTTTCCAGTTATACAGGTCACTAGTTGTATAGGGAACATATATTAAAAAGGGGGCATGCCCACCATCTCCTCCATGCTCCTGTCTCAAGTGTAATAAGGGTAACTTACCACATTGTACCACCTCAAGCTGGTACAAGTAATCACTTTTGGTATGGGAGGACTTAACATTAGGGGTGCTGACGGCAAAGAACAGGAGAGAGAGTACATCAATGAATCTTCCTCTGAGGGACTCTATAACCTGGAGGAGAATATTTTTTGGATATGGCAAGTTTAGGCCTTGTTCCCTCATCCTGATTAAAAAGTATACAGAGGTGCATACAGGACACAGCTAGAACTATCAACATACACACACAGACCACTAGTCACGGACACTTAACTTACATGTCCCACACCTCTCAATGTTGACCTCTACAGGAGGTCCCTGATGACAGAGAGAATGTCCCAGATTGCCTCTTTAGAAGGCCGCAGATGACCTCTGGTGGATGTCACATATGTCCACCGTAGGAGGCTCGAGATAACCTCTCATGGAGGTTCAAAATGGCTCCCGAAGATAGTGTCTGATGACCTCCAAAGGAAGTCCCAGATGTCCTCTCAAGGAGTCTGAGATTACCTCTCAAGTAGCTCCCAGATGGCCACTCAAGGAGGCAACATATAAACTCCAGAGTAAGTTCCAGATAACTCTCTTGAGAAAGGCACAGATGACCTCCAGAGATGGTCCTATATGGCTTCTCAAGGAAGTCCCACATGATGTCCTAAGATGGTCATACATTTCTCATCAAGGTAACCTGAGATGACCTCCCAAAAAAGTTCCAGATGACCTTAGGAGGTGGTCCTAGATTGCCTCTTAAGGAAGCCCCAATGACTATTGTTGAAGAGGTCTCAGGAGGCCTCCTGAGGAAGCACCAGATGACCTCTGGATAATTCCAATATGGCCCCTGGAGAAGGCCCCAAATGACTTCCAAGGTAGGTCTCAGATGGCTTCTCAAGGAATTAGCAGATGTACACTTGATAATGTTCCAGATGGCTTCCCAAAGAAACCGTACATGACCTCTCAAGGAGTTCCCAGATGGATTTCCAAGGATGCCATAAATGACCTCCAGAAGGGGTCTCCAAAACCGGCTGGCAAGCTTGCACAGATGCATCTCTAGTGGAGTCTAAATGACTTTTGTCCATGTTGGACCTCCGGAGACAAAAACTCGAGGTAGACTCTCAACCCTGAGAGTTGACACTCTCACCTATGGGGATTTTTCCCTGGGCCTGATGCCATCCAAATGGATGATCTTGATGAGGTCTCTAAAAATTATGAATTCTATAGTTGAAGAGAATCCATTGAGACACATATAATAAATGTTCTCCAAACCACCAACCCCCAAAATTATGATATCCAAAGTTCCAAACATCAAAGGTCAAACCTTTTTTTCCCCTTCCATTTGTCTCTCCTTCACTACAGAACTATACTTCCTTCGAGGTTTTTCCATTTTTCCCTTCTAACAGTTCCTTCTTCTCTTTAGGCCTCTCCACTCTCCAAACGCCTGAACTGCTTTGCCTAGGTCGTCAGGTGCCATCCTTCACCTCCTGCCCCCTCTCAACTTCCTCTCCTCCCAGGTCTTTCCCCTTCTGCTATCACACCACTTCCTTCCTTCCAGGACTTTTCCCTTTTTCTCGTTCCTTCTATTGCTCTGAACAAGTAGCCTGTAAAAAATCTCTGCACCTACTGAGATAACCATGTGGTTCTTGTTCTTGCTCCTGTTGATGTGATGAATAATATTAATTGATTTGCGTATACTGAACCAGCTTTGCATCCCGGAAATGAATCCTGTTTGATCGTGGTGTTTGATTTTTTGGATGAATTGTTGAAGTCGATTGGCCAAAACTTTGTTGAGAAGTTTTGCATCAATGTTCATCACAGAAATGGGTCTACAATTCTCTTTCTTTGATGAGTCCCTGCCTGGTGTTAGGATAAGGGTTATGATGGCTTCATAGAATGTGTTCGGTAGTGAGCTTTCTCTTTCAATTTCATTGAAGAGTTGGAGGAGAATTGGTGTGAGCTCTGCTTTGAAGGCCTTGTAAAATTCCGCTGTAAATCCATCTGGTCCTGGACTTTTCTTAGCTGGGAGGTCTCTTATTGCTGTTTCTATTTCAATGCTTGATATGGGCCTGTTAAGATAGTTTAACTCATCTTGGTTTAGTTTTGGCATGTTGATATTTGCTAGGAAGAGGTGCATTTCTGTCAAGTTGTCGAACTTATTAGCATAAAGTTTTGAGAAGTATTCCCTTATAATGTTCTGAATCTTGGTTGTTTCCGTGATGATGTTTCCATTCTCATCTCTGAGTTTATTAATTTGGGTGTGTTCTCTTCTTTTTCTGAAAAGATTTGCTCAGGGTCTGTCAATTTTGTTAAGTTTTTCAAAGAACCAACTCTTTGTTTTGTTGATTCTTTCTATACTTTTTTGGATTCTAATTCATTTAATTCTGATTTAATTTTGATTATTTCTTTCCGTCTACTGGATTGGGGTTTATCTTGCTGCTCTTTTTCAAGGAGGTTTAGATGTGTCATTAAATTGCTAGTTTCAGATCTCTCCAATTTGTTGATGTAGGAGCTCAGAGCTATAAACTTGCCTCTGAGTACTGCCTTTGCTGTGTCCCAGAGGAGCTGGTAATTTGTGTGTTCATTTTTGTTGAATAGCATGAACATTTGAATTTCCTTTCTAATCTCTTCCATGACCCACTCTTGATTCAGCAGTGTGTTGTTTAGCCTCCATGTGATACTGGACTTTCTTTGGTGGCTTTTGGTGTTGAGTTCTAATTTTATTCCCTTGTGGTCAGAGAGAATGCAGGGTATAACTTCAATGTTTCTGAATGTAGACAAGTTTGCTTTGTGGCCTAGAATGTGTTCTATTTTAGAAAACGTTCCATGTGCTGCTGAGAAGAACGTGTATTCTGATGCTGCTGGGAGAAATGTTCGGTAAATGTCTGTTAAGTGTAGTTGATCTATGCAGCCGTTTAGATCTGCGGTTTCTCTGTTGAGTTTTTGCCGAGTTGATCTGCCTCGTGGGGAGAGTTGTGTGTTAAAATCCCCAACAATTAATGTCTTTGGATCTATATGGGATTTGAGGGAAAGTAGTGTTTCTTTGATAAATTTGGGTGCTCCATTGTTTGGCGAATAGATATTTAGAATTGTAATATCCTCCTGAAGGAGAGATCCTTTAATTAGTATGTAGCGACCTTCTTTATCTCTTCTCACGAATTTTAATTTGAAGTCTATTTTATCTGATATTAGGATTGCAACTCCCGCCTGTTTATGAGGGCCGTTTGCTTGGTAGATTTTGTTCCAGGTTTAACATTGAAAATGTGTTTGTTTTTACGGGCAAAATGTGACTCCTGCAGGCAGCAGATAGAAGGGTCTTGTTTTTTAATCCAACTAGACAGTCTATGTCGCTTAATTAAGGAATTCAGTCCGTTAACGTTAAGAGATAGGACTGAGAGGTATTTGGGAGTTCCTGCCATGTTATCTACCTTCTTGGGGGCTGCGCAAACTGGGTTCTTCCTAAGGTTCTTGGATTCTCAGTTTGGGTGCAGTTTGTTGGCCTTTATTGTGGTCTTGTTGGTTTTCTATGTGTAGGACATCTTTAAGAACCTTTTGTACGGCTGGTTTGGTGGAGATGCATTGTTTCAATTTTTCTTTACTGTGGAAGGTTTTTATTTGGCCTTCAGTTATGAAGGAGAGTTTAGCTGGGTACAGTATTCTTGGTTGATAGTTGTTGGTTTTTAGGGCATGGCATACATCATTCCAGGCTCTTCTTGCTTTGATTGTCTCTGCTGAGAAATCTGAGGATATTCTAATTGGTTTCCCTTTATAGGTGATTACCCTTTTCTCCTGGACAGCTTTAATGATCTTTTCTTTTTTCTGAGTTGATCCTGTGTGGATTGTA
The DNA here is from genome assembly GCF_024711535.1 of Dipodomys merriami. Lineage (NCBI taxonomy): Eukaryota > Metazoa > Chordata > Mammalia > Rodentia > Heteromyidae > Dipodomys > Dipodomys merriami. The sequence goes on along the minus strand of NW_027206338.1, from coordinate 100,739 downwards.
ATGTGACGGTGGGATGTCCTATTCTGGTCTGCTCTATTTGGGGTTCTAAAGGCTTCTTGTATCTGAATAGGCCTATCTTTTTGCATGTTTGGGAAGTTCTCTGCTAGGATCCTGTTAAACAAATTTCCTAGACCATTAACTTCTGTTTGTAGGTGCTCCTCTACACCCATTATCCTTAAGTTAGGCCTTCTGATGGTGTCTTCCAGGTGTTGGATAGATCTATCATATTTCTTGGACTTGTCTTGGATGGTTGTATGTACTTTCTCTATAATATCTAGGCTATCTTCAATCCCTGAGATTCGATCTTCTGCATGGTCTAACCTGCTGTCAAGACTCTCTACTTTGTTTTTAATCTCTTTTCCTTCTAATTGGTCAGCTTTGATGGCTTCAAGTTCTTTGTTGAAGCTCTGTTTTAGGTCTTGTATGAATCTCTTTACTTCCTTAATTTGGTGTTCAGTGTTTGTCCTCAAATCACTTAGTTGATTGGATATGGTTTCTTTGGACTCCCATTCCTTCTGTTGGGTTCCATTCAGCATTCCCTTTGTGGTCTCCCTGACTTCCTTCAGCTCTTTGTTAATGGATTCTATGGATGCCATTAGTGATCGTTGTGTGTTTTCTAACTGGTCTCTCAATACCTGTATTACTCTTTGTTTAGCTTCCTCACTTTCGTGGGATTCCTGCAGTTGTCTTTGAGTGTTCTCAGCCTGCTCACGCCATTCCTCCCTTTCTCTTTGAGTATTCTCAAGTTGTTCATGCAAATCCTGTATCAGTTTTTGAGTAGTTTCCTCACGCTTATGATATTCCTCTATAAACTTCTGGGATGCCTCCTCTCTCTCCCTATCACGCTCATAGAGAGTCCTTTGTAAGTTGTCAAACTTCTCATTTATCATGTTTGCCACCAGTGTGTGTAGAGCTATTTGGGAACTCTCCTCTGGATTGTTCATTTTCTGAACTGACCCCTGATTATCAAGATTGGGAATTGAGATACCCAAATTTGCCATTTTTCTTGTGTTTTTCCGGCTTACTCTGCCTATTTGAGATGAAGATAGCACCAGTTTTGTGCTAGAACACTATCTTAAGGCAACCATCAACCAAAGTTTGCAATTGTACAGTCAATAGTCTACAGATACAATCTAGTTCAACAGATACATCTATTCAACATCAAACAACTATATTTTAAAGGACTTCGAACCGCAGAAAAGAATTTGGAAAACCAGAAATTATTAGGATTAAGGAGAGATGAGGATGAAAAATAGGAATAGATTGGTGTGGGGAGGCACAGGGAGAGTTAACTATGTCCTAATCACAATGCAGGAAATGGGTTGGGTAGGATGCAAGTAGAGAGAGAGAGAAAAAGAAGAGACGGAAAGGGGAATGAAAAGAGACCAGAAAAGAAATAGAAACGTAACAATTAATGTTATTGTAGAGATTAAAAGACCATCTATTTAGAGAGGAATGTGAATATGTTGTGAGAAAGGGAGGGACATAGAGGAGATGTGAAAAACTTTAAGGATGGGAAAGGGAGAAGAAAAGATCAGAAGTTCAGTAGAGCTAGACAAAAAAAGAAAAAGATAATTATGAAAGAAAGAAAAAGAGAAAGAAGATAAGAAAAGAAAGGAAAACGCTCATTTACATATTCCTAAAATAAAAATTATAAGAGGAGAAAAAAAAAGTTACTGGAAATCAATTATTTTTTCAGAAGAGGCAAAAATTAAAGATTAATAAAAGTTTTAGAAGAGAAAAAAATGTATATGTATGTAAGGTAACAAAAAACAAAAAACAAACAAAAAAAGAGAAGAAGAAGAAAAAAAAGAAAAAAAAAGAAAAAAAAAGTCCTTTGATTTTTTTTTGGGGGGGAGGGGTGGGAAGAATCCTGTATCTCCCTTTTATCTGTAACCAGCCTTTTGTTGGAGTCTCTGGTCAGCTTGAGGTCCTGTGCCTTGATTGGTTTCTTATATCGGTTTGTTGGAAGAGGCAGAAAAATGGTCTGCTTTACCCAAGATTTTGAGATCCCCCTCCCAGGATAGGTTTCTGGGAGGGTGATTTGCTTTGAGAATCACAAAAGAGGGGGATGCAGTGGTGATGCTAGGTTCTGGGTAGAGTTGAGGCCTTTCAACAATCAGTAGTTATTTCCTGGGACTTTTTTTGTGCAAAAAAAAAAATCTCCCAGAGCCCAGCCTGGAGCCATTCTCAGGGATTCTGAGAATTGATTGATGAGGCTGCTAGAGGGAGGGGCAGCCTCTGGCTATGGTTACCCAGTGAGTGAAGCCACTCCAATGGCTGGCGCCTGAGCTGGGTGACTTTTCTCTGGATGGAGCCGAGTCTGGCAGGTCACTTTGCCGTTAAGTTCTTATGACCTGCTAAATGACTCGTTTTATTGCAAGGCCTGGGTTGGAGCTGGCAGCTCCTCCGAGCTTTGTCGGTATCCAAGATGGAGATCACCGGTGCTGGGGGGGAGAGGTGGCCTTCCCTCCTCTGCTCCCTGAGAAGGAGTGACGATGTCGTGCTTGTACTCACGCCGAGTCTTGGATCCTGGGTCGTCTCTGGTCTGCATCTCAATAGATGCAGAAAAAGCATTCGACAAGATCCAACACCCCTTTTTGATGAAGGTTTTGGAAAAATTAGGAATCCATGGAACATTCCTCAATACTATAAAGGCTGTATATGACAAACCTACAGCCAGCATTATACTCAATGGTGAAAAACTAAAGCCATTTCTTCTTAACTCAGGAACAAGACAAGGATGTCCACTCTCTCCACTTCTCTTCAATCTAGTATTAGAATGCCTAGCTAGAGCAATAACACAAGATGCAGACATAAAGGGGATCTAAATAGGAAAAGAAGAAATAAAACTCTCCCTCTTTGCAGATGACATGATCTTGTATTTAAAGAATCCCATAGATTCCACTCCCAAATTACTCAAGCTGATTCAAAACTTTGGCAAAGTAGCAGGTTATAAAATTAACCCCCCAAAATCAATGGCTTTTCTGTATGCCAACAATGAGAAAAGTGTGGCTGAAACTAGGAAAGCAACTCCATTTGTAATAGCCCCACAAAAAATAAAATACCTAGGAATTAACTTAACTAAAGAAGTGAAGGATCTCTAGGATGAAAACTTTAAAATCTTGAAAAAGGAAATCAACACAGAACTTAAAAAATGGCAAAACCTCCCATGCTCTTGGATTGGCAAGATTAACATCGTGAAAATGTCAATACTTCCCTAGGCTATCTACAAATACAACGCAATACCTATCAAAATTCCACCCTCATTCTTCAAGAAAATAGAAGAGGCAATCCAAAAATTCCTATGGAACAATAAAAGACCCCGAATAGCAAAAACACTTCTCAACGGAAAGAACACTGCTGGAGGAATATCAATACCAAATTTCAAACACTACTATAAAGCCATAGTAATCAAAACAGCTTGGTATTGGCATAAGAACAGACCTCAGGACCAATGGAATAGAATTGAAAACCCAGAAATGCACATACAGACCTATAGCCATCTAATCTTCGATAAGGAAGCTAAAACAATAGAATGGAAGAAAGACAGCCTCTTCAGTAAATGGTGCTGGCAAAATTGGTTAACTACATGTAGTAAACTAAAGCTAGATCCTTATATATCACCCTGCACCAGAATCAAGTCCAAATGGATCAAAGACCTTGAACTCAATCCAGACACTCTGAAAACATTACAGGATGGAATAGGAGAAACCCTAGGTCTCCTTGGCTCAGGCCGAAATTTTCTGAATAGAGACCCGGAAACACAACAAATCAAAGAAAGGTTGGACAGATGGGATTGCATAAGGTTGCAGAGCTTCTGCATGGCAAATGACATAGCTAGCAAGACCAATACAAAGCCCACCGATTGGGAGAAGATCTTTACTAGCCATACAACGGACAAGGATCTCATAGCTAAAATATACTTGGAACTCAAAAAATTAAACCACCCGACAACAAATCCTCAAAGAAACAACTGCCCAATAAATAAGTGGGCGAAAGACTTAAAGAGAAGCTTCTCTGAAGAAGAAAGAAGGATGGCCAATAGACACATGAAGAAATGTTCAACATCCCTAGCCATAAAAGAAATGCAAATCAAAACAACATTGAGCTATCACCTCACCCAAGTTAGAATGGAAAAAATCAAGAACTCTAACAACAACAGATGCTGGAGGGGATGTGGACAGAAAGGAACCTTACTTCATTGTTGGTGGGAATGTAAACTTGTTCAACCACTTTGGAAAGCAGTATGTAGGTTCCTCAAAAGACTTCACATAGATCTCCCCTATGATCCAGCAATCCCACTTTTGGGCATTTACCCAAATGTATACAAACAAGACCACACTAAAGCTAGCAGCACAACTATGTTTATTGCAGCATTATTTACCATAGCTAAGATATGGAACCAACCCAGAAGTTCCTCAGTAGATGAATGGATCAAGAAAATGTGGTATATATACACAATGGAATTCTATGCCTCCATCAGAAAGAATGACATTTCCCCATATGTTAGGAAATGGAAAGGCTGGGAAAAACTTATATTAAGTGAAGTAAGCCAGGCCCAATTAAACATAGGTCCCATGGCTTCCCTTATTTGCAATATCTAGTATAGGTATGAGTCAAGTGGAAAAGGTCAGATAATGTGATGTTAGGAAAACGAATCCTTAAATATGTATTTTAATGTTTTTGTTTCTTTCGTGCATGTGTTTCTAACGCATTTATAAGATTATTTCTTTGTTGCTTTGTATGTCCCTCCCCCACAATGTAACCCCCACTTTCACTTTATTTGATGTCAGTATAACATGTGGAGGAGATGGGGACAAACAAGTCGTTTAAGGATTCAGGTGGACCTGTTGCAACCAGGAGAATTACAAAATGTCATGTGAAAGCAAGCTTTACAATGTCGGTGTGGGGGGGGGGAGGGGGTATGATTGGGTGGGGGGGGGAGGGGGGAGGCTGGGAAGAGAGGTGAAGAGTAAACAAAGGAGGAGGCTGCAATGCTTGGTAAGAAATGTATGCATTATCCTGCCAATGTAATTGTAACCCCTCTGTACAGTATGTTCTCAAATAAAATAAAATAAAATTTAAATTAAAAAAAAATCTCTGCACCTCTTCCACTCCAACTGCCTAACTGTTTTCAACTGTCACAGCAGAAATTGCCAAAAGCCCAATCACTTTTAACAGCTCAATAGGTGGGGATTAATGCAACAGCCCCTCCCACAGAATGCCCCACCTTCTTTGGTGGCATACTTTGTCCTCTCCAGCTGGCCAGGAGATGGTACCTGGCTGATTATTGGACCCTATAGATTATTGTGGCCCTGATGATTATTACAGTATCCTCCTTGTGAATTAGTTGCAATTGAAATTGGAAATTTGATTGTGATATTACAAACTCGTTATGCCATCACAAACTCATTTTGACATCATCATAGCACGACATCACAAACCCATTGTGACAATATTGTCATTGTGACATCATGATTCCTTTGTGATATCTCAAATCTATTATGACCTCTTAGCACCTTTGAAAAATCACATGCCTTTTTCAACATCATAGTCCCTTTGTGTACCCATATCCTTGTTGTTAACCAATGACAATTGAGATCAGACATGCCATTATATCATCAAAAATGTTTGTGACATACTAAAGAGTGGGACATCGCATTTTCATTATGAGAGCATCATCTCATTGTGACATCACCAAACTCAATGACATAATCGCATTATGACAACAATTCTCATTGTGCCATCAAAGATATTGTGAATGTCTATTATGTGATTTCATTGTATTTCAAATGTGGCATGAGAGTTGATATCAGAAACACATGTTTGTGCTTACACAATCATTTTGACATCATAATCACTTTGTGATATTGAAGTGCCATTGTGATATCACGAACACAATGTTACATCACAAAACTCTCCTATCCTCATAACTTTTGTGACATGCTAACATTGTGATATCTTAGACATTTTGCCCTCATAATTTTTCAACCTCATATTTCATGTATGACATGAGATACCAGAAATCCACTAACATTATGACCATGTGACATCACACTGACAGATGTCATGATCATCATGCCACATGACATCACAAAAGGATTTGATGTCAATATTAGTTGGTGATGCCATACAGGTAAGGGGTCACAGTAGGTCTATGATGTCACAATTTGTTGGTGATATCCAAATGGCATAAAGTATCTCATTTGTCATGAAATCACAGAGAATATGAGTTCAAAAACAGACCGTGGTGTCTTCAAAGGCATGTGTTGCCACAAATGTGATGAAGTCCTAGGAGTAATATGATGTCACAGTGTGACACAATGTGCATGATATCTGTCAGTATGATGTCACAATTGTCATGATGTCACAGTGGATTTCTGATATCACATATCAGATTATGAGCTCTTAAAGGGCCTAAGCCATCACAATTGCAGCACGTCACAAGACTTATGAGGACAGGGAAGGTTTGTGATGTCACAGTATGTTAATGATATCACCATGGCACTGTGATGTCACAAAGTGATTGTGATGGATGCCATATATTTATGAGATCATAATGGTTTTCTCATAACCCACATGCCACATTTGAAATAGAATGAACTAAGAAAATAGGCATTTACAATGTGTCTATAACATCGCAATGATAATATAATGTCATAATGCTATGAGGCCATTATAAATTGGTGATGTTGCAAGGACATAATGGTGTCATAATGAATATTTGTTGTCTCACTTGTGATGGGGTCACAAATGGTGATGTTACAATGGCATATATGAATTCCATTGTCATGTGTTCACAATGAGGATATGGGCATACAAAGGGACTGTGATGTCACAAATGCCATGCGTGTTTTCAAAGGTACTTAAGGGTCATGATAGCTTTATGATACACTGTTGTGATGAGGTCACCATGGGTTTTTGATGTCATAATGATTTTGTAATATCTCAAACACAGGTCCAATTTCAATTGCTAGTATTTCACAATGTGCATACAAGTTCACAGAAGGATCTTGAAGTCCTAAGGGACATGAATTTTTTTAAAGTTATGAGGTCATATTTGGTTTGTGAATACAGAATGAGACAGATATCAAAATGGCAATGTCAACTCACTACATCATGTAAAAATATTGTGTTGTTGTCACAATTGGTGATGAGGTCACAAAAGATTGGTGATGTCACAATGTGTTGGGCATATCACAATGACATGATGGTTCTCAATTGTCTTTAACTTACAATAAGTATAGGAGTTCACAAAGGGACTGTGGTTTCTCCAAAAGCATGTGTTGTCACAAATATATTAAAATACTAAAAGGTTTGTGATGTTAAAATTTGACACAATGGTTATGAAATCTGGCAGTATGATATCACCATGGTCATGATGTCACTGGGAATTTGTGATATCAAGTGTCATACGTAAAATCTAATGAGGTCAACAACAGATTATGAGGACAAAAAAGCCAAAGGTATTAGAATTGCAGCATGTCACAAAAGTTATGATGACAGGATGGGTTTGTGATGTCACAGTGTGTTAGAGATATCACAATGGAAAAGTGATGTACAAAGGGATTTTGATGTCACAATGGTTAGGAGTTCTTGATTTGCTTATGATATCAACTTACAGGCCGCATTTTAAATAGAATGAAATAACAGAAAACGCATTCAGAATGTGTCTATGATGTCACATGACAATGTGAAGTTATAAATCTATAATATCATTTTAGATTTGTGATTTTACAATGAGCAGATGGTGTCAAAATGACAATGTGATGTCACAATTTTGATAAACTCATAAACTGTTTTTGATGTTAAAATGTCATGTGTGATTCTCAATTGTCAATATTTCACAGTGGAGATTTGAGTACACAAAGAGAATGTGATGTCTCAAAGCTATGCATTTTTTCAAAATGTATAAGAGGTCATAATAGATTTGGGATGTAACAATGTGATCCTGGTGTTAAAAATATCAATGAAATGTCACAATGGGTTTGTAATGTCACAATGGTGATGAGGTCACAATTGGTTAGTTATGTCATGAGTTTGTAATATCACAATTATTTGTCCAATTTCAATTGCTCTAGTTCACCATGAGGACACTGTAATAACCATCAGTGCCCGTATAATCCACGGTAACAAATAGTCATCATGGCCTGTTGGTCTGGACCACCAGAGAAAGGGGTGTATTCCGCTGAAAGGGGCAGGACATGCTGTTGAAGGAGATAGGATGTCAAGCCCCACATGGTGAGCTGCCAAGAAGTGACAGGGTATGGACATTTGGGAAGTGATGATTGAAAACTGTTATGTAGGAAACATATTGCAGTGGGGGAAGGGTACAGCCTATATATTGGCTGCATGTATAGAGCAACAGAAGGGTACAGAAAAAGGGGAAAGGCCTGGAAGTAAAGAAGGGATGAGACTGCAGGAGGGTAAAGACCTGGGAGGAGAGGAAATTGAGGGAGAGCAAGAGCTGAAGGATGGCACCTGGCCACCTGGATAGGGCAGGGCAGGCATGTCAAGAGTAGAACAGCCTGAAGAGAAGAAGGCAATGGTGGAAGGAAAAAAAATAAGACGTGAAATGTAGGACAGGTCTGTAGTGAAGGAGGATGAAGAGATAAGAAAAAGCATTGTCCTTTGAAATGTGGAGCTTTGGAGATCATTATTTTTGGGGTTGGTTGTTTGAAGACCAGTTAACAAATGGCTGGGCTGCTCTGTGGAGTTCTGAGGGTTCATGCTTGAGGCTGCATTTAGCTCTGGGCATCCAGCCCAGGTCAAGGTAGTCGCTTGTTACAAAATTTATGAGGACAAGACAGATTTGTGATGTTACATTGCATTAATGATATCACAATGTCAATATGAGGTCACAAAGGGATTGTAATGTCACAATGGTGATGTGGTCAAAATGGGTTTCTGAAATCAAACTATATGCCACATTTGAGATAGAATGAAATCACAGAATAGGCAATCACATTGTCTCTAGGACCTCACAAAGAATATGTGATATCATAATGCTATGATGTCATTGTTATTTGGGGATATCACAATGGGCTGATGTTATCCTAACAACAATGTGATCTCACTCTGGAGATGATGTCACAAAGCATTTGTAATGGTACAATGGCATGTCTGATGTCAATTGTCCTTTTTCAAAGGTGCTAAGAGGTCACAAAAGATTTGGGATATCACAAGGTGATCGTGATATCACTGTGGAAATGTGATGTCACAATGGGTTTGTGATGTTACAGTGGTGATAAAGTCACACTTGGATAGTGATGTCACAATGAATTTGTAATATCACTATTACATATCTAATTTCATTCTACTAGTTCACAATGAAGATACGACTTTACATAAGGAGCTAGAAGTCAGAAAGACCATGGGTTTTGTAAAATATTTTGCGGACATAATAGATTGGTGAAAATGCAATGGGACAGAGATATCCCATTGGCAAAGTGATGTTACCATTACATGAGATAGTATTGTTTTGAAGTCACAAATAGTTGGTAATGCCATACAGCTGATGAGGTCACATAGATTTGTGATTTCACAATGGGGTGTTGATGTCACAATCTCATGCCAGGTCTCTAATTAACAATAAATATATAAGTTCACAAGGGATAATGTATCCAAAGGCATATGTTGGCACAAGTGGATTGAGTATTAACAGGTTTGTGATGTCACAATGTGACTCAGTGGTCATGACATCTGGCAGTGTGATGTCACAGTGGTCGTGATGTCACAGTGGATTTCTGATATCACATGTCATACCTGAAGTATTATGAGTTAAACAATTTATGAGCTTAGAGAGGCCAGAGATCAAACTGGCAGCAAGTCAAAACATATATGAGGATAGGAGAGACAGTGGGTTAGTGATATCATTATGACAATGTAGTGTCATCAAGGTATTGTGATGTCATAATGGTTAAGTGTTCACAATCTATTTCTGATATCTGTGACATCACAATGACCAAGCGATGTCATGATTCTATGATGTCATTGTTGTTTTATGATGTCACGATGGGCTGATGTTGTTATAATGACAATGTCATGTTACACTGGTGATGATGTCACAAAGGTTTTGAGATGCTAAAATGGCATGTCTTATCTCAATTGTCATTACCTCAAAATGAGGATTTGGGTACAAAAAGGTCCTGGGATGACACAAAGGCCATGCTTTCTCTCAAAGCTTCTGAGGTCATAATAGGATTGGGATGTCATAATGTGAGCATGGTGACACAATGGCAATGTGATATCACAATGAGTTTGTGATGTCACCACTGTGATGAGGTCACAATGGGTTTGTGATGTCTCATCAAGTAATATAACAATGACATATACAATTTCAATTTCTTCAGATTCACTATGAGGATACTTTAATAACCAGTGAGGCCAGAATTATCTGTGGGAGCCGATAATCATTGTAAATTCTTGGCCTGGCCCACCGGAGATAGTGGGGAATACCGCCAAAGGTGGAGGTGTCAAGCCTCACATCGTGAGCTGTCAAGAAATAATTGAACATTGGGAAGTTTGGGAAGTGACGGTTGAAAACTCTTAGGCGGAAGACACATTGGAGTGAGGAGGGATACAACCTATATATACGTTGCATTTTCAGAGCATTGGAAGGGTACATAAATATGAGGGCTACCCAGATGGAAGAAAGTGGTGAGACAGCAGGAAGGGAAAAACTTCAGAAGAGAGGAAATTGAGGGAAAGCAGATGGTTGGCAAATGGTCACTGGGACAGAGCAGGGCAGGCCTGTGGAGACTGGAGATGCATGAAGGAAGTGGTGGAAGGGAAATAGGGAAAGACCAGGAAGAAAGGACAAGTCTGTAGTGAAGGAGGGAGGAATGGAAAAGTAAAAGGCCTTGCCCATTAAGGTTTGGAGCTTTGGACATCATAATTTTTGGCTGGTGGTTTCCAGACCAATTAATCAAGGGTGGGGCTGCCCATTGAAGGTCTGAGGTTTGGTGGTCAAGGCTGCTCTTGGACTGGGTATCCAGTCCAGGATAAGATAATCACAGTCCCCTTTCTTGTGTAAATTGGTTTATTATATTAAATGTGACTTGATGGTTTGTCTCTTGGCCTTAGAAGTTATAAGTACACAAGTTCACAGAAAGAGCTTGAAGTCACAAAGGCCAGGAATTTTCTAAAATGTGATGTGGCCATATAGGTTTGTAAAAACACAATGGACAGTGATATCACAATGGCAATACCACAATATCATGTCAAAATAATGCTTTGATACCACAATTAGTTGTTGATGCCATTCTCTTGATGAAGTCACAATAAGTATGTGATCTCACAAAGGGTTCATGATGTCAGAGTGGCATGGCAGATCTCAATGAATATATGATTTCAAAAAGGGACAGTAATGTCTCCAAAGGCATGTGTTGTCACAAATGTGATGCCGTTCTAACAGGATTGTGATGTCACAATGTGACACAATACTCATGATATCTGAAAGTATGATATCACAGGGGATTTCTGATATCACATGTCATACCAGAAATATGAGATTGAAAACAGATTATGAGCTCACAAAGGGCTTAACATAGGACAATGGCAGTATGTCACAAAACTTATATGGACTGTTTTGTGATGGCATAGCAGATTAATGATGTCATAAAAGATTGTGATATCACATTGGTTATATGGTCAAAATGGGTTTCTGAAATAGAATGAATTCACAGAATAGGCCTTCACACTGTTATGACTATGATGTAACAATGTCATTGTGATTTATCATGCTAAGATGCCATTGTTGTTTGGTGATGTCACAATGAGCAGAATGTGTCATAATGACAATTCGATGTCACTGTTTATTTATGATGTTACAATGGTTATGAGGTCACATTATGTTTCTGATATCAACACACATGTCAAATTTGAAAAAGAATGAAAAAGGAGTTCCGGGAAGATGGCGGAGGAGAAGCTGGAATCTGAACAAGCTCTCGCATAGAAAGCAGTTTTAGAGTTCCAGTGAACAGTCCTAAGCCAGAGAATCACACCAAGTGTGCCATCACAGGACAGAGAGTTAGTCAAGACAGGGGAAGCCAAGAAGACACATCTGAGCGCCTGCCAGCAGCTGCCACTCCGGCCGCAGGGTCGCGGCCGCGACCACTACCTCGGGGTCATACCTGAGACATAGAGAGTCCGGGACAAAGGAGCTAGACGCAGCTGACGAGCGGATTCTACTCAACACCAACAAGAACCAACAAGGAGCGGACATCTTCCTGCAGTTTGCAGACCAGAGACGACCCAGGATCCAAGACTCAGCGTGAGTACAAGCCCGACGTCCTCACTCCTAGTCAGGGAGCAGAGGAGGGAAGGCCACCCCTCCCCCCCAGCACCGGTGATCTCCATCTTGGATACCGACAAAGCTTGGAGGAGCTGCTAGCTCCAGCTCAGGCCTTGGAATAAAACGAGTCAATTAGCAGGTCACAAGAACTTAATGGTGAAGTGACCTGCCAGATTCAGCTCCATCCAGGGAAAAGTCACCCAGCTCAGGCGCCAGCCATTGGAGTAGCTTGCCTCACTGGGTAACCAGAGGCAGAGGCTGCCCCTCCCTCTAGCAGCCACCACAATCAATTGAAAAACAGAAACCCTGAGAATGGCTCCAGGCTGGGCACTGTGAGCTTTATCACCAAATAGCCCCAGGGAAAAGCTATTGTTTGTTGAAAGGCCTCAACTCAACCCAGAACCTAGCCTCATCACCGCATCCCCCTCTTTTGTGATTCTCAAAGCAGATCACCCTCCCAGAAAACTAACCTGGGAGGGGGATCTCAAAATCTTGGGTAAAGCAGAGCATTTTTCTGCCTCTTTCAACAAACCGACTTAAGAAACCAATCAAGCCACAGGACCTCAAGCTGACCAGAGACTCCAACAAGAGACTGGTTACAGACAAAAGGGAGATACAGGATTCTTCCCACCCCTCACCCCCCCAAAAAAAAATCAAAGGACTTTTTTTCTTCTTCTTTTCTTTTCTGTTGTTTGTTTTTTGTTACCATATATATATACATATATATATATTTTTTTTTCTTCTAAAACTTTCATTAATCTTTAATTTTTGCCTCTTCTGAAAAAATAATTGATTTCCAGTAACTTTTTTTTCTCCTCTTATAATTTATATTTTAGGAATATGTGAATGAGCGTTTTCCTTTCTTTTCTTGTCTTCTTTCTCTTTTTCTTTCTTTCTTAATTATCTTTTTGTTTTTTGTCTAGCTCTACTGAACTTCTCATCTTTTCTTCTCCTTTTCCCATCCTTAAAGTGTTTCACATCTCCTCTATGTCCCTCCCTTTCTCTCAACATATTCACATTCCTCTCTAAATAGACGGTCTTTTAATCTCTATAATAACATTAATTTTACGTTTCTGTTTTTTTTTTCTGGTGTCTTTTCATTCCCCTTTCCATCTCTTCTTTTTCTCTCTCTCTCTACTTGCATCCTACCCAACCCATTTCCTGCATTGTGATTAGGACATAGTTAACTCACCCTGTGCCTCCCCACACCAATCCATTCCTATTTTTTACCCACATCTCTCCCTAATCCTAATAATTTCTGGTTTTCCAAATTCTTTTCTGCGGTTCGAAGTCCTTTAACATATAGTTGTTTGATGTTGAATAGATGTATCTGTTGAACTAGATTGTATCTGTAGACTATTGACTGTACAAACGCAAACTTTGGTTGATGGTTGCCTTAAGATAGTGTTCTAGCACAAAACTGGTGCTATCTTCATCTCAAATGGGCAGAGTAAGCCGGAAAAACACAAGAAAAATGGCAAATTCGGGTATCTCAATTCCCAATCTTGATAATCAGGGATTAGAACAGATAAAGAATAATCCAGAGGAGAGTTCCCAAATAGCTCTACAATCACTACTAGCAAACATGATAAATGAGAAGTTTGACAATGTACAAAGGACTCTGTATGAGCATGATAGGGAGAGAGAGGAGGCATCCCAGAAGTTTATACAGGAATATCATAAGCGTGAGGAAGCTACTCAAAACCTGATACAGGATTTGCGTGAACAACTTGAGAATACTCAAACAGAAAGGGAGGAATGGCGTGAGCAGGCTGAGAACACTCAAAGACAACTGCAGGAATCCCACGAACGGGAAGAAAGAGAAATGCAGGAATCCCACAGATGGGAGGAAGCTAATCAAAGAGTAATTCAGGAATTGAGAGACCAGGTAGAGAATACACAAAGATCACTAAAGTATTCATGGAATCCATTAACAAAGAGCTGAAGAAGGTCAGGGAGACCACAAAGGGAATGCTGAATGGAACCCAACAGAACGAATGGGAGTCCAAAGAAATCATAACCAATCAACTAAGTGATTTGAGAACAAACACTGAACACCAAATTAAGGAAGTAAAGAAATTCATACAAGACCTAAAACAAAGTTTCAACAAAGAACTTGAAGCCATCAAAGCTGACCAATTAGAAGGAAAAGATATAAAAAACAAAGTAGAGAGTCTTGACAGCAGGTTAGACCATGCAGAAGATCGAATCTCAGGGATTGAATACAGCCTAGATATTATAGAGAAAGAACATACAACCAACCAAGACAAGTCCAAGAAATATGATAGGTCTATCCAACACCTGGAAGACACCATCAGAAGGCCCAATCTAAGGATAATGGGTGTAGAGGAGCACCTACAAACAGAAGTTAATGGTCTAGGAAATTTGTTTAACAGGATCCTAGCAGAGAACTTCCCAAACATACAAAAAAGATAGGCCTATTCAGATACAAGAAGCTTTTAGAACCCCAAATATACCAGACCAGAATAGGACATCCCACCGTCACATTATAATCCACACAGGATCAACCCAGACCAAGGAAAAGATCCTTAAAGCTGTCCAGGAGAAAAGGGTAATCACCTATAAAGGGAAACCAATTAGAATCACCTCAGATTTCCCAGCAGAGACAATCAAAGCAAGAAGAGCCTGGAATGACATATGCCAGGCCCTAAAAACAAACAACTATCAACCAAGAATACTGTAACCAGCTAAACTCTCCTTCATAACTGAATGCCAAATAAAAATCTTCCATAGCAAAGAAAAATTGAAACAATACATCTCCACCAAACCAGCCCTACAAAAGTTTATTAAAGATGTCCTACACATAGAAAACCAACAAGACTGCAACAAAGGCCAAGAAACTGCACCCAAACTGAGAACCCAAGAACCTTAGGAAGAACCCAGTTTGCGCAGCCCCCAAGAAGGTGGTTAACATGGCAGGAACTCCCAAATACCTCTCAGACCTTTCTCTTAACGTTAACGGACTGAACTCTTTAATTAAGCGACATAGACTGTCTAGTTGGATTAAGAAAAATGACCCTTCTATCTGCTGCCTGCAAGAGTCACATCTTGCCCGTAAAAACAAACACATTTTCAAAGTTAAAGGCTGGAACAAAATCTACCAAGCAAACGGCCCTCATAAACAGGCAGGAGTTGCAATCCTAATATCAGATAAAATAGACTTCAAATTAAAATTCGTGAGAAGAGATAAAGAAGGTCGCTACATACTAATTAAAGGATCTCTCCTTCAGGAGGATATTACAATTCTAAATATCTATTCGCCAAACAATGGAGCACCCAAATATATCAAAGAAACACCACTTTCCCTCAAATCCCATATAGATCCAAAGACATTAATTGTTGGGGATTTTAACACACCACTCTCCCGACTAGATAGATCAACTCGGCAAAAACTCAACAGAGAAACCGCAGATCTAAACAGCTGCATAGATCAACTAGACTTAACAGACATTTACCGAACATTTCACCCAGCAGCATCAGAATACACGCTCTTCTCAGCAGCACATGGAACGTTTTCTAAAATAGACCACATTTTAGGCCACAAAGCAAACTTGTCTAAATTCAGAAACATTGAAGTTATACCTTGCATACTCTCTGACCACAAGGGAATAAAATTAGAACTCAACACCAAAAGCCACCAAAGAAACTCCGGTATCACATGGAGGCTGAACAACACACTGCTGAATCATGAGTGGGTCATGGAAGAGATTAGAAAGGAAATTCAAATGTTCATGCTATTCAACAAAAATGAACACACAAATTACCAGCTCCTCTGGGACACAGCAAAGGCAGTTCTCAGAGGAAAGTTTATAGCTCTGAGCTCCTACATCAACAAATTGGAGAGATCTGAAACTAACAATTTAATGACACATCTAAACCTCCTTGAAAAAGAGCAGCAAGATAAACCCCAATCCAGTAGACGGAAAGAAATAATCAAAATTAAATCAGAATTAAATGAATTAGAATCCAAAAAAACTATAGAAAGAATCAACAAAACAAAGAGTTGGTTCTTCGAAAAACTTAACAAAATTGACAGACCCTTAGCAAACCTTATCAGAAAAAGGAGAGAACACACCCAAATTAATAAACTCAGAGATGAGAACGGAAACATCACCATGGAAACAACCAAGATTCAGAACATTATAAGGGAATACTTCTCAAAACTTTATGCTAATAAGTTTGAGAACTCGACAGAAATGGACCTCTTCCTAGCAAATATCAACATGCGAAAACTAAACCAAGATGAGTTAAACCAGCTTAACAGGCCCATATCAAGCATTGAAATAGAAACAGCAATAAGAGACCTCCCAGCTAAGAAAAGTCCAGGACAAGATGGTTTACAGTGGAATTTTACAAGGCCTTCAAAGCAGAGCTCACACCAATACTCCTCCAACTCTTCAATGAAATTGAAAGAGAAAGTTCACTACCGAACACATTGTATGAAGCCATCATAACCCTCATCCCAAAACCAGGCAGGGACTCATCAAAGAAAGAGAACTATAGACCCATTTCTTTGATGAGCATTGATGCAAAACTTCTCAACAAAATTTTGGCCAATCGACTTCAACAATTCATCCAAAAAGTTATACACCATGATCAAACAGGATTCAATTCAGGGATGCAAAGCTGGTCCAATATACGCAAATCAATTAATATTATTCATCACATCAACAGGAGCAAGAATAAGAACCATATAGTTATCACAAAAGATGCAGAAAAAGCATTCAACAAGATCCAACACCTCTTTATCATGAAGGTTTTGGAAAAATTAGGAATCCATGGAACATTCCTCAATAAAATAAAGGCTGTATATGACAAACCTACAGCCAGCAGTATACTCAATGATGAAAAACTAAAGCCATTTACTCTTAACTCAGGAACAAGACAAGGATGCCCACTCTCTCCACTTCTCTTCAATCTAGTATTAGAATGACTAGCTAGAGCAATAATGCAAGATGCAGATATAAAGGGGATCCAAATAGGGAAAGAAAAAATAAAACTCTCCCTCTTTGCAGATGACATGATCTTGTATTTAAAGAATCCCATAGACTGCACTCCCAAATTACTCAAGCTGATTCAAAACTTTGGCAAAGTAGCAGGTTATAAAATTAACCCCCAAAAATCAATGGCTTTTCTGTATGCCAACAATGAGAAAAGTGTGGCTGAAATTAGGAAAGCAACTCCATTTGTAATAGCCCTACAAAAAATAAAATACCTAGGAATTAACTTAACTAAAGAAGTGAAGGACCTCTACGATGAAAACTTAAAAATCTTGAAAAAGGAAATCAAAACAGAACTTAAAAAATGGCAAAACCTTCCATGCTCCTGGATTGGCAAGATTAACATCGTGAAAATGGCAATCTTTCCCAAGGCTATCTACGAATTCAACGCGATACCTATCAAAATTCCACCCTCATTCTGCAAGGAAATAGAAGAGGCAATCCAAAAATTCCTATGGAACAATAAAAGACCCCGAATAGCAAAAACGCTCCTCAACGGAAAGAACACTGCTGGAGGAATATCAATACCAAATTTCAAACTCTACTATAAAGCCATAGTAAACAAAACAGCTTGGTATTGGCATAAGAACAGACTTCAGGACCAATGGAAGAGAATTGAAAACCCAGAAATGCACATACAGACCTATAGCCATCTAATCTTCGATAAGGAAGCTAAAACAATAGAATGGAAGAAAGACAGCCTCTTCAGTAAATGGTGCTGGCAAAATTGGTTAACTACATGTAGAAAACTAAAGCTAGATCCTTATATATCACCCTGCACCAGAATCAACTCCAAACGGATCAAAGACCTTGAACTCAAAGCAGACACTATGAAAACATTACAGGATGGAATAGGAGAAACCCTAGGTCTCCTTGGCTCAGGCCGAAATTTTCTGAATAGAGACCCGGAAACACAACAAATCAAAGAAAGGTTGGACAGATGGGATTGCATAAGGTTGCAGAGCTTCTGCAGGGCAAATGACATAGCTAGCAAGATCAATAGAAAGCCCACCGATTGGGAGAAGATCTTTACTAGCCATACAACGGACAAGGATCTCATAGCTAAAATATACTTGGAACTCAAAAAATTAAACCACCCAACAACAAATCCTCAAAGAAACAACTGCCCAATAAATAAGTGGGTGAAAGACTTAAAGAGAAGCTTCTCTGAAGAAGAAAGAAGGATGGCCAATAGACACATGAAGAAATGTTCAACATCCCTAGCCATAAAAGAAATGCAAATCAAAACAACATTGAGATATCACCTCACCCAAGTTAGAATGGAAAAAATCAAGAACTCTAACAACAACAGATGCTGGAGGGGATGTGGACAGAAAGGAACCTTACTTCATTGTTGGTGGGAATGTAAACTTGTTCAACCACTTTGGAAAGCAGTATGGAGGTTCCTCAAAAGTCTTCACATAGATCTCCCCTATGATCCAGCAATCCCACTTTTGGGCATTTACCCAAATGTTTACAAACAAGACCACACTAAAGCTACCAGCACAACTATGTTTATTGCAGCATTATTTACCATAGCTAAGACATGGAACCAACCCAGATGTCCCTCAGTAGATGAATGGATCAAGAAAATGTGGTATATATACACAATGGAATTCTATGCCTCCATCAGAAAGAATGACATTTCCCCATTTGTTAGGAAATGGAAAGGTTTGGAAAATATTATATTAAGTGAAGTAAGCCAGGCCCAAAGAAACATAGATCCCATGGTTTCCCTTATTTGTAATATCTAGTTTAGGTATGAGTCAAGCTGAAAGGTCAGATAATGTGATGTTAGGAAAATGAACCCTTAAATATGTATTTTAATGTTTTCGTTTCTTTCATGCATGTGTTTCTAACGCATTTATAAGATTATTTCTTTGTTGCTTTGTATGTCCCTCCCCCACAGTGTAACCCCCGCTTTCACTATATGTGATGTCAGTATAACATGTGGAGGAGATGGGGACAAACAAGTTGTTTAAGGATTCAGGTGGACCTGTTGCAAGAATGAGAAGTACAAAATGTCATGTCAAAACCAGCTTTACAATGTCGGTGTCGGGGGGAGGGGGTATGATTGGGTCGGGGGGTGGGCGGAGGCTGGGAAGGGAGGTGAAGGGTAAACAAAGGAGGAGGCTGCAATGCTTGGTAAGAAATGTATGCATTATCCTGCCCATGTAATTGTAACCCCTCTGTACACTATGTTCTCAAATAAAATAAAATAAAATGAAAAAAAAGCTCTGGAAAAATATGAATAGAAGTCACATTTCATAAGATAATAAAAGCCTTACATGGCAGATCAAAGACCAATATTATAATTAATTGGGAAAAACTACAACCAATTCCCCTAAAAACAAGAACAAGGCAAGGATGCCCACTCTCTCCACTCCTCTTCAATATAGTTCTGTAATTCTTAGCCAGAGCAATAAGGCAACAAAAAGACATTAAAGGGATCACATAGGACAGGAAGAAGATCAACTCTCTCTTTTTGTAGATGGCAATATTTTATAAAACAACGATCCCTAAAGCTACATCCCCAAAGTCTTAGAGCTTATAAACCCATTTGGCAAAGTAGCAGAATACAAAATTAACCCACAAACATCAGTTGCCTTTCTGTATGTCTACAATGTTTAAGTAGAAAGGGAAATCAAGGAATCAACTCCATTTGCAATAACCTCAAAAAGTATCTAGGAATTAACCTAACCAAAGATTTAAAGGGTCTATTTCATTAAAACTATAAAAGCCTAAAAAAGGAATTATAGAGATTACCAGGAAATGGGAATAAATGGGAAAAAATATTTACCAGCAATATATCAGACAATGGTCTAATATCCATTACATATGGTGAACTCAAGAAATTAAACCTTCACAAACCTAACAAACCAATCTTGAAATGGTCAAGGGAGCTAAAGAGAGACTTCTCAGAAGAAGAGATAAAATGGCAAAAAAGCCATGAGGAAATGTTCATTATCCCTGGCTGTAAAGGAAATGCAAACAAAAACAACTTTGAGATAGCACCTTACCCCAGTCAGAATGGCCCACATCCTAAATTCAGTCAATGACAAATGCTCAAGGGATACAAAGAAAGAAACATTACTGCATTGCTAGTGGGAATGTATACTAATACAACCACTTTGGAAAGCAGTCTGAAGGTACCTACGAAAGCTAAATATAGACTTCTCCTATGAACTGGCCATAATACTCCTAGGCATCTACTCTGAACAACAGGAACCAGTATACAAAGACACACAAATCTATGATTATTGCAGCACTGTTCACAATAGCCAAGATTTGGAAACAACCCAGATGAGCCATAAGTGATAAGCGGATCCAAAAATTGTGGGACCTACATACAATGGAATACCATGAATTCATTAAAAAGGACAAAATGATGGTATTTGCAGGGAAATGCATAGAACTAGACCAAATTATTTGAGTGAGGTAAGCCAAGAACAACGAGACAAACGGCACAGTGTCTACCTGATATGTGGATGCTAAAGCCAAAATGCAAGAAGGCATGACAAAGTAAACAGGACTCGAGAAACAAAGGACAGCCACTCATTTTGTTGTATCACCATTAATGACTCCATGTTCTTGACTATGTAGACGGCAGAAAGGCAACAAAAGGACCCATGAGCTGTACTGTACATAGAAGAAAAATAACTAAGCAACCCAAACACAGTGATGGGAAAGGAGGAATGAGAGGGAAAGAGGGAATAGCCTATATTAAGCAAAAGGAAAAAAGTGTAAACATCACCTAGGTGGGAAAAATAATATGGATTGTCAAAGCTCATAGAATAAACAAATTCTAGACCATGATAACAATAATGTGCTTTGTCAAGGTTAAAATGTGTTTGTGGTTTTAACTAAGTATCACAATTCCAAAATACTGTGAAATATGTAAAATATACGTAATCACCTATCTCAATTTTTACAAAAACGATGCAAGAAGGGAAAGGTTACGAGGGATGGGTGACAATGTTGTAAGACACCTTGTATTCATGTACTGTTTTGTAGAATGGGAACTTCTTTGTACAACTACTTAGAGATAATAATAATAAAATGTGTTTAAAAATAAACAGGATGAAAATATAAATTTCAAATATCAATTAAGAAATTAAATCCAGTTGGAAGGAAAATTTCTTTGGGGAGAGTAATTTAGTTTATTCTATAGCAAGTCTCACTTCAGAAATAAATTCAAAAACTAGACCCCAGGTAAGTGAAATAAACTAAGAAATGGAGTTGAAAAAAGCAAAAAAAGAAACTCCACCCACTCTTTCTTGCCTGGACCGCTGGTGTGGGTAAAAATGCATCTTGGTCCTAAATTGGAACCGAAGTGGCAAGGACTTTATTTGGTGGTGCTATCCTCACTGTCAGCTATTAAATTAGCAGGAAAACAGCATTGGATCCATCAGTCTCAAGTGGAGTAGGTAGTGGACCAATATACAGAGAAGGCTGCAAGATGGACTGTTCAGAGACAGAGGATCCCTTAAGAATAAGACTTACTAAGTGTTGATTAGTGCTAACTAGTGTGTTTCTATAATTTACTTTTTTTTCTATTAAATTTACATTTTAAGCCTGTTCATTAGGTGGAGAGAATGGAATTTTTAGGATTTGGTAAGAAGGAATCAAGGAATTGATTGGACATGAAAACCATTGGTTGATGTATAAAGCAGCATGGTCCTAATAATGAGCATGGCACGCTAATCAATGTGGCCCCATGACCTAGCCCACTGGAGTGCATGGGGCATGCCACCCAAGTGGGCAGGGCATTCTGTTGGAGGGGGTAGGATGTCATCTTCACATGATAAGCTGTGAAAAAGCGATTGGGGAACAGGCAGTTTGTGAAGTGATGCTTCAAAACTGTTAGGCAGGAGAATCACTTGATTGATGTGGGGATTCAACCTATATATAGGTTGCATGGTCAGAGCAATGGAATTGGAGAAAATCAAGGGAAGACCTAGAAGGAAAGAAGTGTTGAGACAGCAGGAGGGGAAAGACGTGGGAGAAGAGGAATTTGAGGGAGAGCAGGAGGGGAAGGATGCTGATTGGCCACCAGGCCAGAGAAGTGGAGGCCTGTGGATAGTGGAGAAGCCTAAAGAGAAGTAGGGAGTGATGGAAGGAAAAAAGTGAAATGAAGTAAAGATCTATAAAGAAGGAGGGGGAAAGGGAAAAGGAAAAAGCCTTACCTATTGATGTTTGGAGTGTGGAGATGATGATTTGGGGGGCTGGTGGTTTGCAAACCAATTAACTATGCGGTGCTGCCCATTGCAAGTCTGAGATTTGGTGGTTGTGCTGGCATGTCACAGAGTGTACAGCCCATGACAAGGTAAATGCAGGCCCATTTCTAGTGTAAATAAAGTTATCTTCAATGTGCCTCATTGGATTGTCTTGTGTTTTATGCATCATAAGTATACAAGTTCACAAGTTAATAGTTTCAAAGGCCACGAGTTTTGTAAAATGTTATAAAGTCATAAAAGGTTTGAAAAACCCAATGGGATAGTGATATTACAATGGCAATATGACATCACAATATCAAGTTATAATAATATTTTGATGGTATAATTAGTTGGTGATGAGGTCACAATAGGTTTATGATGACACAATAGGTCACAATAGGTTTATGATGTCAGCCAGAGGCTGGCACTCCTAGACAAACTCCTAGACAAACAATTGAAATTCAGCAAACATAAACCCCAAGAAAGGATCCAAGCTGGGCTCTGTGAGTGTCTCAGGAGCTAGCTCCTCAGGGAAAAGCTACTGTTTGCTGAAAGGCTTCAACCCTACCCAGAACCTAGCCTCATCACAGCATCTCCATACTAGAGGAAACAGCCATCTCCCTTTTTTGTGATAGTCAAAACAGATCTCCCTCCCACTGAATTAGCCTGGGAGGAGGATCAAAAAATCATGCCTAACGCAGAGAAGTTTCTGTCTGCCCAAACAGACTTAAGAAATCAGTCAAGCCATAGGAAAACCAAACACCACAAGCCGATGAGAGACTCCACCAAGAAACTGGTTATGGACACAGGGGAGATAGAGGTCTTCCCATTCACACACACACACACACACACACACACACACACACACACACACAAAAACTCAAGGAACTCTTTTTTGAAACTTTCCTTAAACTTTTATTTTTTAAAGTGTTTTCTGTTGATCTTTTTTTCTCATAATTTTTATTTTTCTCTTGATCTTTTTTTCTCATAATTTTTATTTTAGGTGTATGTGTGTGTGTGTGTGTGTGTGTGTGTGTGTGTGTGTGTGTGTGTGTGTGTGTGTGTGTGTGTGTGTGTGTGTGTGTAATCTCTTTTGATCTTTTGGTCCTTTTTATTGTTCTCAATTTTTCCTTCTTTTTTTTTGCATGACTTAATTTCTGTTCTGCTCATCCCTGGACATATACCTGTCGTCAACTATTAGACCTTATCACCCATTGTGTACATACTTAATCCAGAAATTTATTACTCAATTCACAACTTCTTAGGCTTAACTTCTTTGAGAGCAGTATTATCTCTTTATACCTACATAATTATCAAATAACTAATTTATTTTTTTAATTTTCATGTTTCCTTTCTATCCCTTCTCTCCTCTCATCCTATCCTGTTCTTCTCTCGATATCATTTCTTTAAACTTACATAATTTTTAAGTGTTTCATTTCTTAAATTTAATTTTTGTTTTTCCAATTTACTTGTTTATTTTTTAATCTCTCTCCAATCATTCTGTCCAATCCATTTCCCTCTTTGAGATTAGGCTTGGTTAAATTTACTCTCCTTTTACCTCTCCACAGCCCTCTAGTCCTATTTGTCCCATTTCTTCCTAAAGCTAATAATTTCTGGTTTGCCAAATCCATTTTTGCTGTTTGTAGCCCATTAATACATATTTGTTTGATGTTGAATAGATTGTATCTGTTGAACTAGATTGTATCTGCAGCCATTTTGATTATGCAACTACAGGACTCTGGTTGATGCATGCCTTAAAATAGTGTTCTAGTACAAAATTGGTGTTTCCTTCATACCAAATAGGCAGAACAAGCCGAAAAGCACAACAAAAAGGCAAGTCCAGGTATCTGACCTCCCACTCATGATAATCTGGTGACAGAATGGTTGATGAATCATTCAGAGGAATTCCCAAAAAGCTGTAAAAACACTACTGGTAAACATGGTGAATGAAATGACTGAAAACTTGCAAAGGACTCAGTGTGAGCATGCTAGGGAGAGAGAGGAGTCAAACCAAAGATTAATACAGGAATCTGGTGAGCAATAGAAAGCTACTTAAAGATTTTTTTTAGGCTTTTAATTTTTTTTGTGTGTGAAAATACTGTACAGAGCGGTTACAATTACATGGGCAAGATAGTGGGTACATTTCTTATCAAGCATTGTAGCCTACTCCTTTTTTTACCCTTCCCATCCCTTCCCATCCTCCCTCCCCCCTCACCCAAACCTCCCTTCCCCAAGTTGTAAGGTTCGTTTTCGACAAGATAACTTGTACTTCTCATTGTTGCAACAGGTCCACCTTTATCATTATTTAAACGATTTGTTTTTCCCCTTCCCCTCCACAAATTTTACCGACATCAAATACAGTGAAAGCAGGGATTATTATGTGGGGGAGGGACATACAAAGCTACAAAGAAATAATCTTATAATTGTGTTAGAAACAAATGCATGAAAGGAAAAAATTTAAAATACATATCTTAAGCTTCATTTTCCTAACATCACCTTATCTGACCTTTTGTGCTTCACTTATACAAATACTAGATATTGCAAATAAGGGAAATCATGGGACCTATGTTTCTTTGGGCTTGGCTTACTTCAATTAATATAATTTTTTCCAAGTCTTTCCATTTCCTACCAAATGGGGCAATGTCATTCTTTCTGATGGAGGCATAGAATTCCATTGTGTATATATACCATATTTTCTTGATCGGTTCATCTACTGAGGGGCATCTGGGTTGGTTCCAGATCTTAGCTATGGTAAATAATGCTGCAATAAACATAGTTGTGCTGGTAGCTTTAGTGTGGTCTTGTTTGTAAACATTTGGGTAAATGCCCAAAAGTGGGACTGCTGGATCATAGGGGAGCTCTATGTGGAGTATTTTGAGGAACTTCTATACTACTTCCCAAAGTGGTTGAAGAAGTTTACACTCCCACCAACAATGAAGTAAGATTCCCTTCTGTACACATCTCCTCCAGCATCTGTTGTTATTAGAGTTCTTGATTTTTTCCATTCTAACTTGGGTGAGGTGGTATCTCAATGTTTTTTTGATTTGCATTTCTTTTATGGCTACGGAGGTTGAGCATTTCTTCATGTGTCTATTGGCCATCCTTCTGTCCTCTTCAGAGAAGTTTCTTTTTAAGTCTTTAGCCCACTTATTTATTGGGCAGTTGTTTCTTTGAGGATTTGTTGTTTGGGAATTTAATTTAGGAATCTACTTAAAGATTAATCCAGGAATTGCATAAGCATGCTGAGAAGAGTAAAAGCGAAATACAGGAAATGTGTGAGCAGGCGTGAATGTGACAAAGCTAAACTAAGTGTAATACTGGGATTCAGAGAGTGGGATAAGAATAGACAAAAATCAATAGAGGCATTCATGGAATCCATAAATAGACAGCTGAAACAATTCAGGTAGATCACAAATGGCATGCTGAATGGAGCCCTACAGAAAGAATGGGTGCCCACGGAAATCATAATCAGTCAACTTAGTGATTTGAGAATAAACACTGAACATCAAATTAAGGAAGTAAAGTTCATTCAAAATCTAAAATAAAGCTCCAACAAAGAATTTGAAGCCATCCAAGCCGACCAATTAGAAGAAAAAGAAATAAAAAACAAAGAAGAAAATCTTGAAAGTAGGTTAGGCCATGCAGAAGATTGAATCTTGGGGATTACAGACAGGCTAGATATTACAGTGGAAGAACATACAAATATCCAAGACAAATCCAAGAAATATGATAGATCTATTCAACACTTGGAAGACACCATCAGAAATCATAATCTGAGGATAATGGGTGTAGAGGAGCACCTAGAGAAAGAAGTTAATAGTGTAGGAAATTTATTTAACAGAATCCTAGCAGATAACTTTCCAAACATGCAAAAAGATAGGCTTATTCAGATATAAGAAGTATATAGAACCCCACATTGACCAGACCAGAGGAGGATATCCCTCCAGTAACATTATAATCTGCACAGGGGCAATTCAGACAAAGGAAAGGATCCTTAAATTTCTCAAGGAGAAAAGAACAATCACCTATAAAAACAAACCAATTAGAATCACCCCAGATTTCTCATCAGAGACGATAAAAGCCAGAAGAGCCTGGAATGGGGGATGCCATGTGGTAAAGACAAAGAATTTTCAATCAAGAACACCAAACCCAGCTAAACTCTCCTTCATAACCAATGGTCAAATAAAAACTGTCCATACCAAAGAAAAATTAAAACAGTTTATCTCCCCCAACCCAGCCTTATAAAAGACATTAAAGTTATCCTACACATATAAAACCATCAAGAACACAGTAAGAGCCAAGAAACAGCATCCAAATTAGAACTCAACACCAAAAGACAACAAAGAAAGTCCTGTACAACATGAAGGCTGAACAACTTTTGAATCACCAGTGGGTCATGGAAGATATTCAAAAATAATGAGCACACAAATTACTAGCTTCTCTGGGACACAGCAAAGGCAGTACTCAGAGACAAGTTTATAGCTCTGAGGTCCTACAACAACAAATTAGAGAGATCTGAAACCAACAATTTAATAAGACATCTGAAACTCCTTGAAAATTGCAGCAAGATAAACCCCAATCAAGTAGATGGAAAGAAATAATTAAAATTACATCAGAATTAAATGAATTAGAACCCAACATCACCATAAAAAGAATCAACAAAACAAAGAGTTAGTTCTTCAAAAAAAAAAAAAACAAAATTGACATTCTCATAGCAAATCGTTTCAAAAACAAGAGAACATACCAAATAAACAAACTCAGAGATGAGAATGGGAATGAGAAGCAACCAAGATTCAGAACATTATAAGGGAATACTTCTCAAACATTTATGCTAATAAGTTTAAGAACCTGGCAGAAACGGACCTTTTCCTAGCCATTTCCATGCCGTTGAGTTTCCATGCCAAAACTCAACCAAGATGAGTTAAATCAACTTAACATGCCCATATCAAGCATAGCAATAGAAACAGCAATAAGAGACCTCCCATCTAAGAAAAGCCCAGGACCAGATCGATTTACGGTAGAACTTTACAAGGCCTTCAAACCAGAGCTCACACCAATACTCCTCCAACTCTTCAATGAAATTGAAAAGGAAAGGTCACTACCAAATTCATTCTATGAAGCCATCATAACACTCATCCCAAAAGCAAGCGGGGACTCATCAAAGAAAGAACTATAGACCCATTTCTTTGATGAACATTGATGAAAATCTTCTCAACAAAATTTTGACCAATTGCCTTTGACAATTCCTCCAAAAAATCCTACAGGATTTATTTTCGGGATGCAAATCTGGTTCAATATTTGCAAATCAATTAATATAATTCATCACATCAACAAGAGCAAGAATAAGAACATGGTTATCTCAATAGATGCAGAAAAAGCCTTTGACAAGTTCCAACACCCCTTTATGATGAAGGCACTGGAAAACCTATGAATCCAGGGAGCATTCCTCAATACAATAAAGCCTGTATATGACAAACCTACAGACATCATTATACATAATTGTGGAAAAATAATACCATTTCATCTTAACTGAGGAACAAGACAAAGATGTCCATTCTGTCCACTTCTCTTCAATTTAGTATTAGAATGCCTAGCTACAGCAATAAGACAGGATGCAAACATAAAAGGGATCCAAATAGGGAAGATGATATTAAAGTCTCCCTATTTGCAGATGACATGATGTTGTATTTAAATAATCCCACAGACTCAACTCTGAAATTATTCATGCTGATTCAAAACGTTAGTATGCCAACAATGAGAAAAGCATGACTGAAATCAGGAAAGCATCTCCATTCATTATAGCCCAACAAAAAATAAAATACCTAGGAATTAATCAAAGAAGTGAAGGATCTTTATGATGAAAACTTTAAAAGCCTCAAAAAGGAAATCAAAACGGAACTTACAAAGTGGAAAAACTTCCAATGCTAGTGGATTGGAAGAATCAAAATCGTGAAAATGACAATACTTCCCTAGGCTATCTAAAAATTCAATGCAATACTTATCAATATTACAAACTCATTCCTCAAGAAAATAGAAGAGGCAATCAAAAAATTCATATGGGACAATAAAAGACCCCGGATAGCAAAAATCATCCTTAACAGAAAGAACAGTGCTGCAGGAATATCAATACCAAAATTCAAATTCTACTACAAACCATAGTAATCAAAACAGCTAGGTATTAGCACAAGAACAGACCGCAGGACTAATGGAATAGAATTGAAAAGCCAGAAATGAACCAACAGACCTATAGCCACCTAATCTTCGATACGGGAGCTGAAAAAATAGAATGGAAGAAAGACAGCCTCTCCAGTATATGGTGCTGACAAAATTGGTTTATCACTTTTAGAAAACTAAAGCTAGATCCATATATATCACACTGCACAAGAATCAACTCCAAATGGATGAAAGGCCTCGGAGTCAAAGCGGACACCCTAAAAACATTGCAGGACAAACTAGGAAATAACCTATGTCTCCTTGGCACAGGCCAAAATTTTCTTAATAGATACCAGAAACACAACAAATCAAAGAAAGGTTGGACAAATGTAATTGTATGAAATTGCAGAGCTTCTGCATGGCAAAGGACAAAAGTAGCAGATCAATAGAAAGGCCATGGATTGGGAGAATATTTTCACTAGCCATACAACAGACATGGGTCTTATATCTAAAGTATACCTGGAATTCAAAAAAATTAAATTCCCCAACAACAAATCCTCAAAGAAACAACTGCCCAATAAATAAGTGGGCTAAAGACTAAAAAGAAACCTCTCTGAAGAGCAAAGAATGATGGCCAATATACACATGAAGAAATGCTCAACCTCCCTTGCAATAAAAGAAATGCAAATCTAAACTACACTGAAATACCACCTTACCACAGTTAGAATGGCTATAATGTAGAACAGTAATATAACAGTAGCTGGACGGGATGTTGGTAGGACTGTAATCTTGTATAACCACGTTGGAAAGTAGTGTGGAGCTTCCTCAAAAAGACTCCACATAGAGTTCCCCTATGACACAGCAATCTCACTTTTGAGCTTTTATCCAAATGATCACAAAAAGGACCACACTAAATCTACCAGTAAAACTATGTTTATTGTAGCATTATTTACCATAGCTCAGATATGGAATCAACCCAGATGCCCCTCAGTAGATGAATGGATCAAGAAAATATGGTATATATACACAAAGGAATTCTATACCTTCATCAGAAAAAATAGCATTGCACCGTTTGTTAGGAAATGGAAAGCCATGGAAAAAATTATATTAAGTGAAGTAATCCATGCCCAAAGAAACATAGGTTCCATGCTTTCCTTTATTTGCAATAACTAGTATATGTCATAGATAAACACAAACTGTCAGACAAGTTGATGTGAGGTGAAATGAACACCAAGATAAGGACTCAAATGGTTTTTCTTTCTTGCTATTGTTTCTAGCATATTTACAAGATGATTTCTTTGTTGCTTTGTCTGTCCATCCCCCATGGTTTAACCTTTTTTTTTTCACTGTATTTGATGTTGGTATAATTTGGGGAGGGGAACAGAAAAACAAATTGGGACACAGGTGGACCCATTGCAACAGTGACATGTGCAATACTATATGTAGAAAATCGAAATTTATAACTTTGGCGGGGGGGCGGTTTGTGGGGAGTAGAAAGGGAGATGGGATGGGATGGAAAGGAAAAACAAGGGAGGAGGCAATAATGCTTGATCAGAAATGTACTCATTACTTTCTTCATGTAATTTTAAAACGCTCTGTATGTTCACATTAAAAAATCATGAAATAACAAAATAAAAATCCATGCCAATTTTTTTTTGTCTGTCGTGGGGCTTGAATGCTGTGCCTGGGCACTGTTGCTCAGCTCTTCAGCTCAGAGATAGCACTGTACCACTTGAGCCACAGTGCCGTTTCTAGTTTTCAAGAGATATATTGGAGATAAAAGTCTCACAGATTTTCTGCCCAGTCTGGCTTTGAAACACTATCCTCAGATCTTAGACTTTTGGGTAGCTAGGATTACAGGCATGAGCCACCAAAGCCCAGATTCAAGACAAATTTTAAAAAGCAAAATTATGGAAACTTCTGGCTTTTTCTAATAAACAATATTATATTTTCAGCATTTGTTTATAACTATGTTATTTTTAGATGTAACTTGGAATTTTTTAATAGAATCAAATATAAGTTTTATTATTACTCAGTATCTCACAAAAATACACTGTAATTTACTTTCCCCAAAGTCAATTGTTACATACTCTATTAATCATTATTATTATTAGAGTCTATATTACATATAATGTGAAGTGAAAATAATTTGGACCATTTCATATAAATTAGTAGTTGCTACTTTAGCATTATAAATTCACATCTGTGATTTTAAATGAAGGAAAGAAGATTTTCGAGTTCAAATGAAATATGAATATGTAATGTGTCCCAATTAAACCAAAAATTCTGAGTTTATACTGGCAAAAATACTTTCTTTCCACTATAGACTTTGATGTAATACCATTGGAATTAGTGAGGCATGAGGAGGAAGAATTAAAATGACGTCAAACAATGTCTGTTATTCTGCTACCACCTCCATTATGAAGACCTGTCCATTCCCCGATGTCACAAAGTTTCAGATGTGTCTCTTAGAATTCTATTTGGAAAAGTTCTAAATCACTGATTCTTTTTGGAATTTCTGTTATATGAAACAAATCATTGACACAAAACAATTGAAATAAAATGCGCACATATGTTGAAGGCACTACAACTGGAAAAACAACCAACAAAGTAGAACTCCCCCAGGAAGAAAAACATGTTTTGCCCATTTTTTTAAGCACAAAAACCTCAAATACATATTAACTTGGAGTAGAGCCATAAAGATAACTGTGTCTCATAAATACAGTTGTGTTAATTTGTAATTAAATTCTTCTAGATGAACCTAATACAGAAAATCCCTTGAATGGATCAAATTATTTAAAACAAATGTGACTGTATGCGGAGTGAGATCTGCACATATTTAAAAGAATAAAATAACAGAATCATAACGTACGTAAAAAAATTCAGAAATGTAATGAATAAGTCCAATAGCATCCATACTGACAACTTGTGGCGCGCGCCTTCTCGACCAGCGAGGAAGAACGAACACCAGACCAGGAGTCTTCTCAGATCATGCTTTATTGGAGAGCCTTTTAGTTGATGGGAGAGCTTGAGCTCGAGAGAGTGTGCACCCGAAACATGGCCACTTATATAGGGAATAGGAACACGGGTCTTTCTATCATTGGTCGTCTGCCTTGCACCGTCACCAGGTGCCACGGGATTGGCTGGGGACTCTACGTGGCTCGCGCATGCGCAAAGCCCAGGACCCACCGTCCCGCCAAGCACCGCCTGAAAGGGAGTGGTTACCTCAAAGCTGCAAGGGAGTGGGCGCCATCTTGTAATGGCGTTTACCCTGGCTCCCTACAGTTCCCCCTTTTTTGTTTTTTGGCAACAGGTAAGAGTAGAGGTTGGGCCTCTGTCTAAAACTTTAGGACCTTGCACTGGCCTTCGCCTGAGGGGCGCCTTCCACAGTGATGACCAGGCCCGTCTGATGCCTTTTTTGCAGAGGTGGGATCTTGGGCATCAACCCACTTGCAACCCAGCATGCTCTTCTTGAGGAGATGGTCCTCCTCAAGTGCAGTGCACTTGCCTAGCACCCTGTCCCAAATTGCAAATTGCATACCTGTCCCGGTGCAGTGGGATCCCCTAATCCCTCGTGGTGCTAAGTCTATGCAGGATGGTAAGGCTTAATTGCCTCTCAGGGCCGACAGCCAGATCTGGGGTGAGGATCCACTCTCCAAAGCGGCTAATGCTTGCGAGATAACAACCTTGTCCCTTCTGGTTTGGGCTTGAAGGTGACAGACCAACCATAGGCAGACCACGCATCCTCCCAGGCAGCAGGCTAAAAACATTCCGACTCCCACCCACTCTTTGAAAAAGGACACCGCAGAGGCAATCCAGTCTTCCATCCTACAATCTGCGGAAAATAAGGTGGGGAGAAAAAGGGAGTCTGCATGCAGGGGCATAGGAACTGGCCAGGCCCTGGTGACAGCCCACAGCCATTGGTTTAGCTATCACAGGGGTTGCTATTAGCACTGTTGCTAACAGCAGGAAGATCAGCTGCATCAGGAGACGAGTGGATGGCATCTTCAAGAGGGGGTTCTGCTGCAGTCTCCACCAGCCTGGTCAGTCTCGTTGGCATCCAGTGAGGTACTTCTTGACTCTGTGGAAAAACACCAACAGCTCCCCTGGATCTCATTATTACCGATCCGGTCCATACCATTTATTATTAATAACATCCTTCCACATAACCATGTCTTTAGTATCCATGGGGTCTCTTGTCATATGCTGATCTGCGGCAGACTGATCGTTGTCATTTAAAATTTAAAAATTAAGGGTAAAGAGCACAAGAGAAAGTCTTTCCCTGGGGGACGCTGACTCAGCAATTCCCCCTTTTTGTTTTTGAAGCATTTCTTTTATGCTTCTATTAGCTCTTTCCACTATACCTTGTCCTTGAGGATTGTAGGGCAGTCCGGTGGTGTGGGCAACCTGCATTTGTGCGCAAAAGGTGCGAAAACCATGGGAAGTATAAGCTGGGCCATTATCCGTCTTGAGTCTAAGGGGCTTTCCCCAAGCTGCCCAAGCTTCTAAGCAGTGTATTTTGACGTGAGACACCTTTTCTCCTGCCAAAGGTGTGGCATGAATGACACCAGAATAGGTGTCCACAGACACATGTAAATATTTCAACTTACCAAATTCTGTCAGATGAGTAACATCCATTTCCCATAGGGCGTTTGGTCTCAACCCCCTGGGGTTTACCCCACATGGGGAGGATGAAGAAAGGTAACACAAAATTTACAGGCTTTAACAATATCTCTTGCCACATGCCTGGACAAATTATATCTTTTCCTAAGGGTATTAGCAGGTACATGATACAATCTATGAGAGTCTTTTGCCAATTCTACTGGATCAGCAGCGACCAGAGCCACAGCCCGAGTCGCCTGGTCCACCAAATCATTACACCTTGCCATCGGGCCAGGCAACATAGAGTGGGCACGAATATGTCCAATATAGAAAGAGTGTTTTCTGTTTAAGATAAGGGACTGAATCTGTAACAAAACATTAGAAATTGTACTGGACTGCTTAATTGAAGCAGCAACTTCAAGAGAAGCGACGGCATTTACAACATATAATGAATCAGAAAATAAATTAAAAGGTTGATCAAATCTTTTAAAAACTTCAAACACAATTAAACATTCAACAGCCTGTGGGGCATTCGGCCGAAAATTAAAGACTACCGGCTGTTTGTGTCCTTGAACAAAAAAGGCACCTTGTCCAGATTTTGATCCATCCGTAAAGATGGTCAGAGCATCAACCAAGGGCTCCTTTGAAGTGACAACAATAAAATACATTAAATTTTTGTTAACTATGGCAAGCAGAGG
The DNA here is from genome assembly GCF_024711535.1 of Dipodomys merriami. NCBI lineage: Eukaryota > Metazoa > Chordata > Mammalia > Rodentia > Heteromyidae > Dipodomys > Dipodomys merriami. Next base: position 66,751 of record NW_027206338.1, on the reverse strand, counting down.
ATGCTTAGGATAATGGTTATCAATTACATTTGGAAATGAGCAAACAAGAATTGCCCACATATCCACTATGGCTGCTAAAATTTCAACTTGCTCACGGGTGTATGGAATAATAAATTTATTTGGAATTTTTGCAAAGTGCATCAAACAATACTTTATACCCAAAATTGCCTGCTTAGCCACTAATTCAGGAAAATATTGAACAGTTTTTGCTCCCACAGAATTGCCGTGGAGCCACCATAAGGGGCCATTTTGCCAAAGAACCCCCGTGGGATAATTTTTTGTTTTTAATATACATAAATCGATAGGTAATTTTAAATCAACCCGTGAAAGTTGAGCCCTAGACAAAGCTGCCTCAACCTTTTGTAGGGAATTTAGTGCTAAAGGTGTCAGGGATCTTGAGGAGGTGACTTCAGGGTTGCCCTCCAAAATGGCAAATAAAGGTAACAACTCTGACTGAGGGAGATTAAGAAACCCCCTTATCCAATTAATATCTCCTGCCAATTGCTGAAAATCATTAAGTGTTTTGAGATGACCAGTTTTTGTGGTTTAATCTCAGTAGGAGAAACTATGGTTCCCAGAAATTGAACAACACTAGTCTGTTGCACCTTCTCAGGGGCAATAATCAGTCCTTTATCAGCTAAGGTCTCCGTTACCTGCCCAAACACTTAATGAAGAATCTGTACCGAGGGAGCAGCCAACAAGATATCATCCATATAATGGACAATCCGTACTTTTGGAAATTTTTTTCCTGACAGGGGTTAATGCAGCCCCTACGAACAATTGACAAATGGTTGGGCTATTAGCCATCCCTTGGGGGAGAACTTTCCACTGATAGCGAGCATCCGGGGTTTCATGATTAACAGAGGGCAAAGTAAAGGCAAAGCGCTCCCTATCCTTTTCATAAAGAGGTATGGAAAAAAAGCAATCCTTAATATCTAAAGCTAAAATAGGCCACTCTTGAGGTAGCGCAGAGAGACATGGAAGTCCCCTTTGGATGGGTCCCATAATTTGCATCTGGGCATTTACTGCTCTAAGGTCATGTAATAATCTCCATTTTCCGGAGGCCTTTTTAATCACAAAAATTGGGGTCTTCCAAGGTGACACTGAAAGCTCAACATGCCCCAGCTGCAGCTGTTCCTGGACAAGAGTTTGAGCCTCTTCCAATTTTTCTCGAGAGAGGGGCCACTGAGGAACCCACACCGCCTTTTGTGTTAACCAAGGTATGGGTACCGCACCTTCAGTGGAAGCTTTGTTTTCAGAGGCCCCTAAGAAAAACCCAAACCCTTCCTGTCCTGTTTAGGAAGTGGCTCTATCGGCTCCTTGCGTCCTTGGAGACACCGACCAAGCCCCAAGGCTGGCACAAATCCTTGCTGTTTCATCATATTCTGACTGGCCTCAGAATAATCATTAGTTAAAGTTAGCTTTAGCTGTTGCTGCACATCTCTTCCCCAAAGATTGACAGGGACGTCTACCACAAATGGCTGCATTTTTCCAACTTGGCCTTCGTCTGTTTTCCAAGTCAATTCTTTTGCACTTAACTGTGGGGCATCGGCATAGCCCAGCCCTTGTAAGGTCTGGGAGGATTTCTGAGTTGGCCATTGCTTTGGCCACTCCCCTCTTTGGATGATGCTTCGATCTGCCCCTGTATCCACCAGTCCCTCAAATCTTTTCCCTTCCACTTGGAGAATTAGCATGGGTCTTTGGTCTAAAGTTATGGACAGGCATGTAAGGTCGACTCCAGTGGAGCCTAGCCCTTTATCTCCTCTCTCTATCTCCTTAGCGGGGAAGTTGCCATGAAGAGAAGGCAAAAGCAGGAGCTGTGCAATTCTATCCCCGGGAGAAATGGACACCACTCCATGGGGGACATGGCAAAGTCCCCGTATAGTCAGGGTCAATCACTCCCGGGAAAATTATTAATCCTCTCATTGTGGAGGAGGAGCGTCCTAAAACTATTCCTACAGTGCCTTCATCTAAGGGTCCTGTCATGTCTGTCTCCACAATCTGGACACCCATCTGCTGTGTTAATACCCGTCCAGAGGTGGCACAGAGGTCCAACCCTGCGGAGCCTGAGGTTGCTCTCTTTGGCTGGGGGTTGTTGCGGGTGCTGTCCGGGAGCCAGAGTCTGATATGCCCCGTAAATTTTCGGGCCCTGGGGATGAGGGCCCTCCTTCCTGTTTTTTGGCTCTGGTTCCGAATCAGCCTTTGGAGTAATTTGGGGGATAAAATGTCCATTGATGTCTCTAACTGACCTGCACTCGTTGACCCAATCCTTTCCCTTTTTACAACGAGGACACACTCCTGGAGTCCTTGGCGGCCTGGGTATGTTTTGCGCAGGACCACCATTTTTGGGGCACTGTTGTCTAAAATGTCCCGACTGACCACACCGGAAACACCCTTTTCCTTTACTATCTTTTGCGGCCCCGGCAGCCGACAAGACAGCAGCTGCCAGCCCCGCATTGGTCAGGGGGCCACCTACTTCTCTGCAGGCTTTTAACCAAGCTTCTAGGCTTTGAGTTCTTACTGGGGTAATTGCCCTCTGACATTCCTTGGTGCTTTGTTGAAAAATGATTTGCTGTACAAATGGCATGGCTGTTTCCAGATTTCCTAACACCCGCTTGGCTGTCTCTAGCATACGGGCAACAAAATCAGAAAATGGCTCATTAGGGGCCTGCATGATTTTTGTTAGATTGCCAGCCATCTCTCCCTTGTTTGGGAGGGCCCGCCAGGACTTGTAAAAGATCTTGTTTACCTGGCGGTATACTTCAAAGGGATATCCTGTCTGGTCTACCGTGTAGGGCCCCTGCCAGAGAAGCATATCTACGGTCCAGTCCGGGTGCCCGTCACGGACATTTTGTCTGTATTGGGCTTGAGCCTTGTCTTGAACAATAGACCGGAAATCGAGGAACTGCCCAGGATTGAGACAGGTACGGGCTACCTCAAACCAGTCCGTGGGCGTCATAACATTGACAGTCAGTCTTCAGAGCAGGGCAGTGGTATAATTAGCCGTCACTCCATAAGTCCGGACTGCCTCAACTAAATCCTTAAGCTGGAAGTAGGAAACCGGCTCAAAATTTCTTTCATTAGTAACTGGATTTTCAAAAACTGGAAAAGCGGCTGCCAGCCACGACCAGGTACTTCCTTTTATAAAGTGACTCCGCCCCGCCGGCGGGCACGCCCCGGGGGCCAACGGGTGAGGGCCAGCTCCGTTTCCTCTTCCTGGCTGCTGCGGTACTCCCACCCCTAGGGGGCGCCACCCCCCATATCTGTCTGCCTCATACTCCGCCGCAGCCTCTTCTAACTCTTCACTATCAGCTGGATCGAGCTGTTCTCCCTCCTCCTCTAACATTTCTTCTTCTGAGTCACTCACAAGATCACTGCATTCTTGGTCCCGCCCTTCCACATGTAGGGCTGAGAACCGGTTTGCTTTTAAAGAAGGGCATAGGGGTCTCCATGAGACCCCTTCCTCCCTAAGACCCTTCTCCTTTTGTGAGGGCTGCAGTCCCTCCTGCTTTAATTCTTTAGTATCCTTTTGTCTTTTTTCCCTTTTTCTTTTAGGCCTATTTTCCTCCCCATTACTGGATGCTGACTCTGATAGACTATCCTGATGCCGTGTTAGTACTTTGCATCCTTCCTGGATTAAATCAAACCCTCCCTCCTAGAGGCAAGTGCGCACCATCAAAAAGACAAGCCACAAAGGAAGAAGCAATGCAAGCAACCAATAAATATCTAAATCTACAGTGAACAGCATACCAGGGGATACTTACCGACGTCCCCTCTCCGTGTGTTGAGTTCTGGCTCCGGTTCGGCCTCTCGCGCGGGTCCCGGGTTTCGGCACCACTTTGTGGCGCGCGCCTTCTCGACCAGCGAGGAAGAACGACCACCACACCAGGAGTCTTCTCAGATCACGCTTTATTGGAGAGCCTTTTAGTTGATGGGAGAGCTTGAGCACGAGAGAGCGTGCACCCGAAACATGGCCACTTATATAGGGAATAGAAACACGGGTCTTTCTGTCATTGATCGTCTGCCTTGCACCGTCACCAGGTGCCACGGGATTGGCTGGGGACTCTACGTGGCTCGTGCATGCGCAAAGCCCAGGACCCACCGTCCCGCCAAGCACCACCTGAAAGGGAGTGGTTACCTCAAAGCTGCAAGGGAGTGGGCGCCATCTTGTAATGGCGTTTACCCTGGCTCCCTACAAGAACTAATGCCTACTGGTATAAGAAGAAAAAAATATGCAAAGAATAGAATCTGAGCAGTGTACATGAGTGTCCATAATTTTAAACTACTCCCAATTACACTTTGTAAAAGACTGAATGTGGCTTATCTAAGGGAAAACATCAACACATGACATAAATGAAATTAAAAATCTCATGAAAAGAGAGAAGGAGTTTCTGGAAAATAATAGTTTAACAAATGGTGGTCAAAATATTTCTAGTACTGACAAAATTGCATGCCTATTTGTTTAGATCCAAAAAAGGAACCAAGTTTTTCGAGCTGATTTGAAACTTTGGCAAAGTAGCAGGATACATCTGTAACATTATTATGGATGTTGACTCTGGCATGGAATTCATTTCCTCTTTGATCTGACAAATGAATATATGAAAGAACATAATTTCTCTAACTAAATATCAAGACCTAACTAAACATATCATCAGAAAAGTCATCATGTAAGCTGTATTGCAACTGGGGTAAAAGAAAAATCCTTCATAGTGATTCTGTATTTATTGTATATGTTGATGTTTTTTGTAAAGTATTTCCTTTAGTTTGCATTTTCAAAACATTGTGTTACATGATGTATATCTTGGTAACTAATTTTGGGTGCCTCCTTAAATTTTGTTCTGAGTAAAATGTCTCACTTCAGTTTCTAACCCATGAAATTATGTTGATTCCAAAACATTCTAATAACCACTGTATATAATACACAAAATCTCATAAGCATGACACCAGTAAGCATTGGTTATCATTTTGATATCAGGGTGCCATGACTTATAAGGCCTATCTGCATGAGTATCATTGTACCGTGACTCCTCAGCCTAAATTTAGCCACTGTTAAAAAATGTTTATATCTTTCATTGTCACCCATCTGAGATTAAATCTGAGTATAAAGCCTAAGGAAAATGATAAAGTAAGAGTTTAACTTTTCTGGATATAAAGTAAACAAAATGCAGCATAGGGTAACTCACTGGTTTAAAGTCAACGTATTTCACCAAAACATTCTAAGCATTTCCTTACGATGTGTATTATTCTCATGAAGGGAATGGGGAATTTGAGAAGAGGACTAACCAAGCATTGTCTTCAAATATATATAATTTGGATTTATCTCTAAATTTCACTATAAACATTTCTGATAAAAACTTAATAATTGATTTTCTGGTCAGATTTAATATATCCTACTTTCATGTACCAAACTACATTCAGAAAATGCAATACATCAATTAACTAAAAAAAAGTCCTGGCAGAAAAAAATGGCATCTCGTTATTATGGAATGCCCAATTCTTAGGTATTATGTCTCCAGTTAATGAATGTGATTGTTTAAATGCTTCATAAAGTTTTAATTAAAATCCATCAGTGTAACCCCTCTGTACAGTATGTTCTCAAATAAAATAAAATAAAATATTAAAAAAATCCATCAGTGTACTATAATATAATTGTGGATAATTTTATCCTAGAATCATTCATGAACTGCCCATTCAATCAAGACATACATCAAATTCATTTGGTATTCATACGGATATGAATGAGTTTCTTAGGAACTCCTGCCATTTGGAGGTGCCAGGACCAGGATTCGAACTGTGGGCTTCAGCTCCCACCACTTTAAACCGAGGATTAGGAACTCAACTGTCTGTCCAAGAACATCAGAAAGACCAATGATTAGGCAGGCAGCAGTGGCACTCAGCAGTCCTCCTTGATACTGAAAAGGCTGTGATAGGAGGATCATGGTTGAAGTCACCCTAGGGAAGAAAGTCCTTGAGAACCATGTCCAACTTCAGGGCCAACGAAACCAGAAGTATAGCCGTATGGTTCCAGTGTTAGAGGGCTATCCTTAAGTAAAAGCAGCTCATGGACTGTGCCCAGATTCTGAGTTCAAGGTCCAGGATTGGCAACAAACAGACATACACAACAATCTGTGCAGCCATCCACTTAAAGCAGGTCACCCTCAACAGCCTTTATTTACATTTTATTTTGAGGCCAACACAGGAAGAATCACAAACAAGGCAGGGGAAGAGAAGATCAGGTTTCTTAGAAGTAACCGGTATTCAGAAAATTAAACTTAGGGACATAAAATGGTAGCCTACTTATATAAAAACTAACATTAAGAAAAGGATGAAGGGCCTGGGAATGTGGATTAGTGGTAGAATGCTTGCCTAGCATGCAAGAAGCCCTGGGTTCAATTCCTCAGTAGCACATTCAAGAAAAAAATAGAATTGGTGTTGTGGCTCAAGCGGTAGCATGCTAGAGACAGTGCCAGGCTTTGTTTTCAACCCAAGATCTGGCAAAGAAATAGCTAATTAGGTAGGTAGGTAGGTAGATGATAGATAGATAGATAGATAGATAGATAGATAGATAGATAGATAGATAGATAGATAGATAGATAGATAGATAGATAGATAGATAGATAGATAGATAGATAGATAGATAGATAGATAGATAGATAGATAGATAGATAGATAGATAGATAGAAATATGATAGATGAATCTGGACTTGGATGTCAGGAGGATAGTAAGGAAGACTTCCCAGTCATTAGGCCTTCTGCAGTGTGCCAGGACACCAACATGGCCTTCACACAACCAGAGAACAGGAAGACTGTCTCTTTCCACTTCTCAGGTAGCCAAGGGCCCCAGAGTCAAGAGGTCAGAGCCAGGTTCTAAGTGAGGTGCTTGGAGACAGTAGAGAAAAGGCCTTGCCTCTCCTTAGGCGGGGGATTTGCATTAATTATGTGGAGAATGAAGGAAGGAGAATGGACTGGCAGAGGTAGAAGGGCCTTCAAATCTGACAGATGGAGCGTCAAAGACCTACTCCCTAAGACCAAAGAGCAAGGTTTTCTACTCTGTTCCTGCCCTCTCTCCCAATAAAATGGCTCTCTATTGTTAACTTAAAGATAGCCTGAGGCTCCCTTCACCTGAGGGAGGAAGGTTAGCCATTGTTTGAAGAGGCTGAGAAAAGCCTGACCCTTGTGTAACTCTGACAAATGTGTCATGTTTCCCCTCATTACTGGCCATGCCTGGAATGTTGAGTGTGTACATTCTGCCTCCTAACCCTGCATGTCTTTTTCTCTTCACCTAGCCTGGCATTTGTAACTGTTTTTTGCATTCAAATATTGTTACATTGGAGTTCTTCCTGCAAACAGGGCTATTGCTTGGATGCTGAGAACTTCATTTGAACCCAGGATGGGTGAATAATGTTTCTTTCCTGCTTCTATCGCTCAAGAACTCTAACAACCATTAGCGTACAAGTAACGTCTCATCACCAAGGGAAACACAGGAAGTTCTTGAATATCTGACCTTTCAGAAGTGGAATTCAGAGTTTCAGACTTTCCTACCCTGGCTGGCTTCACCCTATGATCCTCAGACCTCAGCCTCCGGAGCTAGGGTGACAGGCGTTTGCTACTGGTGCTCTGCTAGGTTCAGAACTGTAATTACATTGATATTACAAGTCAACTGCTTATCACAAAGGGCTTGGGCAACATATTAAGCCTTTCAACAATGGACCTTTCAGAAGCCTGTAGGACACAAGGTTATAATCCTAGCGTCTGAGAGGTTGTGTGTATGGATGGGCTACACTTGAACCTTGAGCTCTGACTCCAATTCTGGTGTACATGAGCATTCATTTTCCTGAGAATGTTATCCTAATTAGCAAATAGCAAAATACTTCGCTGAACCCTCACTTTTTTCCACTTTTGTGTCTCAAACACAAGCCTGGGCACTGTCCCTGAGCCCTTCAGCTCAAGGCGAACTCTTTACCACTTGCCCCACAGCACCAAATGTGGTCTTTTTGTGGTTCATTGGAGTTAATAGCCTAACAGGTTTTCCTTGCCTCGGCTGTCTTTGAACTGTGGTCTTCAGATCTCAGCCTCCTGAGAAGTTATGGTTCCAGTTGTGAGCCACAGGCATCTGGCCTATTGTTTTTCACAGTCCAGGTGCTTGATCTTAGGCCCTGGGTACTGTTTCTGAGCTCCTTTTTCTCAAGTCTAAGGCTGTGCTACTTGAGCCACTGTGATTATGTGGCACTGAGGATTCAAACCCTAGCATTCATGCATCCTGAGCCAGCTCTCTACTACTAAGCCACATTTCTAGCCCCACCCTTACAATTTTATCCCTCAACTTGCCTATCCCCAAGAAAAGGCTTCTGAGTAAAAATCATCTAAAGAAATTCCTATAGGAAGGTTCCAAAGATAAAGCACACAAAGCTCATACTTGGGAGAGACTCTAAACATGTGAATACTGTGACACATGCTTCCATTTAATTATGTATCATGTTTCAACACTTAATAAAATATTAATGAAAAACGAGTCAATGTCCTAAATTATTGTGTATACATTTATAATAGATGTACAACATGTACTAAATATTATGTGTATAATAATAGTAAATACAATATATACAATAAATAAATGAATCAAGTAAAAAATAAAATAAATACAAAAATCAATAATAAAAATCATAATATGTAATACACATCCACATGTAAATATATATTGTATATTACCCATATATAGGAATACTTTTTTTCCATTGCAGGGCTTTCATTCAGACCCTTGTAACTCTAGCCTGAATTTCTTTTCCTCAAGGACAGTAAGCTTTGTCTTCACCCATGGTGCAAAAGAGTTACCTCGATGGTGAGATCAAATCCCAGCAATGATGGAAATACTGGCCCAAGTTCCAAGATAGTGACAATTTTTTAATGGAAGCAGTTATGTTTATTCAGTGACATACTGAACATTTTTAAAAAAGCAGTGGAGAATTTTGTACATCTATTCAGACATCTTTCTCTTACCCCCAAAATGCTTCTTTTGAGCACTACTTTTCTTCATTTTTTGTTGTAAAAATGTTGTACAGACAGGTTACAGTTAAATGAGCATGGTAATGAGTACATTTCCTATTGAGCATTGTTGCCTCCTTCTTTGTTTTCCCCCTACTATCACTTCCCTGCCTGCTCGACAACTACTCTCCCTGCCGAGATCAGTGACTTAATTTTTATTTTTGGATTTGTATGGGGTTTGAACTCAAGTAGTGGCAACTCTGCACTTTCCCTCACACTGCTACATATTTACCAAGACCCTGAGTTCAAATCCCAGGCTAGGAAACAAAACTGGTAGAAATTCCAAACCAGGGAGCTATGTTTCTTTTTTAATTTAAATATTTTTTAATTTATTCTTTATTTTGTCGACATGCGGCTTGAGCTCAGATAGAGGCAACTCTGCCTCAGCTTCAATTGCCCTAGGGTGGGGTGCACCCTCGGACCCATAGACAATCCAGGGATCCTAGGTCCAGAGGGCTTACAGGAAGAAAAATCAATAACATAGCATAAAAAGTGGTGAGCTGCAGAGGGCTGGGTGATTTAAGTTTTTTTATTTGCAAGGTGACCATCCTGGGTCTGAATGACATGGCTGCAAAGTGAACCTGACCTGCCATATCTGAATGCTGGCGTGCTATCAGGGAACCCATAGGCCAACCTGTCAACATAGGCCCTGGGTTCAAATCCCGGTCCTGACACCTACCAATGGCAGGAGACCACAAAAAACTCATTCCTATTCATAGGAATACCAATTGAGAGTAGTTCATGCTTTGGTCTAGTCTAAAATTGGAAGCAATAAACCTAGGATGCTGATTCATCTTAATTAATAGATTATTATTCATGAAAAGAATAATATTCCTTCAATGGTGGTATAATAAATGCCTAAGAGTTGGTAGGAACATAGTAAGTTTCCTTCAATCATAGATATATGGCTTTGGTGCTCTTTACCAATACATATTTATTTGTATACCACCCTCTGCCTATCCATGTATCACTGTTTTGGCCAAACCTGGGACTGGTTCTCAGCACCTGGGAACCACCTGACAGCTTCATTGATTAGAGGCTGCCGTGCTCACACTCATCCATTCATGAATTGGGCTTGCTAATCCCTGAGATCATATCCACGCACTGCCAAAAATTTAATCTTGGAGTAAGAAGCCAAGTATGACACATGTTTTCCTTTTCTGGGAGAGTCCTCGGTGTCAAGCATGATGCAGAACGTATAGACAAATCTGGATGCTGTGATATATGATGTAAACACTGTAATAAATGTTAGAGGGGTCATCAGAGTCAATAAAATAAATGGTAAATAAATGAATAAAACAATAAATAAAATGAATAACCACACCCAACAAAATATGGAATATCTGTATGGAAGTATAAATCCTATCTTTAAAATGGATATAAGGAGTATGTTTTCCAGGCCTGAGGCTTGAATTCAGGCCTAGGGAACACGAATGCCTTTCTTGTCTTCAAACATCATGAGATTCCCTTCCCTCCCGGTGTTGCATATTTACCCAGACCTTGAGTTCAAATCCCAGGCGAGGCAGAAAAAATGGCATGAATTGCAAATTAGGGAGCTAAATATGTTTTTTTAATTGCAGGCCATTGGAGAAGCCATAATCCTGCCCAGCAACATAGGCCTACATTTCGAATGCCAGTCATGCCACTTCTGGATGGTGGGAGATCCTAAGAGGCTCGTTCCTATCCACAGGAATAAAGATGGAATGTTCTCAATGTCACAGTTGAATGAGATGCTCATGAATGATACTTGTATACAATTAGACGTCATGATTTCAGTCGGTTGATTGATTTTATTTAATATCTTATGAAGCATTAAAAGAATATTATTTCTCACAAAGACACAATAATTTCAGGACACTGATTTACTTAATAGTTAATTAAAGATGAAAATAATAACATAAATTATCTGGAGGCATAATAAATATCCAAGTATTTGTAGGAATGTAGTCTATATAAATGAACAATGGATAGACATCTCTATCCATAAAGATATATATTTATTAGCATACTACAATCTGCATGTCAATCTGTACTTGTTTTGTCAAACCCTTGTTCTCTATCTCAGACCTTGGGAACTGCCTATCAGCTCAATTTGCCCCAGGATGGCATGCTGACACACACCCTTTCATGAATTTGTCCCTGTAGGCCGTGAGTTCAGATGCCAGCATGCCCAAACAATGAATCATGGAGTAAGAAACTGATGGTGACACGTTTTCCTTTTCTGAGAAAGTCTGGAGTGTCAGGTATAAGTGGAATACATATGCAGACCTATATCCTATTTAATCAATGTAATCAATGTTCTATGTGACATATTAGTCAATTAAATAGTCAATACATGTTGGATCTTCGTCCGCCCTAAGAAAGATGGATGAGGTCCAAGCAAATATAAGTGCACTTGCTCGCCGGTTCCCCCCACCCTTAGCCCGGGAGACATTCAGACAAAGCAGGGAGTCAAGTCACGCAAGAACTCGTTTATTACCACAAAGAAAGCATCTTTTAAAGGGAAAAACTGCGTGGCATGGAAGGGTAGGGAAAGGAACCAACCAATCACTGTAAAGGTCACACCCTATCATGGGCCTAAGCTTTATGCAATCAGATTTTAAGGTAAACAACTCGGGCTCTGACCACTCAACTTCCTCTCACCACCATCTTTTCTGCCTATGTGCACCACAAATACATGAATCAAACAAAAAATAAAATGAATAACTACACTGAATGCAATATGGAGTCAACCTATGAATGTAAATATAAATTATATATTTAAAATGTTCACAAATAGGATGTATTCTAGTGCTGGGGATCGATTTCAGACCTAAGGAACAGACATGAACTTCTTGACTTCAAGAAGGCTAGCTTCCCCTTTCTACACAGTGCAACAGAGTTACCCAGACCATGAGTTGCGATCCCTGTCCTGGCAGAAAAAATGGCACCTTTATACAATGTGACACCCAATTCTTAGGTATTTCATTATGCCTCCAGTTAATGAATGTGATTGTTTAAATGCTTCATAAAGTATTGATTAAAATCGATCAGTGTTCTCTAATATAATTGTATATAAATTTATCCTAGAATTATTTAAGAACTGTCCATTCAATCATAACATGCATCACATTCCACTGGTATTCATATAGATAGGAAATAGTTTCTAAGGATGTCCTTCCATTTGCAGGTGGCAGGACCAAGAATCCAACTGTGGGCTCCAGCTCCCACTTAATCCCAAGGATAGGGAACTCATTGGTCTGTCCAAGAACAGAAAGACCAATGATTAGGCAGGCACCAGTGGATCTCAACAGTCCTCATTGATACTTACAAGGCTGTGATAGGAAGATCATGGTCAAAGTCACTTTAGGCAGGAAAGTCCTTGAGACCCCTGTCTAACTTCAGTGCCAACAAAGCCAGAAGTAGAGCCATGTGGCTCCAGTAGTAGAGGGCTAGTCTTGATCAAAAGCAGTTCACAGACTGCGCAGATCCTGAGTTCAAGATCTGGGACTGGCAACAAACAGACATACACAACTATCTGTGCAGCCATCCTCTTGTCCCCAGATCACCCTCTTGTCCTCAACTGAATTGGAGAGAGTTCCCTAGGAAAAGGGCTGGGGGAGCTGCTGTCATCTTGACTCCATCCATTTTGCCTGCATCACAAGATTCCGACCACACCCCCATGCTTTCATGGTTCTTTCTGAGCAAGGGGATACAACAATTGTGGCCACGCCCACATTCCATAATGTCCAGCACCAGGATTCCACCAGCAGTTGAGGAAGGTAGAAGTGACTGAGTGGTGAGCAAGAGCTCAAGTCCACGTTGGAGTAGAGTCGAAATTGACGTCCTAGTCGGTGAGTGGGAGAATAGAGGATTTCCCAGAGCCTGGGAACATGGCCAGCCCATCTTTCCTATCGCAAAGCTCAGATGTCTGAAACAACAAGTATCTGTGAGAGCTGTGGGCAAGAAACTACTGCTAGAACACCGGCAGAAGAATTTTCCCATTAGACCTGCAACATTCAAGAAAACAAAGAACACAAAAAAAGGGGGGGGTCTTCAAGAAACACCAGTGGGGAAGGTGATTCACCAGAGGGTACAGACAAAGGTGGTGCTGACCGTGGGCCTCCCTTGCCTTTGGACACAGTCACAGTCACCAGGGTCCAGAGTGTCAAGGGTCCCTATACCACCTAAACATGGTGCCTGCCCTCGACCACAGCAAAAGAAGAAACCAGGTACGCTGTGCTAAGATCCTACCACTGAAGCTGGAAAAGACAGACCTGCAGGATGGACAGGACAAAGAGAGGGAGAAGGTAGCCCAGATGCACGAAGCACCAAAAACAGAGCTAGACATCCACAAGCCACCCATACAGAGCTTGGTTTCAGCAGAAAGCAATTTACAATTTGCACTGGGCTAGTGAAGCAGGAGGCCAATGACAGAAAAATGGAGCAAAAAGCTCTCACCAGCTACCTGCAGGCCACAGGGTGTAACGTGTTGGAGCTGGAGATGGCAGTCGCTGCTGCACAGAAGGAGACCGAAATCTTCTTCGAACAGCTGAATGATGTGACACTTCAGCTCGAGGAAAAGACTAGAAGCTTCAATGACCTGGATTAAGTGAACACAGAGTTGCAGGAGAAGTTGCAAGCGATCTGGACAAAGAAGAGCAACAGGAAAAACAGAATCTGCAAGTTTCAACAAGTGGTGGTAGGGCATGAGGTAAAGAGACTACTGGAAAACCTGAGCTGGATGATGACCTCAGCAATTCTGGAAAGAAACACCTTGATGGGGAGCCTGAGCATTGAGAGGTCCACGTGGAAGGAGGAGGTTCAGTGGCTGACCAAGCAGGTGAACCAACTGACAGAGGAGAAGGAGCAAAGGGCGAGGCAGGTGCTGGCCCTACAGAATGAGCTGGAGGAACTGAGAAGGATGCTGGCAGAGCCTCGGCCCTCCGCAGAGCCATCTCAGGCCGAGTGGCAGTTGCAGGCCAAGGCCTACTGCATGCAGATGGAGTTGAAAAACCTGGAGGAACAACTTCACATCCAGGTCCAGGAAAAACAGAGGCTCAGACACCAGAATGTGGAGCAGCAGGAGCAACTATGGAGACTGGATGAGAAGGCCAAGTATTGGCAGTAGATCCCCGAGACCCCACGATGCGCATGTGTGTGTGACCCATAGATAGAGCTGGCCCTGCTGTGGGATGCTCTCCACAAGGTGAGCTATGAGAAGGAGGAGCTCACCAGCATTCTGAAGCTCAGAGCCACCTGTGAGCAACACATTGCCTCCAATGAGCAGCTGAACTCCAAGGAGGCCCTGCAGCAGCACCTTGCAGAGGCAGACCCAGCTGCTAGAGCAGCTGAAGCAAGTGCAGCGCCTACCAATTTGGGGGAGCAGGTGGTGCCCCCAAAGTGGCAGGATACTCCCAAGTGCCCAGAAGTGACCAGACCACAGGAGGAGCGCCTGCAGGCCCAGCTGAGCCTGGCTTTCACTGGGCAGGGGAAGTTGTGAGCCCTGGGGAAGCAAAAGTTGAGGAGGTGACTCCTCCACAAAGTGAGCACCGCAGAGGATGGAGACATGCCCCAGACCTAGAAGGATGTGGCTCTGCAAGCACTCTCAGAGGCTGAGATCCACAGGGGGAATCTCCTGCTGCAGTAGCAGTGACCCCAGTGCAGTTGCATGGCCAACCTTGCAGCTCAGTGTCAGACAGAGCTGGAGGCACAGGCACCCCCGCCCTGAGAGCTACCACCACAGCAGGCTTGGGGATGGGAATTGGGACACTTGGGTGTCCAAGAAGAAAATCTGCTTCGTCCATGACTTGTATGATGAAGTGGACATCCATAGTCCAGCGGATGAGCTCCACAATCGATGCAGCCAGCTGTTGGCACACATCCACAAATGTCAAGGAGTCCCTTGTGGTATATAAGGAGCAAATGTTCATCCTGGATGAGCTGTGTCAAGAGAAAGCGAAGCGTGTGTGCTGGCTCACCCAGAAGAAGATGTAGAAGAAGAGAGAGCTGCAGGAGCTGCTGTTACTTCTCTCAGGGGAATGAGTGGACAGGAGGCTCCAGATGCCAGCACAGGCTGAGCCCCCCCCCACACACACACTGCTCCAGATGCCTCAAGCTCCAGGGTGGGTGAAATAAGTGAGGAGCACAAAGGTTTTGAAGAATTGCAACTTTAAGACAACTTGGACACTGCCAGAGTAGTGGTCGGGGTTCACGACCTCGTAGATGACTCCCCCATGGAGCACGTTCTACAGCAGATGACCCACACCCAGATCAGCATAGAGCTCGTGGACTCGGGCAAGGAGCACTCCCACCCATTCTTCTGTAGACTGATGTGGATGATGATGCTGTATATGAAGTACTTACTCTCAAAAGCCAGGGCAGCCACCAGAAGTGGGTGGCCAGGTGGCCTTCTCTCAGGCCTCCATCTGCTGTGAGATAGGAAGGGTAAACTTCGGGTCTGGTAGGGCAGAGGCTGCTGGGATGCAGCCCAAATTCAAGGGACATCTAATGGCCCATTGGTGGCCAGGGAAGAGACCCATGTTATGCTTATCCCAAACAATAAATTGTTTTCAAGGGGAAGAAAAGCCTACAACAAAGATTCGTTCTTCCAGTCCTGGAGCTTGAACTGAGGGCCTGGCTACTCAGCCTGAGCTCTTTTTGATCAAAGCTGGCACTCTACACATTGAGCCCAGCCTCCCCTTCCAGCTTATTCTGTATGAAATTGAACCCAGGGTGTCAGGCATGCTAGGTGACCACTCTACCACTGAGCCACATTCTCTGCTAGGACGATTCTCCGCCATCCCAAAACCATATGGCCATTCCTCAGATAAATAGCAAGTAGAGCCTAGGATGAATATGAAGCACAAGTATGGTTCACAGAGAAATACTCCCCTGCCCCCTCTTTGACCCCCTTAGTTGAAGATTCTCTTCTACGATTTAGGGATGAGAGAGGGAGAGGGAGTCCCGAGAGAGGAGTAACAAGAAGAATAGTCCCCTGAGCCCCACAGTCTACCCCACACAAGTGGTCCTCTAGACTCCAATATTACCTGATTCAAAGTGGAATCTACCCTGTCTCCCTATTACTTCAATGCTCAGGATGAAATAAAGGTCAGCTTTGTCCTTAGCCCACACACAGGGTAGAAGCTCCTAGTCCCAGACCGACTTCCACCTCTGACTGCCCCGAGTTAGGCTGGACCCACCACTCACCACAATGGTGGCGGTGATGACCTCATGCATAGATTCTAGGAAGAAGGTCTATGGCAAAGGGCAAAAGCAGCAGCGTGAGCAGGGGGAAGGAGCTGGGGCAATTGCTCTGGGATCTTCCTCCTTGGAGACCTCCTATCAAGCCAAAGCCATGCTGACACAAAGCAGGGCCAAGGCCAGAGTGTGAGACAAGATGGAGGAGCATGGTACTAAAGGAGGTACTGCTTTGTATTAGAGCACTTGAAAATTCCAATTATATTTGGCCCATGCCAATCCCAAAGCCAACATGCAGTGACTCTCCTTGTTGTTGTTGTCCCTGAGCGCTGTCCCTGAGCTTTTTTCTCAACGCTGGCACCCTATCACTTGAGCCACAGGGACTCTTCTTGTTTTCTGATGATTCATCGAGGATAAAAGTCTCACACACTTTCCTGTCCAAGATGTCTTGGCACCATAATCCTGAAGATCTCAGCTTCCTGAGTATCTCAGATGACAGTTATGAGCCACCAGTGCCCAGCATGTGATGCCTTTTGAAGGCATCTTGGCAAGTCTGTAAAAGGAGCCAAAAAGGGCTTGGATAGACCATGACCCAATCAAGGAGCTGGGATGGGGAAAGACTGACATTCTAGCCATCCTGTTCCCCAAAATTAAAGATGCCAGATGGTGTTGGATGCATCAAACACCTAGGCCAACAGCCATCAGGCTTAGTGGGGAAAAGGTAGAGAATATCCAAAGATAGCAGTGTCAAAATCTCTGATTTTGCATGCATGTGGTGCGTGCGTGTGTGTGTGTGTGTGTGTGTGTGTGTGTGTGTGTGTGTGTGTGTGTGTGTGTGTGCGTGTGTGAACTCAGGGCCTAGGCCCTATCCCTGAGTTTTCTTGCTCAAGCTAGTGCTCTGCCAATTGAGCCACAGCCCCACTTGCTTTTTGATGGTTAATTGTAAGTAAGAGTCTCAAGGTCTTTCCTGTCCAGGGTGGCTTTGATGCATGATGGTGGCCCCAGGAAAGCAAGAGTAAACACAACTCGCGGGGACAATCCCCATGGAGGGAGACTCCTGCTCCCTTGTGGTCAGATTGGGGACATGCGGGCCCTTACCATAATCCTCTAGAGTTCAATTGTGGGAAGTGACCATGGCTAAGCTGACTCTTGCTCACCCTGAGTGCTGATGCCAGAGCAGATCTTTTCCACCCTAGGCCAAGAGCAGGCATTACCTGGTGTGACATGTTGCAGCTCTTGCCCCTCCTGGCCCAGAACCATGGTCTGAGACGTCAATTTACTATTGCTCAGATCCACATTGCACCCATGACATGCCATTTTGATGTTCTCCATGCCCCAAGACTCGACCCTTCTCTGGTACTGTGGCCCGCTCTGTAGGCAATGGCCTCCAAACAGACTGCTCTCAAGACTTGTACAACACCTAGACATTGGGAGACCCTCAGGGGCCCACTGGAAAGTACTCTGCCTAGAGCCACAGAGTGAGGTCCAAGCAGGCCAAGGGTTGGTCATGGGGCTTGAACTCTGGACCTGGATGCTGTCCTCCAGCTCTTCAGCTTACCACTTGAGCTACAGGGCCCTTCTGGTTTTCTGGATGTTCCTTGGAGGTCAGACTCACCAAGTCTTTCCTCCCCAGGCTGGCTTGGAACCGCAATACTCACATCTCAGCCTCCTGAGGAGCTAGGAAGACAAGCATAAGTCACCAGTGCCCGGCAGATCTGGCCTTTCAACACAGTGTACTAGCTGCTCCTGAAAGCTTTTCTTTATTTTTTCGTGCTAGTACTGGGGTTTGAACTCAGAGTCTGGGCTCTCGTCCCTTAACTTGTCCCTCAAAGTTTGCACTCTACCACTTGACCCACAGTTCCACTTCTGGCTTTTGGTAGTTAATCAGCAAGAAGAGTTTCACTAACTTTCCTCCCCTGATCTGGCTTGACCCATGATCTCAGATTTCAGTTTCCTGAGTAGCTAGGATTTACAGGGGTTGAGCCACTGCTGGCATTGGGCTAGAACCTTTTCTTAAGCAAGGGTCCTTCCCTGCGTTTGCCCTTACTCCTCCATGCAAAGGAGGTCTAAGGGTCAGGAGCTGTAAAAAATAGGCTTCCAGCCACAGGAAATGGCTGGGGTCCATGGTGAAAAGTCAAGTTGATCTTCCCGCTGGGCCTAATTCTGGGACAACACCCTCTGCTTTTTTTTTTTAATTTTATATTATTTTATTTGAGAACATACTGTACAGAGGGGTTACAATTACATGGGCAGGATAATGCATACATTTCTTACCAAGCATTGCAGCCTCCTCTTTTGTTTACCCTTCACCTCCCTTCCCAGACTCCCCCCTCCCCCCCAACCAATCATACCCCCCTTCCCCCATACACACCGACATTGTAAAGCTGGTTTTGACATGACATTTTGTACTTCTCATTGTTGCAACAGGTCCACCTGAATCCTTAAACGACTTGTTTGTCCCCATCTCCTCCACATGTTATACTGACATCAAATATATTGAAAGCGGGGGTTACACTGTGGGGGAGGGA
The DNA here is from genome assembly GCF_024711535.1 of Dipodomys merriami. Classification (NCBI taxonomy): domain Eukaryota; kingdom Metazoa; phylum Chordata; class Mammalia; order Rodentia; family Heteromyidae; genus Dipodomys; species Dipodomys merriami. The sequence goes on along the minus strand of NW_027206338.1, from coordinate 48,002 downwards.
CATACAAAGCAACAAAGAAATAATCTTATAAATGTGTTAGAAACACATGCATGAAAGAAACGAAAACATACACCCTCTGCTTTCATACTCAAGTAGAAACGTTGATCCCGCATTGAACGTCCTGCCAGACTTTTCTGTAGCCACAAAATCTTCATTCCACCCATACCACCTGCTCTACAGCATACCTCAGGACCTTTGCCCATGCTGTAACTTCTGCCTGAGGCTCTCTGTCCTGTATCCACATCTTAGAAGTCGTGTGGAATTTTGTCCTTGGTTATATCACCTCCTGGAGCAAGTCTTTCCTTCCCTTCTCCCTCTTTTAAAATACTGAGTTGCTAGAAATGGTGTGTATCATGGTGTATCATGGTGTGTGTGTGTGTGTGTGTGTGTGTGTGTGTGTGTGTGTGTGTGTGTGTGTGTGTGTGTTTGAGTGTATGTGTGTGTGTGTGTTTGTGTGTGTGTGTGTGTGAGTGCCAGTCCTGGGGTTTGAATTCATGGCCTGGATGCTATCCTATCTCTGAGCTTTTATGCTCAATTCTAGCCTTCTACTACTTGAACCACAGCTCTACTTTCTGGCTTCTTGGGTTTTTACTTGGAGAATAGTGTCTCATATACACTTTCCTGCTTGCAATGGGGATCCTCAGATCTCAGTCTCCTGAGTAGCTTACAGGGCTGAGCCACCAGCACCTGCCCTCTACCCTACTGCTTACCTATATCCTCAGCCCTCCTCTGAGTCCCAGAAAAATATGTCTCACCAGGCTCATTTTTTTAACAGTCTTGGGGCTTGAACTCAGGTTCTGTGCATGTTCCTGAGCTTATTTGCTCAAGGCTAGCACTCTATCAATTAAGCCACAGTGCCACTTTTGGCTTTCTATTTCTGTGGTACTGAGGAATCAAACCCAGGACTTAGTGCATACTAGGTAAGCACTCCACCACTAAGCCACATTCGCAGCCCAAATCCCACTTCTATGAGAGTGGGATTTATTGGCATACCTCTTTTGGCATAGAAATAGCTTACTATTTCTTATCTTTGCCAAGTTTTGGGACCAGCCTATGACTTAGCAATGCGGAATGATTAATTAGTGATAGCCACCAGGCTCCAGAGGTCTAGGCTCACATCCTACAGAGAAATAGAGAATATGGAGCCAGAACCTACGACAACTCCTACAATTTAGGAACTGTGGTCTCCTTGGAGGCAGTGACTGTCTGCTATGTGTCCCGATGGGATACCTCAGCCAGACATAAGACTTCAGTTATTAAATGGCAAAGAAGGATGCTTTGTTCAAGCTGCTGGCTCAGACTTAGTACTTTCTGAGGGCTTTTCCCTGCTTGCCCAGGTTGGGGGGCTGGGCATGGGCAAACTGCTGAATATCCATCATCCATCCATCATCATCCATACAAAGAAACATGGAGTTATTGCCTCCTTTTGGGGGGAAGGGGGCAGTTCTGGGTTTTTACTATGAGCTTAGGCCCTGTACCTGAGCTCCTTTTGCTCAAATGTAGTGCTCTGCCCTTGAGCCACAGCCCCATTTATGTTTTACTTTCCTGTGATATCTTAGAAATAAGAGTGTCGTGGACTTTCCTGCCCTGGCTGAATTCAAATTGGCATTCTCTACATCTCAGCCTCCTGAGGAGCTAGGATTACAGGCAAGAGCCCCTGGCTCCTGGGTTTCGTTTCTTCTTGTTCTTTTTTGTAATTGTAACAATCTGAAATCTTCTCGGTGTCATTCCAATGGTTTGCATCTGAAGTAAACTACCCAGGTCTGGAGTTCAAATGCCAGGACTGCCACCCACAAATGGAAGGAGATTTTGACAAACTCATTCCTATTCATGTGAATGCTAATGGAATGTTATACAAGTAATAAATAAATTTTCAGTTAATTCATGATTCTATTTTAGAATGCCACACAAAAATTATTGGATTTATATCTTCCATTCTAGCTTCATGGTATGATTCCCCTAATGGAAGGATATCGACTAATTTTTAATTAATGCGTTTCTAAGTATTACATGGAGGCATAATTTAATAACTAATAATTGATATTTTATATATATATATTCAGTTTAATATCCTCACATTCCCTGTTTCTCTATGCATGTATATACTATTAGGAACACCTGTGGATTGATCACAGGTACTCAGAACTTCCTGGAAGCTCAGTTTGCCGGAGGCTGGTGTGCTAAGCTTGTGACCCCATTTTTAGATTGGCAATTGTAGGACATGAGTTGAAATCCCAAAAATTTATTCCTGGAGTCAGAAGCCAATCTTGACACATTTTTTTTCCTTCTCTGTTAAAGTCCTGGGTCTCAATATGATGTATAATCCATATGCAAATATATCCTATGTGATATGATGTAATAAAAGAAACATATACATGTAATAATACTAAATATATAAGGGTAATAAACAACATATGCAGTATACCTATGTATGTAAATAGATCTTATATCAATATTACTATTTCCAGAGCTGGGGCTTCAATTCAAGCCCTGGGAACCGATCTGAATTTCTTGTATTCAAGGACGGTGATCCTTTCCCCTTCACCCACAGTTCCACAGAGTTATCCAGACCCTGAGTTCAAATACAAGGCTTCCTGAAAAATGGTGCAAATTCCAAACCAGGGCCTAATTATGATGATGATGATGATGATGATGATGATGATGATGATGATGATGATGATGATGATGATGATGATGATGATGATTAGCCAAGCACAGGGCTTGCACTCAGTTCTTGGCATCTTTGCCACAGCCGATCCTTATATCCCAGGACCCGAGTTTAAATCTTGGGCCTGGGAAAAAAATAAAAAGTAGAAGCATGAAATTGAGAAGTTCAAGAAGGTGGTTTTACTTTTATTTTCCTTTGTATTTTGACCTTCCTGAGTGCAAATGACAAGGCCAAGAAAGTGAATATAACCTAGCATTGCTGATGTTTGGCAGGCTATTAAGGAAGCCATAGCCAAAACTGGCAACTTAGGTATGGAGGTCGAATCCCAGGATTGCTTCTAATGAATGGTGAGATTCTAGAAACGCATTCCCAAATAAATCCATACAAATGGAATGTTATAAATGTAACAATTAAATTAGTAGTGCAAGATTATATTATAAAATTATACACAACAATTTACTACATTGACTAATTTTCAATTAGTACTTTATTATGTATTCAATCATGATACTTTGAAAAGGAAGGAATAATTTAATTGCCAATAATGGTGAGTAATATGGTATCTGCAATTTCATAGTATACAGACATATCTCTCTTGTTTTATGCATCTACATCTATCTATCTATGTATCTATGTATCTATGTATCTATGTATCTATGTATCTATGTATCTATGTATCTATGTATCTATGTATCTATGTATCTATCTATCTATCTATCTATCTATCTATCTATCTGTCTGTCTGTCTGTCTGTCTATCTATCTGTCTGTCTGTCTGTCTGTCTGTCTGTCTGTGTCTGTCTTTCTGTCTGTTTATCTACGAATCTACACATTTATCTGTTTATACACTTGTCCCTCCTGAGGCTCAGATGTAGAGTGCTCGCCTAGTATGTACAAAGCCCTGGATTCCTCACTACCATGTGCACACAGAAATCCAGAAGTTGTGCTGTCGCTCAAGCAGCCGAGCACTAGCTTTGAGCATGAAAGCTTAGGGACTGTGTCTAGTCTCTTACTCAAGACCCAGGAATGGTACCAAAAAAAGATGGAATGTTCTGACTGCAACTATATAAGGATAGCAGTGCAAATACCTCATCACAGAGCAAGCCTTGAGTCTGGTGCTGACAGCTGCCATCTAACCTGATTTAGCCAGAAGTAAACTGCTGCAACCTAGCTCCACAGAACCAGATGCTGCTGGCTTGCTCACCCCTGTCATCCAATATACTTGGAGGCTAAGATCTGACACTGGTGGGTTTAAAACCCGCCCTGGCAGGAAGTCTGCGAAACTCTGAGCTGTGGCTCAAAGTGGTAGAGCTCTAACCTTGAGCAAACTATCATAGCACAGTACCCCCAAACTTTCAGTGCAATCCCCGTGTCTGACTCCACCTCCCCACCAAAAAGCCACCCCTCTAAATCATTAGATGTGAACTTTGTGTGGCTTGGGATGTGTTTCTGAAAGAATGACAATACTGATGAAAACACCCTAATTCTAATGACAGTGTGTGGGATACAGATATGTGATGAGTCCTTCAGGAGGTGTTGTGTGCTGAGTCCTTCACAAGGTGCATTTTTTCATCTCTTTCTCATAAGAGCTCCACAAGTAAGATGATTGTGTAGATGAGAAACTTGAGGCTCAGATATGTCCCCATGTCAGGGCCAAAATTATGTATGTACCTAATTCTAGTGAGTTGTCTCCTGCAGATAATTGTTTTGTTTTATTTTTCTCAGTCATTAACCTAAAACTCAGGGCCTAGCCACTGACCATTCCCTTTTGGGCTCATGGCTAGCACCTTACCACGTGGAGCCAAGAACTGCCTTGCAACAGAGTGTTACAGTCTAAGTATCTGTGGCTGAGTTCTGTCATCCTTCCTACTCAGGAAGCTTAGATATGATGATCTCCGTTCCAAACTATCCCAGACACAAAAGATCCCATAAGTCTATTGTCTCCTATTCACCACTTAGAAATTTGAAGTGGAAGCTGGGCGCTGGTGACTTGCACCTCTCATCCTAGCCACTCAAGAGCCTGAGAACTGAGGATTACAGTCCAAAGCCAGGCTGGGAGGAAATTCCTTGAGAGGCTTCTCTCCAGTGAACTACCAAAATCCTGCAGGGGTGCTGTAGCTCAAGTGTTGGGTGCTTGGCTTTAACTGAAGAGCTCAAGGACAACTCCCAGGCCTAGACTTCAATTCCTCCAACTTTCAAGAAAAGAAAGAAAGAAACTTGAAGTGCAGTGCTGGGGCTGTGTCTTAGGGGTAGAGTGCTTTGCAGGTATAAATCCCTGGGTTTGATTCCTTAGTAAAACATCACTAGAAAAAAGCCTGAAGTAGCTGTGTGGCTCAAGCGGTAGAGTGCTATCCTTGCACAGGAGAAACTCAGGTACAGTGTTCAGGTCCTGAGGTCAAGCTCCAAGACAAGTGTATGCACACACACACATACACACACACACACACACACACACACACACACACACACACACACACACACACACACACACACACACACAGATACCAGAATTGAAGCTGTGATACCAAATGGTAAAATTCTCATGGTCAGCACCCAGGCCCCATGTTCAACTCCAAAACCTAGTCACCCAGGGCATATTTAGGAGAGATCAAAGGTTTCAAACCCTGATGAGCTTCAACAGCCCTAAATAACAAGAAGCATTGTGATATTAGACATATGCTTGGATTTAGCAAGCTTCCAGAATTCTAGGAAGGCACTGTTGCCAATAATCAATCATTGTGTTAGGTTCAGCTCCCTTATTGTCTGCCAGAAGGACCCTTGAATTAATTGTAGTAGGTTATTTCCACACTGGAACATAGTATAACAAAGACAAGATAAGTACAAGGAAGTTGGCCTGCCATGGGAGGTGGCACAAATGAAGGCTTCCTGTCAAAACAAAGCACTGGGGACAGTGATAGCTTGGGGTACAAAGAGGAATTTTTCTCCTAGCCTTCAGAGCCTGCCCACACTCCTCCTCACTAATTGTCCTGGATGGAGTTCTTGGTTACACAGCTGTAAAGGAGTGAAGCCTTTTGTCTGCCTGTTCCAACAATGAAGCAGATTGTCTCCAGCAGCCTGGGGTGTGGAGAAAACCTCAGGCTACTCTGGGAACAGTGAGGAGAGCCCAGGAACATACACTGTCTTGTAAACACTCTCTGTGCTATGAAATCATTCTATTTAAAGAAAATTTCCTAGCTGGGTGCCTTTCATCCTAGGGACTCTGGACATTCACAGATAGAAATTCATGCATACATACAAGGGGAGACATGGAGTTACTTTTGTTGTTTATTTTGGCAGTTCCGGGGATTGTATTATGAGCCTAAGCACTGTCTCTGAGCTCATTTTGCTCAAGGGTAGCCCTCTGCCCTTTAGCCACAACCCCATTCATGGCGATCTTTTATTCCTGTGAAACCGCAGAAGAGTGCTGTAGACTTTCCTGTACGGGCTGAATTCAAACTGGAATTCTCTACCTCTCAGAATCCTGAAGAACTAGGATTACAGGCAGGAACCTCTGACACCTTTCTTTTCTTCTTGTTCTTTTTTTTTCATTGTGACAAAATGAAATCTTCACAGTGTCATTCTAATGGTTTGCATTTCGAAGTAAACTACCCAGGCCTGGAGTTCAAATGCTAGGACTCCCACCTACACATGGAAGGAGATCTTGAGAAAAGCTTTCTTATTCATGTGAATGCTTCACGGAATGTTATAAAAATAACAATTAAATTTGCAGTTAGTTCATGTATATTATTTAATTATATATACGCTATTACTACCAATTATTGATAAATTATCCCTTACTTTATTTAAGTATTATGGTTGAATACATAGCAAAGTATTAATTGCAAACTAGTCAATGTACTATAATTATTGAGTTTAATTTTATAATGTAATCATACACTACTAATGGAATTGTTACTTTACAACATTCCATTCATATGGATATATGAAAATGTAGTGGATTATGTCTTCCATTCTAGCACCATGGTATGATTATCCCAATTAAAGAATACTGACTACTTTTACATTAATGCTTTAATAAATATTCAAACATGATACTTCATTAAATGGAGGCATAATTTAATAATAATTCACTATATATAAATATAATTTAATATCCTCACATTGTCTCTCTCTTATATATTTTGCAAACTACATATCTACCTATCTATTTATCTAACCATCTATATCTATACCTACATCTACATCTATATCTATATATATCAGTCACAATTATGGCTTGTTCCCAGGTTGTCAGAACTGGCTGGTAGCTCAGTTTGCCAAAGGCTTTTGTTCTACAACTGTCCCGATCATAAGTTCGGCATTGTGGGCTGTGAGTTCAAATCCCAGCATGGCCAAAATTTTATATGTCAAGTCAGAAGCCAATTTTGACACATACTTTTTCCTTCTCTGTGAAAGTCGTGGGTCTTAGTATGATGTATAATTCACATGAAAATATATCCATGTGATAATATGTAATAAATATAATAAATGGTATATATGTAATAAACTAAAAAAAACATAAGGGTAATAAATGTCATATGGAGTAATCCCATGTATGTAAATAGATCTCATATATGAATATTATTTTTATCAGTGCTGGAGCTTGAATGTGGGCCCAGGAAACTGGGCTGAAATTCTTGTCTTCAATGAGAGTCAGCTTCCTCTGCCCCACAGTGCCACAGAGTTACCTAGACCCTGAATTCAAATCCCAGGCCTGCCAGAAAAATGATGAAAATTCCAAGCAAGGGCCTTAATTTCTTTTGGCCAGGATTAGGGCTTGAACTCAGCTCATGGCAACTCTGCCTCAGCTTCAATCATCTTAGACTGGGGTGCAGCATCTGGACCCACAGCCCATCCTGAGATTCTAAGACCCGAGTTCAAATCTTGGGACTGCCAATAAAAAAAAAAAACGGAGAAGTGCTGGGAAGGTAGCTCAGGTAAAGAGTGCTTGCCTTGCATGCATAAGACCCTGGGTTCGATTCCTCAGCACCACATAAGCAGAAAAAAGCAGGAAGAAGTGTTATGGCTCAAGTGATAGAGAGATAGCCTTGAGCTGAACAGTTGGGGGACAGCACCCAGACCCAGAGTTCTGGCCCCAAACCAAGAAAAAAGAAAGAAAAAAATAGTGCCGGGAAAAAAGGAGAAGGATAAAACTGGGAAGTTCCAGAAGGTGGTTTTACATTGTTTTTACCTTTACAACCATCCTGGGTCTAAATATCAGGGGCCATAAAGTGTACATGACCTTGCACTGTTGAACTTTGTTGGGCTATCAGGGAAGCCATAGCCAAAACCAGCAACCTAGGCCCCGCGTGCGAATCCCAGGACTGCCACCTATCAACGGCGGGAGATCCTAAGAAACTCATTCCGACATACATCCATATGAATGGAATGTTGTAAAGTAACAATTACATTAGTAGTATATGATTACATTATAAAATTATACACAATAATTATAGTACATTGACTAATTTACAATTAATATTTTGTTATGTATTCAACCATAATAATTAAAGTAAGGGATAATTTATCAATAATTGGTAGTAATATCGTATATATAATTAAATAATATACAGACATCTCTGTCTTGTTTTATACATACATACATACATACATACATATATACATACACTACATATATACATATATATATATATGTAACAATCTACATATATATTTCTACACTTGTCATTCCTGGGGCTCAGTAGTAGAGTGCTTGCCTAGTATGTATGAAGCCCTGGGTTCGATTCCACACTATCACATGCACAGAAAAAGCCAGAAGTAGTGCTGTTACTCAACCAGTTGGGCACGGGCTTTGAGCATGAAAGCTTAGGGACTGTGTCTAGGCCCTTACTCAAGTCCTAAGACTGGCACTAGAAACAAGTTAGAATGTTCTAACTGCAAGAATAGAAGGCCAGGATTTCAAATACCTCCTCACAGATTAAGCCTGATGCTGATGGCTGCCATCTAAATTGACTTCGCCAGAGGTCAACAGCTGCAACCCAGCATCATGGAACCAGACACTGCTGGCTCACCCTTAGCTGCTCAGAGGGTGAGATCAGACACTGGTAGGTTGAAAGCTCACCCTGCCAAGTAATCTGCTGGGCTGGGCTGTGAGCTGGGCCTCAAAGTCGTAGAGCTCTAGCCTTGAGGAAAAGGTCTTAGGACAGTACCTGCAACCTGTGAGGGAAATCTCCTAGGCTGATGGGCCTCCCCACAAAACAAAACACCCCTCTAAACTGTTAGATGTGAACTTGTGCAGTTTGTGAACTGTATCTGAAAGAATGGTATTAAGCACCCTAATTCTAATGACAGTTTGTGGGATACGGCTATGTTATGAGTCCTTCCTGGGGTGGTGGGTGTTGAGTCCTTAACGGGGTACTGGGTTGTTCATGGGATATTGTGTGCTGAGTCATTCACAGGGTACTATGTGGTGAGTCCTTCACGAGTTTTATTCTTTCATCTGGTCATTATAAGATCTACACAAGTAAGATGATTGTGCAGATGAGAAAGTTGAGGCTCAGATATGTCCCCAAAGCAGGGCCAAATTTATGTATATACTGAGCTCTAGTGACTTGTCTCCTGTAGACAATTGGTTTGGTTTAGTTTTCTATATCATGAACCTTGAACTCAGAGCCTACGTATTGACTTTCTTCTTGGGTTCATGGCTAATGTTCTACTTTGTGGAGCTAAGCACCCCCTTGCAGCAAAGTGTCATGGCTTAGGTCTCTTTAGCTGAGATCTATCATCCTGCCTGCTCAGGAAGCTGAGGATCTTGGTACCTTTTACCCTTGGTGGTTGAGTGGCTCTGATGCTCCTTTAGTCTTGATGTAATGATGCCAGAGAGATGTTTGTATCTGGAAATAGCACATCTCTATCCAAGTACTTTTAAAGTAACTTTTAAAAATACTTTTGAAAGTGATTTTAAAATATTCTAATGAAATTTTCAAAAAGTTTGTTAATTTTGCTCTCGAAATTAAAGTCACTAAATTATGGAGTTAAAAAAAAATTATCCCAGATCATGGACAAAAGCCAGCCTGGGCAGGAAATTCCTTGAGATGATTATATCCAATAAACCATCAGAAAGCCTAAAGGGGTGCTGAAGCTCAAGTTGCAGTGCACTAGACTTGAGCTGAAGAGCTCAGAGACAACACCGAGGTCCAGACTTGAACTCCTCCAACTTACAAGAAAAGAAAGAAACCTGAAGTGGAGAGCTGGGATTGTTTCTTAGGGGTAGACTGCTTTACATGTGTGAAGCCCTGGGTTTGATCCGCATCCTTAAAAAAAAAAAAAGCTGAAGAGGCTGTGTTACTCAAGTGGTAGAGTGTTGTCCTTGGACAGGAGAAACTCAGGTACAGTGTTTAGGTCCTGAGTTCAAGCAAACACACAAGCCCCCCCCCACACACACACACATACACACACACACACACACGGAGGCAGGAGTACTCTTGAATTAATGTTAGCAGTTTGGTTCAACACTGAAACACAATGTTACAATGACAGGATGAGTGCATGAACTTGGCCTGCCATTGTGGTTGCACAAATGAAGGCTTCCTGTCAAAACAGAGCACTGGGCTTGGCGCTGGTGGCTCACGCTTCTAATCCTAGCTACTCAGGAGGTAAATATAAATCATGTATTTAAAATATATACGAATATTAATTTTTCGAGAGCTAGGACTTGAATTCAGGCCCTAGGAACAGGCCTGAATTTCTTGTCTTCCAGAAGGGGGATCTTCCCCATCCCCCACAGTGCTGCAGATTTACCCAGACCCTGAGTTCAATTCCCAGACCTGGCAGAAAAAATGGTGTGAATTCCAAGCCAAGGAGCCTCATAATTTTTAAAATATTTTAAATGTATGTATGTATGTATGTATGTATGTATGTATGTATGTATGTATGTATGTATGTATGTATGTATGTATTTATGTATTTATGTATTTTTATTTTGTCAAGCAAAGGACTTGAACTCATGTTGTGGCAATTCTGCCTCAGCTTTGATCACTCTAGGCTGGGGTGTAGCCACTGGACCCACAGCCAAACCTGGGTTCCTGGGCCCCAAAGTCTGACAAGAAAAAAAAATAATTAATGCAACACAGGAAAAAAAAAAAAAAACTGGCAACTTGCAGATGGCTGCCGGTTTTACATTTGTTTTCTTTGCAAGGTGACCATCCTGTCTGAAGACACTGTTGAAAAATGTTGGTAACCTGCCATTGCTGAAGGCTGGCGGGCTACCAAGGAAGCCATAGGCCAACATGGCAACATAGGTCCTGTGTTTGAAGCCCGGTTGGGACCCCTACCAAAGCGGGAGATCCTAAGAATCTCCTTCCTATTCATAGGAATACCGACAGAAGATTATGAATGGCAAGGTTGAATAAGTTGTTTCTGAATACAACTATATAAATAGAGTGATTTTAGGAGGCTAATGGATTTTAATTAATATTTTGACATATTCAAAGAATAGTATTAATTACATGGACACAATAGTTTTGGAACAGTGGTTGATTTAATTAATAATTCATTAAGGATGAAAAAATAATATTAATTACATGGAGAGGCAACAGCCCTAGGGGTCTATAGCTGAGGTCTCTCATCCTGCTTTCTCAGGAAGTTGAGATCTGAGGAACTGGGTTCCAAACTATCCCAGACACAAAAGGTCTCATGAGCCTATTATCTCCAATTCACCACTAAGAAACCTGAAGTGGAAGCTAGGTGCTTGTCACTCATGTCTGTCATCCAAGCAATTCAGGAGGATGAGATCTGAGGATCATGGGTCAAAGCCAGCATGGGCAGGAAAGTCCTTGAGACACTTAGCTCCAATGGACCACCAAAAAAGCTGAAGTGGCGTTTGGCTCAAGTGGTAGAGCACAAGACTTGAGCTGAGGAGCTCAAGGACAGCACACAGGCCCAGACATCATCTTCTACAACAATAAAAAAAGACAGAAACAAACAAACAAACCTGAAGTAGAGGGCTGGGAATGTGCCTTAGGGGTAGAGTGCTTTGCAAATATGAAACCCTGGGTTTGATTTCTCAGGACCATAACCCTAAAAAAAAGCCTGAAGTGGCTCTGTGGCTCAAGTAGGAGAGGGCTATACTTATACAAGAGAAACTAGGTACAGTGCTCAGGTCCTGAGTTCAACCTCCAAGAATCGTGTATGTGCCTATGCACCCTCTCCCACGTGTGCGTGCACACACACACACTCACACATACACAGACAAGAAGTGATGCTGTTACACAAAATGGTAAAACACCAGGCTTTTGCACTGAGCTCATGGTCAGCACCCAGGCCCTGTGTTCAACCCCAAAACCTAGCCACACAGGGCCCAACTAGGAGAGGTCAAATGTTTCAAAACCTAAAGAGATTCATCAGCCCTAGATGACAGGAAGCTTTGTGATACCAGATATGTGCTTGGATTTCCCAAGCTTCCTGAAACCTAGGAGAGGCATCATAGGCCCATCATCACAGGAAATGAAACATTTCATTAGGTTCAATGCCCTACTTGTCCGCCAGAAGGACTCTTGAATTATATTGAGCACTGTATCTGAACACTGGACTATAGTCTCACAAAACCAGGATAAGTGCACAGGACGTGGCCTGTCACAGAAGGTGGCACATATGAAGGCTTCGTGTCAAACCAGAGCACTGTGGAAATAGATAATTTGGGGTACAAAGAGACCTTTTTCTCCTTAACTTCAGAGCCCACCCACACTCGTCCTCACTATCTGACCCGGACGGAGTTGTTTGCTACACAGTTGTACAGGACTGAGGCCTTTTGTCTGCCTGTCCAGACAATGAGAGAGACTTCTTCTAGCAGGCCTGGGATGCAGAGAAACCCTCAGGTTACACTGGGAACAGTGAGAGGAGCCCCGGAACATGCACTATCATGAAAAGTCTCTGTTGTGAAATCATTTTATTGAATACACATTACCTAGTTTGGTGCCATTCATCATAGCTACTCTGGAGCTTCACCTATAGGAATACATCCATACATACCCAAAGACATGGAAGTACAGGCTCTTTTTGAGGGGGCAGGTCTTGGGGTGGAACTATGAGCCTAGAACTTGTCCCTGAGCTCATTTTGCTCAAGGGTAGTGAATTAAGCTGGAGTCACATCCCCACTTCTTGGTTTTTCTGTGATCTCTTAGAAATAAGTGTCATGGACTTTCCTAATCTGGCTAGAATCAAATTCAGATTCTCTACATCTCATGCTCTGAGGAGCTGGGATTACAGTGAGAAGCCACTGGCACCTTTTTTCTTTTCTTCTTCATTTTTAATCTGGACAATCTGACTTCTTAGCAGGGTCATTCCAATGGTTTGAATTTATAAATTAACTACCCAATGTTCTTTAGAACTGCTTTACCTGAGAAGGATTTTCTCTCCTCATCTTCTCCTCTGGGTCATGTGTTTGAAGCCAAAAGTGAGAAATGAGTGTCACAGGATTTGGGAGCAAATGTCCACAGGACATGTCAATTCTGTCACTTAGCATTGAGCTGCAGTAAATTTCCTGTCTCAAGATGAGAGTATCAAAAGCTGGAGCGATCCTCATACTGTCTTCATTACTCCTTTTGTCTATAAAATGATCTAGTAATTATGAGAGTTGTGTGTCTACAAGCTTAAGAATCTAGAACCCACTAGAAGCATCTTCATGTATCTCTTTTTCTCTAGTGCTTCTCGAGATTTAGACTAAGGGTTTGTGTGGAGGGACTCCTTGGTGCATCCCTGAGGAAAGCCGCTTGAATCCTGTTTGGGAGATCACGGTTCAAATTCAGCCTGAGCAAGAATTCTGTGAAACTCTTATCTCCAATAAACCACCAGAAAACCAGAAGTGGAACAGTGGTCCAGAGGGCAGAGTTCCAGCTTTGAGAGAGAAAGCCGAGAAGGAGACACAGGCCAGACTAGGCAGGAAAGCCTGGGAGGTGCTTATATCCAATTAATGACCAGATGGCTGAAAGTGGAGCTTGGCGGTGGTAAAGCCTCAGCTTTGGGAAAAACATCTGAGGAATGCATTGGGCCCTAAGGTTAAGCCCTGGGATGTCCACAAAAAATTTTCAAAGAGAGAAGGCCAATTTTATGTATCAGTACCCTACCTACTTATGTCTGTATATTACCTCCCTGAATGCAAACAGACCTTATGCAGTGCTTCTCCTTTTATTTACTGATTTACATTTCAGATATGCTCCTTTCCATATACTGCATCATTCTCTTCATTTCAGGCCCATGGCTTTTCTCTTCCAGGGTTCCAGGCCTGTGTCCTTATATGATACACTGACGCTCTCAGGAGCCTTTATTTACATACTTTTTTTTAAAATGAAAGCAATCATGTTTACTCAGTTCCATACTGAACATTTTTAAAAAAAGCAGTGTAGCTGGGCGCTGGTGGCTCATGCCTGTAATCCTAGCTACTCAGGAGGCTGAGATCTGAGGATCGTGGTTCAAAGCCAGCCTGGGCAGGAGAGACCTTGAGACTCCTATCTCCAATAAACCACCAGAAAACCGGAAGTGGTGCTGTAGCTCACGTGGTAGAGCGCCCAGATTTCAAGCCCCACAGCCGACCAAAAAAAAAAAGCAATGTAGAATTTTGTACAGGTATTCAGACATACTTTCCTTACCTCTAAAGTGCTTCTCTGAGAACTATATTGTTTCTCTTTTTTGTACTTTTTTATTGCAAAAATGTTTTACAGAGGGGTTACAGTTACAGGAGCAAGGTAATGGGTACGTTTCCAATTGAGCATTGTTGACTCCTCCTTTGTTTTCCCCCTACCATCCCTTGCCTTACATCTCCACTACCTCACCCTGCCGAGGTCAGTGACTTAGTTTTTCATTTTTGGTTGGCACTGGGTTTGAACTCAAGCTGTGGCAACTCTTCCCTCACATTGTTACAAGTTTACCAAGACCCTGAGTTCAAATCCCAGGCTAGGAAAGAAAACTGGCAGAAATTCCAAACCAGGGAGCTTTATTTTTTCTTAATTTACTTAAATAATGTTTTTCTTCTTCTTCTTTTTTTTTTTTACAACCATGGGGCTTGAACTCAGTTGGTTTAAACTCTGCCTCAGCTTTGATCTCTCATTGCCGACCCTGAGATCCTAGGCTCAGAGTTCTTGCAGGTAGGAAAAAAAACCTGGAAAGCACAAAAAGTGGCAAGCTGTAGAGGGCTGGGGTTTTATGATTTTTTCTTTGGACAGTAACCATCCTGAGTCTGAATGACATGGCTGCAAGGTGGAACTGACCTACCTTTGCTGATGGCTGTTGGGCTATCGGTGAAGTCATAGGCCAACCTGTCAACATATGCCCTGGGTTCAAATCCCAGTCCGAATACCAATGGCAGGAGATCACAAGAGACTCATTCCTATGCATAGGAATACTGATTAAAAGAGTAGTTCATGCATCAGTCTTGTCTAAAATTGGAGTCAATAATCCTAGAATGCTGATTGGTCTTGATATTATTAAGCATGAAAAGGGTAATATTCCTTCAATGGTGGGATAATAAATACCTAAGAATTGGTAGGAGTGTAGTAGTTGTCATTCAATCATAGATAGACGGCTCTGGCACTCTTTAACAATATATATTTATTTGTATACCACCGTCTGCCTATCCATGTATTGCTGTTTTGGCCAAACCTGGGAGTTGATCTCAGTGCTGGGCAAACACCTGACAGCTTCATTGTCTAGTGGCTGCCATGCTGAAACTCACCCATTCATGAATTGGGCCTGTTAGACACCGAGTTCAGATCCTCACACTGCCAGACATGATGGAGAACACATCTAAAATCTAGATTTTATGCGATAGGATGTAAACAATGTAATAAATGGTATAGGTGTCATCAGAGTCAATAAAATAAATGGTAAATAAATGAATAAAACAAGAAATAAAATGAATAACCACACCAAATACAATATGGACTGAACATCTGTATGGAAGTATAAATCCCATCGTTGAAATGTATATAAGGAGTATCTTTTCCAGGCATGAGGCTTGAATTCAGCCCCCCTATGAAGAGGGAATGGCGGGAGATCCTGAGATACTTATTTCTGGACCTAGGAAGAGTCATGGAATGCAATCGATCTCATCCTTGAATGAGTACTTCGTGCATGATGCAAGTAGGAAATGATAGGCAAGACTCATGGGGTATAGATTATTTGTAAAGGTGAGTTGATGAAGCGTGACAATAATAATAACAGTCATGAAATGGAGGCATCAGGAAAGATCCAAGAATCAGTATTCACACAGATGGGATTCCATCAGAGGTCACCATCAATCCTACTCTATACAAATATATACTTATTTGCATACTACCTTCAGCTTATGGATGGGTGACTATTGTGCTTGCCACTCTCCCCCAGGGGGGCTCAAACTTATGTACTGGGGAGGCCTAGCTCCTTCGTTGCTAACAGGCTGGTGTGCTCATATGGAATCATTCACCAATGGTGCCTGCTAGGCCTGACTTCAGATCCCAGCCCTGCCAAAAGATTCTTCTTGATGCCAGAAGCCAATCGTTGCACCTTTTTCATTTCCTGTGCAAGTACTGGGTCCCAGCTAGGATGGCGAATGCATGGGCCACCCTGTGGTCATGGGAATAAGTTGTTATCCATGTCAGCCCAGTTATACCTGTCATCATATACTCAAGAAAATACACAATACATTCATGAATAGCATACAAAATGAAGACAATAAGTACACTCAATGCATGATGCAGTCCACACACGGTTGTGAATATACATCCCATGTTTCAATGATGCATTGAGGACTATATTGGCCTCCCTAGGGCTCGATCTCAGTTCCTAGGAACAACCCAGCACCTTACTGGTTCACAGTCTGTTGTGATCACGTGGACCCACTGTGCAGTTGGGCCTCTTAAGCCCCGAGTTCGAGTCCCAGCACTGCCAAAAATTCACCCTGATGTGAGAAGATAGTTGTTGCACCTGCTTTCCTGTGCTGAACAAATTCTGGGTCTCTGCTAGATGGAGAAGGTATAGGCAACTCTATACTCATGGGAATAGGTTGTCATCCAGTTCACAACAGTTATATCTGTCAACCTATATTTAAAAACATACACATCAATGAATAAGACACAAAATAAAGAGAATGACTACACCGAATGCAAGATGCCGCCCACCCATGTTTGGAAATATAGATCCTCTGTTTAATTATGAATTCATGACTATATTGGCCCCCACCAGAGATCAATCTCAGGACCCTGGAATGGCCTAGCTCCTTAGAGGCTCACAGGCTGGCGTGCTTACCATGACCCATTCACCAATTGGGCCTGCTAGGCCTTGAGTTCAAATTCCATCACTGCCAAAAGATTCATTCTGATGTGAAAAACCTAGGGTTGCAAATGTTTTCGTGTTCTGTGCATGTCCTGGGTGTCATTGAGGATGGAGAATGCTATATAGGCAACTCTAGAGCCATGAGAATAGGTTGTCATCCATGTCAGCACAGTTATATCTATCACCATACTCAATAAAATGCCCAATACATCAATGAATAAGACACAAAATAAAAAGAATAACTACACTGAATGCAAGATGCATACCACACCTGTAGGTAAAGAGAGGTCCTATGTTTAGAAAAGGTGGTCTTGCTCTTTTGTCCAGTGCTGGGCTTCAAATCAGGCCCTGGACCAGGTCTGACATTCTAGTCTTCAAGGATGATGAGCTTCCCCTTCCCCCACAGTGCAACAGAGCTACCCACACCTGAGTTCAAATCCTAGCACTGACAAAATATTCATCCTGATGTCAGAAGCCAGTTGTTGCATGCGTTTTCTTCTCCTGTGAAAGTCCTGGGTATCAACTAGGAAGGGGAATTCATAGACAACCCTATAACCATGGGAACCTTTTGTCATCCATGTCAGCACAGTTATACCTGTCACCATACTTAGTAAAATACACAATACCTCCATGATTTAGATACAAAATAAGGAGAAGTTCACTAAACACAATATGCTGTTGACACATGTATGTCAATATAGATTGTATGTTTAAATTATGAATTTATGATATAGTGGAACACCTTGGGGATCAATGTCAGATCCTGGGACTGGCTTAGATCCTCAGTTGCTCACAGGTTGGTGTGTTCACCTTGACTTATTGGCCAGTTGGTCCTACTAGGCCCTGAGTTCAGATCCCAGCACTACCAACAAGTGGATCGTGGAGTAAGAAGCCAAGTTTGAAACTTGTTTTTCTTTTCTCTGAATATCCTGAGTGATCCTGAGAATCCTGGCAGGGTGGAGAACATTTCTACAAATCTAGATGCTCTGTGATAGGATTTCATCAATGAAATAAACAGAATGGGTTTCATCATAGTACAATCAATGGTAAATAAATGAATAAAACAAAAAATACCACACCAAACATGTATGGACTGAATATCAACAGGTAAGTATAAATCCTATCTTTACAATGCATATAATTAGTATGTTTTCCAGGGCTTGGGCTTGAATTCAGGACTAGTGAACAGGCCTGACTTTCTTATCTTCAAGTACGGTGATCTTCCCCTTCATCCACATTGCTGCCGATTTACCCACATCCTGAGATCAAATCCAAAGCCTAGAAGAGTAAATGGCATGAATTGCAAGCCAGGAAGCTTTTTTAAAAAAATTACTTTTCTTAATATGGGGCTTGAACTCAGGTTGTAACAAGTCTGCCTCAGCTTCGATCACCCTAAGCTGGGGTGCAGCCACTAGACCTATACCTGCTCCTGGGATCCTAGACCCCCAGGCCTTGCAGGGAAAGCAATGCACAGAAAAATTGTGGCCTTTTTATGTTTTCTTCGTTTGCACGGTGACCCTCATGGGTCTGAATGACACTGTTGCAAAGGGTACTTCATCTTGCATTGCTGAAGGCTGCCAGACTATTGGGGAGGCCTTAGGCCCACGTGGCAACATACTCCCTGATTTCGAGTCCCCGTCCTGACTCCAACCAATGGCAGGAGATACTAAGAAAATGGTCCCCCATCCATAGGACTAACAATGGAATGTTTTCAATGTCATGGTTGAATGAGTTGATTGTGAATGATGTTCCTATAAAATTAGACCGCATCATTTCAGGAGGCTGATAGACTTTATTTAATATTTATGAAGCATGAAAAGAATATTATTACTTACAGAAACACAATAATTTCAGGAAACTGATTTCATTAAGGATGAAAACAATAATATTAATTACATGGATGCATAATTAAAACCCAGGAATTGGTAGGAATGTAATCTATATAACTGAATAATGTACAGATATCTCTTACACTCGAAAAGATACATATCTATTAACGTACTGCCATCTGCATATCAATGTTATTATTTTGTTAACATCTGTGGCTTGATATCACGTCCTGGGAACAGCCTGTCAGCTCAATTTGCCCCAGGATGGAGTGTTGACACTCACCCATTCATGAATTGGGCCTTGTAGGCTTGTAGGCCATGAGTTCAGATGCCAACACTGCCAAAAAATGAATTGTGGAGTAAGAAGCTGATGGTGCCACATGTTTTCCTTTTCTGTGAAAGTCCTGGGTGTCAGGTATGAAGTGGAATACATATGCAGACATATATCCTATGTAATTAATGTAATAAATGCTTTTTTGGGGGGGCTTTGGTCATGGGACCGGAATTCTGGGCATGGGCGCTGTCCCTCAGCTCTTCAACTCAAGGCCAGCACTCTACCACTTGAGCCAGAGGGCCACTTCTGACTTTTTTCTTTTGCTTATGAGGAATCGAACTCAGGGCCTCATGCCTGCAAGCTAAGCATTCTACCACTGAGCTACCTTCCCAGGCCCATGTAATCAATGTTTTATGTGACATAATATTCAATAAAATAAATGTTCAATGCATGAATAAAACAAAAAATTAAATAACTGCACTGAATGAAATATAGTCAAATATATTTATAAATATAAATCATATATGTAAACTGTACATGAACAGGATGTTTTCTAGTGGTGGGGATTTATTTCAGGCCTAAGGAACAGACTTGAATTTCTTGAGTTCAAGGAAACCAGCTTTTCCTTCCCAAATAGTGCATCAGAGTTAACAAGACCATGAGTTCCAAAACCAGTCCTGGCATAAAAATGGCACCTTTATAGTATGTGTGACCCAATTCTTAGTTATTTCATTATGCCTCCATTTTATTAATGTGATTGTTTAAATTCTCAATAAAATATTAACTAACATCGATCAGTGTCCTATAATATAATTGTGTATAATTTTATACTGGAATCATTCAAGAACTGCTCATTCAATCATGACACACATCACATTCCGTGTAATCTTATGGATAGGAGTAAGTTTTTTGGATCTCCTGCCATTTGGAGGTGGCAGGACCAGGATACAAACTGTGGGCTACAGCTCCCACCACTTAAACCCAAGGATAGGGAACTCACCTGTTTGTCCAAGAACATCAGCAAGACCAATGATTAAGTAGGCACCATTGGCTCTCAGCAGTTCTCCTTGATACTTACAAGGCTGTGATTGGAGGATCATGGTTGAAGTCATCCTATGCAGGAAAGTCCTTGAGACTCCTTTCCAACTTCAGTGACAACAAAGCCAGAAGCACTGTGGCTCCAGTTTGGAGGGCCAGCCTTGAGCAAAAGTAGCTCACAGACTGTGCCCAGATCCTGAGTTCAAGGTCCAGGACTGGCAACAAACAGAAATACACAATAATTTGTGCAACCATCCAGTTAAAGCTGGTCACCCTCTTGTCTCCAACTGAACTGACATTCTTCCCTGAAAACGGGCTGGGGAGATGCTAACTTCTTGACTCTGCCAATGTGCTTGCATCACTGGATTCCGGCCACACCCCCATTCTTTCATGGTTCTTTCTGACCAATGGGATACAAGAATGGTGGCCACGCCCACATTCCATGCTGCCTGGTAGCACCGGGATTCCCAATGTTAGTTTACACCACTACGAGCAGTTGAGAAAGGTGAGGTGTTTGAGTGGTGAGGAAGAGACTCAAGGCGACTTCGGAGTATAGTAGGAAATTGAGAAGCCTGCCGGTGCCCCAGCTGCTTTCCCCCTTTCCCAAGTTTTGAGATTTCAAATATCAGGCAATGTCTCACTGCCAGCCCGATTAAAGCCCCAACCTGATCCCTGGACCTGGTTCTCTACTTTGGGCCCATTTGTCCACAAAACCACTGCCATCACTGCTGGCCCCACCTGGAGCAGCCTCCAGCAGCTTCTCCCAGCAGCACAGGTGAGTGGCCGCCCCCAAACCACCCCTGCTGAGGTCAGAACACCCTTGGAGGCACCATGACCCCTGCTTGTTTCCTCTCCCTGGCTCTGAGGAACCAACTTTCTGTCTTGGGCATTTCTAAAACAGAGACTCAATATATGGTCTGGCTGGGCTGGATCGAGGTTCTCCTATCTGTGACAGGTATGCTCTTCCAGGCCTGGTCCTCTGTAGTTGGGTTGGTAGACAGGTCGCAACATGCGCAGTCATCAATTTAGATGGCTTATCCCCAACTTTTATTCCACAGCAGCCGATTCTTGACCATAGGTAAAGCTCTGGGTAGGGCCGCAACCATCAGACCTCATTTTCCTCACAGGACAGTTGTTAGGAAACAAGGGATTTATACAGAGGGATCTGTGGAACATGGCTAGGCACAGAGGGAGCAGCCTACAGATAAGGTTCTCTGCAGTTCTGTGAGCAAATGACAAGAAGATACCTGGAAAGGGCTCAGATGAGGTCTTTTATTAATCATGCAACAGATGTGGGATTATGAAACAAAACATGGCTCTCTTTCATCATTAACCTATCCCCATATGGAAGGGGATCCTTCATTCTGTGGAGTTTTGCAGCTGGGGAAACCGAGGCACACAGAAGCCTGGTGACCTACTTAGGACTTCAACTTCACAGGAAGCTCAGCCTAACTTTGCTACGATGCTCCCTAAGACAATGGTTGTTATTCAGTAGACTTCTGGTGGTAGGAAGTCCACTTCTTGTCAGTCGTGGGGCTTGAACTCTGGGTCTGGGCACTGTTCCTGAGCTCCTCAGCAAAAGGCTAGCACTCTCCCACTTAATCCCACAGCACCATTTCTGGTTTTCTGGTGTTTTTTTGGATATAAGAGTCTCACAGACGTTCCTGCCGGGGCTGGCTATGAATCATGATTCTTGTATCTCAGCTTCCTGTGTAGTTAGGATTAGAGTTCTAAGCCACCAGCAACCTTCTTAATTGTAATTGTGACTTTTTTTCTCTCCCTCTTTCACAAGAAATGGTTGAATGGGTGCTGGAGGAGGGGGTTCGGCATCCACATGTGGCTAGAACCCAAGGTTGCCCTCTCATTCTGGAGGTGGGCTGTAGTTCAGGTGCTGTCTTGCTCAGCCTGTTGAAACAGCTCCATGAGATAAGCCCCTCTGTGCCCTGGCTAGACCATGACAGTTCTTCATTATCCATCCAGCCTTACTGGATTTATTGTATTGTGTTGCTTTCCACATCATTTCTAGCACCTGGCCAAAATTATGATACATAGTTACTGAATAAAAATGTAATGCCATCTTAAGAAAGTCATTTAGGGCTCTGGAAATGGGGCTTCATGGTACAGTGATTGCCTATCATGCATGAAACCCTGGGTTCAATTCCTCAGTAACACATAAAAAGAAAAATTCTGGAAGTGGTGCTGTGCCTCAAGTGGTAGAGTGCTAGCTTTGAGCAAAAAAAAAAAAGAAAAAACCTCAGGAATAATTCCCTATCCCTGAGTTTAAGCCCCTGGACTGGCAAAACAAAAACAAAAACAAAAACAAAAACATTTAGTTAGTAAATGCAAAATAAAGAACCCATACTTGTAATATATAATTGCTCCTTCCATATTGACACTTGGCAATAGTCCCTAATTCATGTACTTATATTAGGAAACTGTGTTGAAAAAAAGTTTTGTTCATTAAGTCATAGCTATTAAAGCCACGAATGTGCTTAGATGTCAGGTGAAGATTAATTCTGGAAATTCAACGATTCCAGCATTTGGTATCGTCACTGCTAATCACAAAGAGAAGGGTAGTCTAAGTGTGATTTTGAAACCTTTTGGTCAGTTATGGCACCAAAAAGGCAGAGGGTAATTAAGTGTTGTGACAGAAGATAAAGAATAACTGCAGATGTAAGGAATAAATGATAGTAACTAAGGTATACCAGAAACTGTTCTAGAGAACCATTTTTGGTTATTGAAGAACTTGTTGTCAACTAGGCTTTTCCTCATTGTCTATAGCATTCTAAATCTCTTAGGCTAGTTCTTAATCTCTGTGTGATAAAATGTATCTCCTTCTATGCTGTTGTTTCATAGGTGATCTCCTTTGCTTTCTAAAAATCACAGACTTTCTATATTTCTCTATGAACATTATCTGATACTAAATTGACCTATACAGATGTCAGAGGATGCTAATGTAAGGGTCCCATAGCTCATGAGTCATTAATGTAACAAAATGGAAATAGAGGACATATTTATTGCTATGTCAATTTTTCTGAAAAGCTGCAATGTCATCATTTGGTTAAAATTTCCATTCATTGTCAACATAGTTTTATTCAGTGCACATAAATGCAAATATCTGCCAGGTGCTTCTTGTTTACACCTGTAATCCTAGACACTCAGGACGTTGAAACCAGAGGATTGTGGTTCAAATAAGCCTGATCAGTAAAGTCCATGAGATACTAATCTTCAGTTTACCACCAGAAACCCAGAAGTGGTGCTGTAACTAAAGTGGTAGTGCACTCAAGTTGAACTAAAGAGCTGAGAGACAGCGCCCAGGATCAGAGTTCAAGCGCCACAACCAATAAAAAAGGTGAAATATGACTTTTAACTTTCCGCAAAAGGAACGAAAAGATCAATAATCTTCCCAAGCAATACAAATAATTCCAAAATTATTCAGTGCACCTAATTTTGCTGAGTAATGTTATGGATTATTTGCTGGACATATTCTCTAAAAACAAATCGTTTAACTAGGGATACAGGTGGACCCATTGAAACAATGAGATGTACAAGTTCTAACGTCGAAAAAAGAACTTTACAACTTTGGTGGTGGGGAGGGAGGACCAGGAGGGGGGAGGGGGTAGTATGGGAAGGGATGGGATGGGGAAAAAAAGAGGAGGAAACAATGCTTGATTAGAGATGTACTTGTTATCTTGCCAATGTAATTGTAACTCCTCTGAACGGTATGCTCACAATAAAAAAAGAAAAAAAATTGTCAAATATTAGCTTTAAAATAAACTTCATCTAATATTTCACGTTGGAAAGAGAAGTCTATACAGTTGATGTCACTTGGCTTTCTTATTATCTTACTTCAAAGCCAACCCAGGCAAGAGAGTCTGTCAAACTCTAATCTGTAATTACACAGCAAAAAGCCAGAAGTGGAGTTTTGGTTCAAGCAGTAGAATACTAGATTTGGGGGCTGGTGGGCAGGAAAGAAAACTGTTCACGGACAGGGTCCAGCCTCTGGGTTCAAGCCAGAGAACCAACACACACTTAGCAAACAAGCAAATAAAAAAACCCCATATTTCTTTGGAACCCTCTTAAAGAAGTACTGATCTGAGAAGAGGCTCTTTTTCCCGATTATACTCACTGGATGCTTCTTTGAAATCCTTCTTGCTCTGGAGAACTCAGAACTTAATTAAAGGAATTGATAAATGACTCCTGCAAGAAGATAAACATCTCAGGGGTGAAATATACATCGATAAGACTTTGAAACCTCCATGTCTTTGTTTCTTTGCAGTAGAACTTTTTTTTGGGGGGGGGGTTTCAGTCATGGGCCTGAATTCTGGGCCTGGGCACTGTCCCTCAGCTCTTCAACTCAAGGCTAGCCCTCTAACAATTGAGCCACAGCACCACTTCTGGCTTATTTTTGCTTACGTGGTGCTGAGGAATCGAACCCGGGCCTCGTGCATGCAAGGCAAGCTCTCGACCACTGAGCCGCCTTGCCAGTCCCTGGAGTAGAACATGTTTAAAACAACGTTATTTCCTTTTGTTCTATGCTGGCCTTCAAATGGCACATTATTTCTTTTTTTAATTTATTTTTTGTGGTGAAAATATTGTACAGAGGGGTTAAAATTACTTGGGCAAGATAATGACTACATTTCTTATCAAGCATTGTAGCCTCCTCCTTTGTTCCCCTTCCCATCACTTCACAGTCTCCCCCCAACCCCCACCTAATCCTCCCCGCTCCCGAATCAAAGTTGTAAAGTTCGTTTTCGACATGACAAATTGTATTTCTCATTGTTGAATTGGGTCCACCTGTATCCTTATTTAAACGACTTTTTTCCCTTTCACCTCCACAAATTATACCGACATCAAATACAGTGAAAGCAGGATTTATACTGTGGGGGAGGGACATACAAAGCAACAAAGAAATAATCTTATAAATGCGTTAGAAACAAATGCATGAAAGAAAAAAAACATTTAAATACATATCTGATGTTTCATTTTCCTAACTTCACATTATCTAACCTTTTCTGCTTGACTCATACATATACTAGATATTGCAAATAATGGAAACCATGGGACTTAGGTTTCTTTGGGGTTGGCTTACTTCACTTAACATAATTGTTTTCAAGACTTTCCATTTCCTACCAAATGGGGCAATGTCATTCTTTCTGATAGAGGCATAGAATTCCATTTTGTATATATTCAACATGTTCTTGATCCTTTCATCTATTTAAGGGCAACTGGGTTGGTTCCATATCTTAGCTATAGTAAATAAAGCTGCAATAAACAAAGTTGTGCTGGTGGCTTTAGTGTGGTCTTGTTTGTAAATATTTGGGTAAATGCCCAAAAGTGGGATTGTTGGGTCATAGGGGAGCTTTATGTGGAGTTTATTAAGGAACTTCCATACTGCTTTCCAAAGTGGTTGAACAAGTTTTCACTCCCAGAAAAAATAAAGTAAGGTTCCCATCTGTCCACATCCCCTCCAGCATCTCTTGTTATTAGAGTTCTTGATTATAGCCATTCTAACAGGGGTGAGGTGGTATCTCAATGTTGTTTTGATTTGCATTTCTTTTATGGCTAGGGAGGTTGAGCATTTCTTCATGAGGTTACTGACCATCTTTTTTTCTTCTTCAAAAAAGTTTCTCTTTAAGTCTTTCGCCTACTTAATCATATGGCAGATGTTTCTTTGAGGATTGGTTGTTGGCAGACTTAATTTTTTGAGTTGCAAGTATATTTTAGATAAGAGATCCTTGGCCGTTTTATGGCTAGTGAAGATCTTCTCCCAATACGTGGGCTTTCTATTGATATTGCTAGCTATGTCCTTTGCCATGCAGAAGCTCTGAAACTTCATGCAATCCCATTTGTCCAACCTTTCTTTGGTTTCTTGTGATTCTTGGTCTCTATTAAGAAAATTTCTGCCTGGACCAAGGAGACCTAGGTTTTCTCCTATTCCATAATGTAATGTTTTCAGAGTGTCTGCTTTGACTCCGAGGTCTTTAATCCATTGGAAGTTGATTCTGGTGCAGGGTGATATATAAGGTTCTAGCTTTAGTTTTCTACAAGTAGTTAACCAATATTGCCAGCACCATTTACTGAAGAGGCTGTCTTTCTTCCATTCTATTGTTTTAGCTCCTTATCAAAGATTAGATGGCTATAGGTCTGTAGGTTCATTTCTGGGTTTTCAGTTCTATTCCATTAGTGCTGAGGTCTGTTCTTATGCCAGTACCAAGCTGTTTTGATTACTATGGCTTTATAGTAGAGTTTGAAATTTGGTATTGATATTCCTCCAGCAGCATTCTTACCGTTGAGTGGCGTTTTTGCTATTCGGGGTCTTTTATTGTTCCATATGAATTTTTGAATTGCCTCTTCTATATCCTTGAAGAATGAGGGTGGAATTTTGAGAGGTATCTCATTAAATTTGTAGAGAGCCTTGGGAAGTTTTGCCATTTTCATGATGTTAAGCTTTCCAATCCAAGGGCATGAAAGTTTATGCCATTTTCTAGGTTCTGTTTGATTTCTGTTTTCAAGTTTTTAAAGTTTTCATCATAGCGGTCCTACACTACTTTGGTTATGTTAATTCATAGGTATTTTATTTTTTGTGGGGCTATTACAAATGGAGTTGCTTTCTTGATTTCGGCCACACTTTTCTCATTGTTGGCATACAGGAAAGCCATTGATTTTGGGGGGTTAATTTTTTACCTTGCTACATTGCCAAAGTTTTGAATCAGCTTGAGTAATTTGGGAGTGGAGTCTATGGGATTCTTTAAATACAAGATCATGCAATCTGCAAAGAGGGAGAGTTTTATTTCTTCTTTCCCTATTTAGATTCCCTTTATGTCTCTATCTTGTCTTATTGCTGTAGCTATGCATTCTAATATACTAGATTGAAGAGAAGTGGAGAGAGTGGACATCCTTGTCTTGTTCCTGAGTTGAGAGGAAATGGCTTCAGTTTTTCACCATGAAGTATAATGCTGGCTGTAGGTTTGTCATATACAGCCTTTATTGTATTGAGGAATGTTCCATGATTCCTAATTTTTCCAAATCTTCATTATAAAGGGGTGTTGGATCTTCTCGAATGCTTTTTCTGCATCTATTGAGATAACCATGTGGTTCTTATCCTTCCTCCTGTTGATGTGATGAATAATATTAATTGATTTGCGTATATTGAACCACTTTTGCATCCCTGAAATAAATCCTGCTTGAAGGAGTTATATAATTTTTTGGATGAATTCTTGAAGTCGATTGACCAAAATTTTGTTGAGAAGTTTTGAATCAATGTTCATCAAAGAAATGGGTCTTTAGTGCTCTTTCTTTGATGAGTCCCTGCCTGGTTTTGGGATGAGGGTTATGATGGCTTCATAGAATGTGTTCAGTAGTGAACTTTCTCTTTCAATTTCATTGAAGTTTGGAGGAGTATTAGTGTGAGCTCTGCTTTGAAGGCCTTGTATAATTCTGCTCTAAAACCCTCTGGTCCTGGACTGTCCTTAGCTTGGAAGTCTCTTATTGCTGTTTCAATTTCAATGCTTGATATGGGCCTGTTAGGATGGTTTGATTCATCTTGATTTAGATTTGGCATGTCAATAATTGCTAGGAAAAGAGCCATTTCTGCCAAGTTCTCAAACTTATTAGCATAAAATTTTGAGAAGTTTTCCCTTATAGTATTCTAAATCTTGGTGGTTTCTGTGGTGATGTTTCCATTCTAATCTCTGAGTTTATTTATTTGGGTGTGTTCTCTTCTTTTTCTGATAAGATTTGCTAAGGGTCTCTCAATTTTGTTAATTTTTTCTAAGAACCAACTCTTTGTTTTGTTGATTTATTCTATAGTTTTTTTGGATTCTAATTCATTTAATTTTGATTTAATTTTAATTAATTCTTTCTGTCTGTTGGATTGGCATTTATCTGGCTGCTCTTTTTCAAGGACGTACAGATGTCTCATTGAATTGTTAGTTTCAGATCTCTTCAATTTGTTTATGTAGGAACTCAGAGCTATAAACTTGCCTCTGAGTTCTGCCTTTGCTCTGTCCTAGAGGAGCTGGTAATTTGTGTGCTCATTTTTTTTGAATAGCATGAACATTTGAATTTCCTTCCTTATCTCTTCTATGACCCA
Source organism: Dipodomys merriami (assembly GCF_024711535.1). Taxonomy (NCBI): domain Eukaryota; kingdom Metazoa; phylum Chordata; class Mammalia; order Rodentia; family Heteromyidae; genus Dipodomys; species Dipodomys merriami. Next base: position 19,834 of record NW_027206338.1, on the reverse strand, counting down.
CTCGTGATTCAGCCGAGTGTTGTTGAGCAGCCATTTGTTACAGGAATTTCTTTGGTGGCTTTTGGTGTTGAGTTCTAATTTTATTCCCTTGTGGTCAGAGAGAATGCAAGGAATAACTTCAATGTTTCTGAGTTTGGACCAGTTTTCTTTGTGGCCTAAAATGTGGTCTATTTTAGAAAATGTTTAATGTGTTGCTGAGAAAACCGTGTATTCTGATGCTTCGGTAGATGTCTGTTAAATCTAGTTGATCTATGCAGCTGTTTAGATCTGTGGTTTCTTTGTTGAGTTTTTACCGAGTTGATTCATCTAGTGGGGAATGTGGTGTTTTAAAATCCCCAACAATTAATGTCTTTGGATCTCTGTGGGATTTTAGGGAAAGTAATGTTTCTTTGGATAAATTTGTGTGATGCTTTGTTTGGCGAATAAATATTTAGAATTATAATATCCACCTGAAGGAGAGATCCCTTAATTAGTATGTAGACACCTTCTTTATCTCTTCTCACTAATTTTAATTTGAAGTCTATTTTATCTGCTCTAAGGTTTGCAACTCTGTCTGTTTATGGGGTCTGTTTGCTTGGTAGATTTTGTTCCATCCTTTAACATTAAAAATGTGTTTGTTTTTATGGCAAGATATGACTCCTGCAGGCAGCAGATAGAAGGATCTTATTTTTTAAATCCAATTTTACAGTCTATGTCGCTTAATTGGAGAGTGAAGTCCGTTAATGTTGAGAGATAGGACTGAGAGTTACTTGGAAGTTCCTGCCATGTTATCCACCTTCTTGGGTTCTGCGAAAACTGGGTTCTTTCTATGGTTCTTGGATTCTCATTTTGGGTGCAGTTTCTTGGCCTTAACTGTGGTCTTGTTGGTTTTCTATGTGTAGGACATCTTTAAGAATTTTTTGTAGGGCTGGTTCGGTGGAAAGTTATTCTTTCAATTTTTCTTTGCTATGGAAGTTTTTTATTTGGCCTTCAGTTATGAAGGAGATTTTAGCTGGGTACAGTATTCTTGGTTGATAGTTGTTTGTTTTTAGGGCATGGCATACATCATTCCAGGCTCTTTTTGCTTTTATTTTCTCTGCTGAGAAATCTGAGATGATTCTAATTGCTTTCCCTTTATAGGTGATTAATCATTTCTCCTTGACAGCTTTAAGAATCTTTTCCTTGTTCTGAGTTGATCCTGTGTGGATTATAATGTGACAGTGGGATGTCCTATTCTGGTCTTGTCTATTTGGGGTTCTAAAAGCTTCTTGTAACTGAAGAGCCCTATCTTTTTCCATGTTTGGGAAGTGCTCTGCTAGGATCCTGTTAAACAAATTTCCTAGACCATTAACTTCTCTTTCTAGGTGCTCCTCTACACCCATTATCCTTAGATTAGGCCTTCTGATGGTGTCTTCCAAGTGTTGGATAGATCTACCATATTTCTTGGACTTGTCTTGGATGGTTGTATGCTCTTTCTCTGTAATATCTAGGCTGTCTTCAATCCCGAGATTCGATCTTCTGCATGGTCTAAACTGCTGTCAAGAATTTCTACTTCGTTTTGTATTTCTTTTCCTTCTAATTGGTCAGATTTGATGGCTTCAAATTCTTTGTTGAAATTTTTTTTTAGATCTTGTATGAACTTCTTCCTTAGTTTGGTGTTCTGTGTTTATTTTCAAATCACTTAGTTGACTGGTTATTGGTTCCTAGGACTCCCATTCATTCTGTTGTATTCCATTCAGCATTCCCTTTGTGGTCTTCCTGACTTTCTTCAGCTCTTTGTTAATGGATCCCATGAACGCTTTCAATGATCTTTGTGTATTTTCATCCTGCCCTCTCAATTCCTGTATTACTCTTGGATTGGTTTCCTCACGTTCTTGCCATTCCTGTAGTTTTCTTTGAGTGTTCTCATCCTGTTCACGCCATTCCTGCCTTTTTCTTTGAGTATGCTCAAGCTGCTCACGCAAATTTTGTATCAGTTTTTGTGTAGCTTCCTCATGCTCATGATTTTCCTGTATAAACCTTTGGATTGCCTCCTCTCTCTCCCTATCACGCTTATACAGAGTCTTTTGTGTGTTTTCAATCTTTTCTTGCATTGACCTTTTGTTTGTCTCCATTTACCTTTTGTTTGCCTCCTGTCTCTCCCTATCACATTCATACAGAGTCCTTTGTATGTTTTCAATATTTTCATTAATTATGTTTGCCAGCAGTGTTTGTAGAGCTATTTGGTAACTCTCCTCTGGATTATTCATTATCTGTTCTGTCCCTGGTTATCATGAGTGGGAGTGGAGATACCCGGACTTGCCATTTTTCTTGTGGTTTTCTGCCTATTCTGCCCATTTGGGATGAAAATAACACCAGTTTTGTGCTGGAACACTAACTTAAGACAAGCATCAACCAAAGTCCCTATTTGCACAGTCAATAGTCTGCAGATACAATCTAGTTCAACAGATACATCTATTCAACATCAAACAACTATATATTAATGGGCTACAAACCGCAAAAACAATTTGGTAAGCTAGAAATTATTAGGTTTAGGGAGAGATGTGGGTAAAAAATAGGAATAGAGTGATGTGGGAAGGCACAGGGTGAGTTAACTTAAGTCCTAATCTCAAAGCAGGAAATAGGCTGGATAGGATGAAAGTACAGAGAGAGAAAAAGAAGAAAGAGAAAGGAAAAAAGAGAACAGAAAAAATAGAACAGTAAAAATTAAATATATTATGCAGAAACAGAAACAATCTATTAAGAGAAAAACATGAATATGAGAGAAGGGGAGGGAAATAAAGGAGATGTGAAAAATTTAAATATAAACTTACTTAAAATATTATATAGGTATAAAGAAGTAGTATTGCTATTAAGGAACTTAAGTCTAAGAGGTTTTGAATTGAGTAATAAATTTGTGGATTAAGTGTGTACACAATGGGTGATAAGGCCTAATAATCGACTACAGGTTTGTCTGAGGATGTGCAGAACAACAATTAAGTAACATAAAGAAGAACCAAGGAGAAGAAAATGTGAAAAGGATAAGAAAGAAAGAAAAAAGATCAGAAGTTCAGTAGAGCTAAACAAAAACAAAAGGTAATTTAAAAAAATAGAAAGAAAGAATGAAAGAAAAACGCGCGCACACACATACATACAGCTAAAATAAAAATTATAACAGAAAAAAATTTACTAGAAAACTTTTTTTTGAAAAAAGGTAATAATAAAAATTTTAAAAAGATTTAGAAAAAATGGGGTCCGGGAACATACTGTACAGAGGGGTTACAATTACATGGGCAAGACAATGAGTACATTTCTTATCAACCATTGCACTCTCTTCTTTTCTTTACCCTTCACATCCCTTCCCAGCCTCCCCTCGCCCCCTTCATCCAATCCTCCCCACGCAAACAAAATAGTAAAGTTCGTTTTCGATATGACAGCTTGTACTTCTCATTGTTAAAATGAGACCACCTGTATCCTTAAACAACTTGTTTTTCACTTTCTCCTCCACAAACTATACCGACATCAAATATAGTGAAAGTTGGGGTTATACTGTGTGGCAAGGACATACAAATCAACGGTTAATAATCTTATAAATGCCTTAGAAACGAATGCATTAAAGGAAAAAAACATTTAAATACATATCTAAGGGTTCATTTTCCTAACATCAATTATCTGACCTTTTCTGCTTGACTCATACATATACTTGATATTGCAAATAAGGGAAACCATGAGATCTATGTTAATTTGGGCTTGGCTTACTTCACCTAATATAAATTTTTCCAAGACTTTTCATTTCCTAACAAATGGGGCAATGTCATTCTTTCTGATGGAGGCATAGAATTCCATTTTGTATATATACCACATTTTCTTGATCCATTCATCTACTGAGCGGCATCTGGGTTGGTTCCATAACTTGGCTATGATAAATAATGCTGCAATAAACAAAGTTGTGTGGTAGCTTTAGTGTGGTCGTGTTTGTAAATATTTGGGTAAATGCCCAAAAGTAGGATTGATGGGTCATAGGGGAGCTCTATGTGAATTCTTTTGAGAAACATCCATATTGCTTTCCAAAATGGTTGAACAAGTTTACACTCCCACCAAAAATGAAGTAAGGTTCCCTTCTGTCCACATCCCCTGAGCATCTGCTGTTTTTACAGTTCTTGATTTTTGCCATTCTAACTGGGTTGAGATGGTATCTCAATGTTGTTTTGATTTGCATTTCTTTTATGGCTAGAGAGGTTGAGCATTTCTTCATGTGTCTATTGGACATCCTTCTTTCTTCTTCAGAGAAGTTTCTCTTTAAACCTTTGGCCCACTTATTTATAGGGCATTTGCCTCTTTGAGGATTTGTTGTTGGGGGATTTAATTTTTTGGGTTCCAAGTATATTTTAGAATAACACCCTTGTCCGTTTTATGGGTAGTGAAGATCTCCGAATACGTGGGCTTTCTATTGATATTGCTAGCTATGTCCTTTGTCATGCAGAAGCTGTGCAACTTCATGCAATCCCATTTGTCCAACCTTTCTTTGATTTCTTGTTTTTCCATGTTTTTATTAAGAAAATTTCGGCCTGCGCCAAGGAGACCTAGGGTTTCTCCTATTCCATCCTGTAATATTTTAAGAGATTCTGCTTTGACTTCAAGGTCTCTGATCCATTTGGACTTGATTCTGTTGCAAGGTGTTTTATAAGGATCTAGGTTTAGTTTTCTACAAGTAGTTAACTAATTTTGCCAGCAACATTTATTGAAGAGGCTGTCTTTGTTCCATTCTATTGTTTTAGCTCCCTTATCGAATATTAGATGGCTATAGGTCTGTAGGTTCATTTCTGGGTTTTCAGTTCTATTCCATTGGTCCTGAGGTCTGTTCTTGTGCCAGTACCAAGCTGTTTTGATTACTATGGCTTTATAGTAGAGTTTGAAATTTGGTATTGATATTCCTCCAGCAGCATTCTTACCATTGAGGAGCGTTTTTGCTATTCAGGGACTTTTATTTTTCCATATGAATTTTTCGATTGCCTCTTCTATATCCTTGACGTTGGAATTTTGATAGGTATGGCATTGAATTTGTAAATAGCCTTGGGAAGTATTGCCATTTTCATGATGTTAATCTTTCCATCCAGGAGCATGGGAGGTTTTGCCATTTTCTAAGTTCTGTTTTGATTTCCTTTTTCAAGATTTTAAAGTTTTCATCATAGTGGTCCTTCACTTCTTTGGTTATGTTAATTCCTAGGTATTTCATTTTTGGGGGGAGCTATTACAAATGGAGTTGCTTTCCTAATTTCAGCCACACATTCTAATTGTTGGCATACAGAAAAGCCATTGATTTTGGGGCATGAATTTTATACCTTGCTACTTTGCCAAAGTTTTGAATCAGCTTGAGTAATTTGGGAGTGGAGTCTATGGGATTCTTTAAATACATGATCATGTCATCTGCAAAGAGGGAGAGTTTTCCTTCTTCTTTCCCCATTTGGATCCCCTTTATGTTTACATCTTTTCTTATTGCTGTAGCTAGGCATTCTAATATACTAGATTGAAGAGAAGTGGATAGAGTGGACATCCTTGTCTTGTTCCTGAGTTAAGAGGAAATGGCTTCAGTTTTTCACCATGAAGTATAATGCTGGCTCTAGGTTTGTCATATACAGCCTGTATTGTATTGAGGAATGTTCCATGGATTCCTCATTTTTCCAAAATCTTCATCATAATTGGTGTTGCATCTTCTCGAATGCTTTTTCTGCATCTATTGAGATAACCATGTGGTTCTTATCCTTGCTCCTGTTGTAATGAATAATATTAATTGATTTGCGTGTATTGAACCAGCTTTGCATCCCTGAAATGAATCTTGTTTGATCGTGGTGTATGATTTTTTGGATGAATTGTTGAATTTGATTGGCCAAAATTTTGTTGAGAAGTTTTGCATCAATATTCATCAAAGAAATGGGTCTTTAGTACTCTTTCTTTGTTGAGTCCCTGTCTGGTTTTGGGATGAATGTTATGATGTCTTCATAAAATGTGTTTGGTAGTGAACTTTCTCTTTCAATTTCATTGAAGAGTTGGAGAAGAGTTGTTGTGAACTCTGCTATGAAGGAGGAAAAAAAAATTTTTATAAAAGGTGCAAAAAAATTGAAAATTTTTTTTTTTATTTTCTTTGGGAGGGGTGGGGAAAATCCTGTATCTCCCTTGTTTCCGTAGCCAACCTCTTTTTGCATTCTTTGGTCTGCTTGTGGTGTTTGAATTTCCTGTGGCTTGGTTGGTTTCTTAAGTCAGTTTTTTTAACAGGCAGAAAAATGCTCTGCTTAACCCAGGATTTTGTGATCTTCTTCCCAGGCTTGTTCAATGGGAGGGAGATCTGCTTGAGTGTCACAAAAGAGGGAGATGGCTTTTTCCTCAAGTTTGGAGATGCTGTGATGAGGCTAGGTTCTGTGTAGGGTTGAGGCCTTTCAGCAAATAGTAGCTTTTCCCAGGGGTTAGTTTGTGAGAAACTCACAGAGCCCAGCCGGTAGCCACTCTCAGGGTTTATGTTTACTATATTTCAATTGATTATCAAGGCTGCTAAAGGGAGGGGCAGCCTCTGGCTCCAATTATCCAGTGAAGAAAGCCATTCCTTGGGCTGGCACCTGTGCTGGGTGACTTTTCTCTGGTTGGAGTTGAGTCTGGCAGGTCACTTTAGGTTCTTGTGACCTGCTAAAAGTCTCTAGTTTTCTTCCAATGCCTGAGTTGAAGCTAGCAGCTCCACCAAGCTTTGTCAGTATCCAAGATGGATATCTCCAGTACTGGGGGGGGGGTGGCCTTCCCTCCTCTGCTTGCTGAGAAGGAGTGAGGATATTAGGCCTCTACTCATGCAGTGTCTTGGTCCCTGGGTCATCTCTGGTCTGCGAACTACAGGATGACGATGTCTGCTCTTTGTCAGTTCTTGCTGGTGTTGAGTAGAATCTGCTTGCCCACCGCGTCTGGCTCCTTCGTCCCAGCCTCTCTGTTTCAGGTATGGTGGGTACGGCTGCCGCTGCCACAGCTTCTGCAGCAGTGGCATCTCCTGGCAAGTGCTCTGATCTGTCTTTTTGCCTGGATTTTCCCTCTCTGGCCTAACTCTTTGTCCTCTGATGGCAAACTTGGTGTGATTCTCTGGCTTAGGACTGTTCACTGGAACTCTAAATCTGCTTTCTATTTGAGAGCTTGTTTAGCCTTCAGCTTCTCGCTTCTCCTCCACCATCTTCCAGGAACTTCCCGGTAAATTATTACTTTCTGTAATACTCTCAACTAGAATTTACAGAAAAGTCATGTATGAGTCAAACACACTAGAAAAAGTCAGGGAAAGAGTTTCCTTCAAGCCTTTGGATTCATTTCTTTTTTTATTTTTTATTGTAAAGATACTATACAGAGGTTACAGTTAGATGAGCAAGGTAATGAGTACACTTCATATTGAGTATTGTTACCCTTTGCATTGTTTTCCCCCTACCATCCCTTCACTCCCTAGGTTCCCTGAAGTTCTTTTTTTTTAAATTGTGGTTAAGTGATTACATAATTTCACCATATAGTGGACTATTGATGCTCATTTAAAATCACAATTTCATTTTAACTTTCCTGGAGCGAATTGTCTATCACAGTCTATAATATATAACAGTGTACACTATACACCATACATATGATCAGCAGCATCGGGATTTTTAGTAGTGGTTCGACCAGATGAGTGGGAGTTCTTTGTTTCTTAAGTCCTGTTAATTTTGTTGTACCAACTAACATTTTGAATTTCGCATCAACTTATCAGGGAGACCATATACCGTTTGTCTCTATGCTCTTGGCTTACCTCGCTCAACATGATTCCTTCTAGCTCCATCCATTTCCCTCCAAATGTCATTATTTTTCATTTTCTAATGGCTGCATAATATTGCTTTGTTTATAGATACCACAATTTTTGGATCCATTCATCTGTGATGGGTCATCTGGTTGGTTTCCATATCCTAGCTATTGAGATCAGTGCTGCAATGAACATGGAGGTGCACGTGTCCTTGTATATTGGTTCCTGTTGTTCAGGGTAGATGCCTAGAAGTGGTATGACTGCGTCGTAAGGGAGGTTCAATTTTAGTTTTCTAAGGACCTTCCAGACTGCTTTCCAAAGTGGTTATATAAGTGTACATTCCCACCAGCAGTGTATAGGGTTCCTCTTCCTCCACATCCCCTCCAGCATTTGTTGTTGGCTGATTTGTGGATGTGAGACATTCTGACTGGGGTAAGGTGGTATCTCAGCATTGTCTTTATTTGCATTTCCTTCAGCACCAGGGATGATGAACATTTCCTCATGTGCTTCTTTGCCATTTTTATTTCTTAATCTGAGAAGTCTCTCTGTAGTTCCCTTGCCCATTTAGTAATTGGTTTGTTAGGCTTGGGAGGGATTAGTTTCCCTGTATATAATGGATGTTAGCCCCTTGACTGATATGTTGCTGGTAAATATTTTTTCCCAATTAGTTGGTTGTCTTTCTAGCTTGGTTGCGATAGATTTAGCTGTGCAGAAGCTTTTTATTTTAAGGTAGTCCCATTTGTCGAGTCTCTCTCCAATTTGTTGTGTCCCTGGGACTCTGTTCAGGAAAGTCCTTCCTGTGCCTATTAGTTCAAGTGTCTCTGCAGTGTCCTGCAGTGGTTTTAGAGATTCAGGATTAATGTTAAGGTCTTTAATCTATTTTGAGTTGATGTTGGTGCATGGTGATAGGCTGGGGTCCACTTTTAGTTTTCTGCATGTGGCCACCCAGTTTTCCCAGCTCCAATGGTTCAAAAGGCTGTGTTTCTTCCATTGTATGTCTTTTGTTCCTTTGTCAAATGTCAACTGACTATAGGCATGTGGATTTATTTCTGGATCTTCTATTCTATTGATCTTCGGGTCTGTTTTTGTGCCAGTACTATGCTGTCTTTGTTATTATGGCTCTATAGTAGAGTTTGAAGTAAAGCATGGACATCCCTCCCTTGTTGTCTTTATTCCCTAGAATTGTTTTGGCTATTCTAGGTATTTTGTGGTTCCATATGAATTTTTGGACTGTTTCCTGTATTTCAGAGATGTACATCATTGGGATTTTAATAGGAATTGCATTGAATTTGTATATTAATTTGAGCAGTATTGCCATTTTCACTATATTGTCTGCCTTTCCAAGAGCATGGGAGGTCTTTCTATTTCCTAGTGTCTTCTGCAATTTTGTTCTTTAACTTTTTATAGTTTTCATTAAATAGTTCTTTTACATCTTTGGTTAGATTAATTCCTAAATATTTTATTTTTTGGGCGGTTATTGTGAATGGGATTGCTCCCTTTACTTCCCTCTCTTCTTGTACATTGTCAGTGTACAGGAAGGCAACTGATTTTTGTGGGTTTGATTTTTATCCTGCTACTTTGCAGAAGTGATTCATGTTTTCTAAGATTTTGGGGATGGAGTTTTTGGGATCCTGAAGGTATAGTATCATGTCGTCTGCAAAAAGGGATAGTTTAACTTCTTTCCCTATGCTGAACCCTTTAATGTATTTTTCTTGCCTTATTGCCCTGGCTAAGGGTTCCAGGACTATATTGAATAGGAGTGGAGACAGTGGGCATCCTTGTCTTGTTCCTGATTTTAGGAGAATTGGTTGTAGCTTTTCCACATTAAGTATAATATTGGGTATTGGTCCGTCATAAATGGCTTTTATTGTTTTAAGAAATGTTTCTCCTATTCCTATTTTCTCCCGAGCTTTTAGCATGAATGAATGTTGAATTTTACGAAAGGCATTTTCTGCATCTGTGGCGATAATCATGTGATTCTTGACCTTGGCTCTGTTGATGTGTTGGATTACATTTATTGACTTACATATGTTAAACCATCCATGCATGTCTGGGATGAAGCCTACCTGGTCATAGTGTATGTTTTTTTTATGTGTTTCTGGATTCTGTTATCTAGAATCTTAAGGGTCTTTGCATCTGTGTTCATCAAGGAAATTGGCCTGTAATTCTCTTTTTGTTTGGGTCTTTGCCTGGTTTGGGGATGAGTTTGGGACAGCTCCCTCCTTCTCTGTTTCTCTGAAGAGCTTGAGGAGTATGGGTATTAGTTCTTCTTTAAAGGTCTTATAGAATTCTGCTGTGAATCCATCTGGCCCTGGGCTTCTTTTGTTGGAAGACTTTTGATAGCTTCCTGTATTTGTTGTAGGATATTGGCTTATTTAACTGGTTTATTTCTTCTTTGCTCAGTTTGGGCAACTTGTATTTCTCTAAAAATGCTTCCATTTCTGCCAGGTTTTCTTCCTTTAGGGATTATAACTTTTGAAAGTAGTCTGTTAGGATTGTTTGGATATCTTGGTTACGTATTGTGATTTTTCCCGTGGAATCCTTAATCCTGTTAATATAGGTTTGCTCTCTTTTGTTTTAATTAATCTTGCCAACGGTCCATCAATTTTGTTTATTTTTCAAAGAACCAGCTTTTTGTTTGGTTAATTTTGGCTATAATTTTCTGATTTTGTAATTGGTTAACCTCTGCTCTTAATTTGGTTATCTGGCTCCGTATATTAACTTTAGGTTCTATTTTTTCTTGTATTTCTAGCTGTTTTAATTGCAACATGAGATTATTTACTTGGTCTGTCTCCATTCTCTTGATGTGGGCACTGAGGGCAATAAATTTGCCTCTCAGGGCTGCTTTTGCTCTGTCCCACAAGTTTCTTTGTGAAGTGTTTTCATTGAGTTGTAGGAAATGTTTTATTTCTTCTCTGATCTCTTCCATTACCCAGGCATTGCTAAGGAGTGTACTGTTCAATTTCCATGTATTAGAGAAATTTCTGCAGTATGCTTTGTTATTGAGAACTAGCTTGATTTCAATGTGGTCTGATAGGATACAGGGTATTATTTTGATCCCGTTGTATTTGCTTAAGTTCCTTGCATGAACTATGATATGGTCTATTTTGGAGAAAGTTCCATGAGCTGCTGAGAAGAATGTGTACTGTGTTGTTTTAGGGTGAAATACTCGGTAGATGTCAGTTAATTCTGCTTGAAGTACGGCCTCAATTAATTCAGTAGCTTCTTTGCAAATCCTCTGGTTGGTAGACCTGTCCTTTGGTGAGATTGGTGTGTTAAAGTCTCCTAGTATCGTATTGGGATCTATTTTATTCTGTAAGTTTGAGAGTATTTGTTTAACATATCTGTGTGCACCAATATTTGGGGCATATAAGTTGATGATGGTAATACCTCCTCTTGGATTGTTCTCGGTATTAATATGGAGTGTCCGTCCTTATCTTTCTGAACTGATTTTAAGGAAAAGTCTATTTTGTCATATATCAGGATAGCTACACCTGCTTTCTTCCTGGGGGCATTTAATAGGTAGATCCTTTTCCAACCCTTTACTCTGAATTTGTTTGTATGTTTGGCTGAGAAGTGGGTCTCCTGAAGGCAACAGATCGATGGGTCATGTTTTCTGATCCAGTCTGCAGTTCTTTTTCTTTTGAGTGGTGAATTAAGCCCATTAATATTAAGAGAAAGTATAAAGAGATGCATTGTTGTACCTGTCATTCCCTGTTTTCCTGAGTTTTTCTTCTTTTCTTTCCTCCTGTGCTTGCTCAGTTAGACTGATTAATGCCTGTCTGGGTGCAGGTCCCAGTTCCTGGTTTCTTTCTTCAGGTTGTGTCTCCACTCTTAGTATTCTTTGTAATCCTGGCTTAATGTTTATGTATTCATTTAGTTTTTCTTGGCTATTAAAAATTTTCAGTTCTCCAGCGAATGTGAATGCTAGCTTTGCCAGGTATATCAGTATGGGTTGGCAGTTATTGGCATTCAGGGCTCGTATGGTACTTTCCCAGGCCTTTCTTGCATTCAGTGTTTGTGTGGAGAGATCTGCAATGATTCTAATTTTTTCCCCATTGTTGTATAGCTCCTTCTTCATTTTTGCTGCATGAAAGATTGTTTCCTTATTATTCAGATCTATCATTTTTACTATAATGTGTCTAGAAATGTTTCTCCTGGGATCTTGCTTGTTGGGTGTTCTATATGCTTCTGTTATGTAGGTAAGATGTTCTTTTTTGAGGTGGGGACATTTTTCACCAATAATCTTGTTGAATAGGTGTTGCATTCCCTTGCTCTGAAATTCCTCACCTTCGTCCACTCCAATTATATGAAGGTTAAATTTCTTGGCATTATTTTCTTTCTCTTGAATTTCCCTTTTGCTTAATTTGAGTGATTTTTCCATATCTGTCACTTTTTGTTCCAGTTGGTGTATTCTGTTTTCTGTATCTGACACTCTACATTCCATTTCATTCACTCTGCTGATCGTGGCTTCTATTGTGGTTTGTATGGAGGAAATGGATTCCTTTATGGATTCGATGTTGGTTCTCAAACTATTGATCTCACCTCTTAATGAGGTATGTACTACCTATAATTTGGCATTTATCTCACTTCTTACTGAGGTTTGTGCAGCCTCTATTTTTGCATGCAACTCCTGTTTGAGATCTTGTATGTCTTTTGATAGCTCATCCTTGTGCTCTTTCAATTACTGGTCTATTTCTCGCTTTATTTCTTGAGTCATAGCCTCCAGCATACCTTGGATGTAGTTTTTTTCTTAAATTCCTGTTTTGCTCCCACTGGGGCTCTCCCTGCGTGGCTGCTGGCTATTGAGGATAGCTTGCTATCCTGGGTAGTGATAAACCTTGTAATTTTTCTCGTGATTTTCTCATGGGGTTCAAGGATTATTGGAGACTAATCTGCAATTTTATTTTGGTGTGTCTGTCTTTGCTTGGTTGCTGATTCTGCATTGGTAGATAGAGTCTGTACCTGGTCTGGGATCTGTTGGGGGCGTACCTCCATAGGTACCTCCATAGGGTCTGACCTACATAGGATTCTCAGCTCTCTGCTTTAGATCGCTGGCAATTCCCACCTTTGGAAGGGATGTGCACCCTAGACTGCTTCTGTTTGTTCCTACGTGTGCTCTTGGCAAGATCGGATGCTCTGGATGCACTCTCCCAGATGCTGGATTCGGCTATGGGCTCCTGATGTTTTTGTTTGTTTGGTTGGTTGGTTTTGTGGGGGGCCGGTTGTGGGCTTGAACTATAGGTTTGGTTGCTGTCCTTCAGCACTTCATCTCAAGGCTGGCACCCTACCATTTGTACCACAGCACCACTTCTGACCTTTTCTGCTCATGTGATGCTGAGGAATCGGATCCAGGGTCTCATGCGCCCAAGACTATCACTCTAATGCTGAGCCACCTTACCAGCCTGAGCTCCTGCCTACTATCAGGTGCTGGTGGCCTGTGTTGCCCAATCCCAGCCTAGAGTATATGAGTTGGGTTTTGGTGGGGTTTTGGCTTCTCTTGTGCTGAGTCTCCAGGTCTTTTGTTGTCACAGGTGTGCTTCCCAAGGGGTGCAGTTCCCTGTTTTTCATCCCTCTGCTGAGGCATATGCTCAGTTGGGAGGTATTGGTTGTGTTGTTCAGGTACCGGATTGCCAGGCCTGGTTCTGGCCCCCCACCTGGTGCATGCTGGTTAGGCCTGTGCTGCTGTGTATACCACCTAGTTTATGCAGCCTGGGGTACACAGTTTACATTTCTTCTACAGTTGATTGTCTTGACCCAGGGGCGCTGTTCCTGGCTTGGGTGTTTAAGCTCCCTTCCAGTGGTGATCTTGCTCTAGCCTGGCCAGCAGAATGTGCTCCAAGGGCCAGTGGAGCTGTCGAACAGTTCCCAATTTTATTGGGTCCTGTGGTCAGGGTGTTGGGGTAGGGAGTCTGGGTCAGGGCCTGGGGATTCCCTTCAGCTCTGGTCTCCTTGAGGGATACACTGTCCCCTTTGGGGTATTCACCCTGGAGCTAGTTGTTTCAGTGTGGTGTAGGTTGTCAGTCGTTGTTGCAATCTGAGTTCAGTTGGGGTGGTTGCGGGCTAGGCTGGGCGGTGGTGGCTCTTTTGTCTCTGCTTCTTTCGAAGCTGTCGGATCCACAGTGTCCACACTCAGGCGGCTTCTGCTCGAGTTATGTGCATGCAGCTCCCTGTGTCTCTGGGACCCTGGCAGCCCCTGCCAGGTTGTCCCAATCGGCGGGTCTGACATCGGTACCTCAGGCATCTTCTGCATGAGTGATCTGCAGGCAACCCTCTGTGTCTCTGGGACCCCGGTGGCCCCCACTGGGTCATCGCAATCAGCGGGTCTGACACCAGTACCTCAGGTGGCTTCTGTGCTATCTGCAGACAGCTCCCTTTGTTGCACTGCTGGTGCCAGGCAGCTTTGGTGGGATGGAGCTTCTTTGCTTGGATGGAGAGTGAGGGGTGGGGGTGGGATCATCGTGGAGACTCCCAGCTGGTAGGTTTCTCTATTTGTGGTGATCAGAGGGTCTGTGAACTGGTACCTCAGGAAGCTTCTGCACGGGTGATCTGCAGGCAGCCCCCTGTGTCTCTGTGACTCCAGCAGCCCCCTCCGGGCCGGCTGGCCATGGCTTGGCAAGCTGCCTTGTGGCCAGTGAATGTTGGGGGAGGGGTCTTCGCTTTTCTCTGTTCTGAAATTCTTCTTTTCCTCTCTGTCTTTTTATTATTTTCCACCTCCTGTTTTTCTCTGAGTGTTTGTCTTTTTGTTGTTGTCGGTCTCTTAGGGAGATTAAGCATTGGAACTCGAACTCTCTTTTTGGTTGGGGAGAGCTTTGGTATTTCCCTACTGCCTTGTCGCCATCTTTGTGCTTTTCTCATACAGTAAAAAGGAAATCACAAGTTAACTTGAACTTTGTCAATCCTCTGTATTCCATTCTCCTCCTAGGATCAGTTTCCACATCCAGTAACAGTTACTTCCAGGAACAATCGATGGTGATGCTTGAGGTATAATGAATGTTTTCTAGCTTCACCGAAATAACACAAGGACACCTTTGGACCTGAGGTAACACGTGTTTCAGAGACAACTTAGTAAAGAGAAAATAACATTTATATTGCTTATAAATACATTATCCATGAGTATATTGAGTTCAAACTTTGTAAGTCCTCTGTAAATTAAGGCGAATTTTAAATGGGGAGAAGGTTCTCAGATCATTTTTTTAATGAGTGTATGTGCTGCACATTATTTCCCAAGTGTACATGAGTTAACAGTAGGGGAATCAATAGCAATAATAGGAAAAAGAGAAGTTCTGTGTTTAAGTTTAAGGGTTCATTACGCTATAGAAGACTGTACAAATAAGACAATATTGAAACAATAAAGCCAAGTCTAGTATGTAGATTTATGAAAGTGATATAGGGAAATCATTACTCCTACGTGGAACACGAAGTATGAGGCCACTCTCTTTCTAAATCACGCTTGTTAATCACGCAAATTTGTAGAAAGTAGAATGGAAGAATAATTCTGTTTACAATGCAAGTCAGATATAAGAGCATGGACTTAACTGGAAAAAAAGTCCATCTTGAGAGAGCAGGGATTATACGAGCCATGAACTGGTGGATAAGATCACATTTGTTTTCTTTCCTTTACTTATATATTTTTTGTTGGTAGTTGTCTTGGCACTTTAACTCTGGTCCTGGGCTCTGTCCCTCTGCTATTCAGCTCAGGTTAGTATCCAGCCTGGGCAGAACAGTCTTTGAGATACTATTTATAATTAATGAGCCAAAAGCTGTATTAGAAGAATGGCTCAAGTGATGGAATACCAGTCATGAGCAAGATGGCTGAATAAGAGCTTGAGGCTTTTGCATACATACGTACAAACATACACATAAACACAGAGGCACTTATATGTGCACACACAAATATAAAAATGAAGCAATTCTCAGAATATGTAGAAAAGTTAGGAAACAATAGATAATATGTCCTCAGTAAGACTAGAATCAAGTGATAATTTTTAATGTTAGAAAGTTCTCAAGTGAATTTTCTTCAAAAAAGTTTAAGAAAATTACATAGATAGGGACCGGAGACAGTAAGAGAGTCAAGTAATCATTATGAAAGGGATCGGATCCATGGAGGAATGAGTCAGAGACCCCACAGGTGTATCTGAAAATGATCATATCCTCTGTGAAATGTTAGAACACCTTTTAAAATAGTACATGAACAGTCTGAGCAGTCTAGTGGATGATATGACTGGAGAAGTTCAGAATTGCTAGTCTGTATCTAGATTAAATAAACCAAGAAACTATGGCGGGTCAATGTGATACAAGCCTAGAATTCTAGCACTCAGACTGACAGGACATTAGAAACTGGAATTACACAGTGATACCTTCGCTGGACCAGGCAGTATAATTTTGTCTCAATAAAAGAAACGAAACAAGAAAGAAATATGCAATTGGTAGTTTGGGCTAATTTTGTCATTATGTGTTGAGAAGTCGTTTCCTATTGAAATGCAACTCATATATAATCCTCAGTTGTGCTTTTAAATGCTCTCTTCATTACAGAACACTCCTAGATGCAAAATGGCTCATGATTTCCATCCAAAATTTGAAAAAGTAAGTAATCTTCATTCTGTTAGATTCCAAGGAAAGGATGAAGGATTACAAAAGCTTAAGCCTAGCGATATAGCAAACTTCGTCTAATGTAGGACTTTATAGATCTTGCTAAATTAAAGTTTAGATTTAAAATATATATTTTGGTTTTGTTTGTAATTTCATATCCTATAGGATACTACAAAATTCTTTTTAAGTAGAGGGTTTAATTGACAAATTTACAAATGTTTCCTGCATTCTATTTGCCTAGAATATACTTTCAAGGGATCTATATTTAGAACTCTGTTAATAGATATTTCAAACAGTTTATTTATAAAATGATGTGAATAATGTAGACAGAGTTGCCAACAATGGATGATATTAATTTATAAATTTAGAAAAAGAGCAATTTTTTGAGGCTTTGGTATCACATTGTATGAAGAGAATAATTATGTGATTTCTTTCTTCTACCTGTATGTAATACAGGAAGCAATTTCCTTAATTACATGTCTCTGTATACAATGAGAAAAATGCTAGGTTTGGGGTTTGTTTTTGTTTTTGTTTTATTGGTTTGTCCTAGGAGTTGAAATCTGGGCCTGGACACGGTCTCTGAGGCTGTTTATGCTCAAGGCTTGTGCCCTACCACTTCAACATCACTACCACTTGTGTCTGGCTTTTGCTGAGAAGTTTATTGGAGATAAGAATCTAGGGAACCTTCCTGCCTAGGTGGGCTTTGAAATGTAATCTTCTGATATTAGAATCCTGTTTATCTATGATAGTTATAAAAGTATAAATATAAATAATATTTGCAAGAATACCAGTGGAGGAAAAATGATGCAACCCAGTTTTTTGTGGTGCTTTTTCCAGAACACGTAGGGCATCACATTAGCAGAGGTGTAGTATTTTTTCACAATGGAGATAAGCTATTCATGACGTGAATTAAGGGAATTTCGAGGTGCACCCTACAAGTTGGAAACCGTTGGTCTAGGATGACTTTATTGCATAAACCTTGGGATTGATGGTCATAGAAGTAATAGCTTAATTCTGATAAACAATTGCTTACTCTTGAAGAATTAATTATAACTGATGTTTCAAAGTTTTATACTATACCAGAATGTGGCAATTTTTCTGTTGATTTCTCTATCTGTAACACCCCATTGGAAAATGTACCTATAGCAGGATTTCATAACATGCAAAAAAATACTCTTTTGAATCTCTCAGGTATGGAATGTTCATTATTTCAAAATGAGTAGTTATTAGTCAGAGGAATGTTGAAGACCACATATATTCTGTCCTCTTAACAACTTATTTACTTTTAAAACTTCTGGGTTTCTGTAAAATTAACGTGTTTTCTGTTTTAGTATGAGAAAGTACTAAATTTATTTTTTTTCAAAATATTGGCAAGTATATTGTGAAAATATTGTCTAGTTGGACAACATTGAAGTGGATGGCCCTGTGATTAAAAATGGGTAATTAATTCAAATTAGATGTCAAATAGTACTGATTTTTAAAAAGTTACTACATAAATAATAATATTTACTATACCAATACAGTGAAATTTTATTTCATGCAGCTTATTTTTTAAATTTAATTTTAATGTCAAAGTGATGTTCAGTGGGGTTACAGCAATTGTAAGCTAGTGAATACACAACTTTTCAAACTTGTTACCCCCTCTCTCATTTTTCTCTCAGTTTTACTTCACCCCAATACGCCTCACAAGTTGTAATGTACATTTCCAACTTATTGTCTTGTGAGTATTGCTATTGCATTGGTTTGCCCTTTGTCCTCTGTCTCGCCATTTTGTTGTTCCTGTTCCCTTCCCTAATTAAGGTAAATGTATGCACAATTGACAGGGTACCAAAATCAAATACAGCAAGGGATAAACCATAGAGGAAAATCCCAAAGAAAATAGAAATCACATTGTACATTAGAAACCACAACTGCTAATAAATAACTCTGTTTCCATAGCTTGGAGTTCATTTTGCTCAACATCCGCTCATATGATCATATACATGCATAACGAAGCCACTGGAAAATGATAGATTCATGGACAGCATATCAGGAAAAAACATATTAACTGTTTTTATGGTAAATTTGGAATTAGGATTGGTGAATTCGCGATTCTGATAAAGGAATTTCAAAAAAGTTTAAAAATTTATGACAGGTAAATTTTAATTGTTCAAACTTTTTCACAACTAAGCCTATTAAGAAAATTTTAAATTACCTGGAAAAATAGTGTTTCATGTAAAGAAATCCATAGAGACTTAGCTGAGAAGGAGCAATGTGAGTGAAGATGGCTCTTCACAAACCTCACAAACCTTGCTGTAAATCATGTAGGTTCCCTTGAGAATTGTCCTTAACCAGGAAAAATACTCTTACTGTGTAAAAACAAGGTTGTAGTGGTATTTAAACTCAAATTTTTTTTTTTTTTTTTTGTCGGTCGTGGGGCCTGAACTCTGGGCCTGGGCGCTGTCCCTCAGCTCTTCAGCTCAAGGCTAGCACTCTACCACTTGAGCCACAGCGCCACTTCCGGCTTTTTTCTTATGTGGTGCTGAGGAATCTAACCCAGGGCCTCGAGCATGCAAGGCAAATGCTCTACCACTGAGCCACCTTCCCAGCCCTAAACTCAAATTTTTTTTTAAAAAATAAGAAATTAAAATTTGTGAATTGACTTCAATTACCAAACAGTAATTTCCTGAAAAAGATAATTTGGTTCAAATTATTTAGGGAGAGAATGTCCTCCACAATGATAGAAGGTATTGGGTTTACACTTTTCTGTTTGTAATACTTTCCACAATGTCTTTCCTCGTGAAGCAGTGGAACACAGAAAAAAATCTGATTGGATACTTCAAACCAATTATTTCTCATTTCTAAGTAGCTCAAAAATATAATATCCTTATTAACATGAGATAGTGAAGACCTATCTAATTACATAAGCCAAAAACTTTTGAGATCAGAAAAGAATTGGGAAAATTGAAAAGGTAAGCAAACGCGTTCTTAGAAGCCCTAGCTAAGCATATTGGCTTCTGCAGTGGTGGGAGGCCAAAACTTTTTGATATAGATTGTCTTAATGTTGTTGCTACCTAAAGTGATTTTAGAGTCTATTTGGTTCAGTGTATTGCAGAACAAATTGAAGACATGAAAATAAATTCCACATCCAAATAAAAGAGTTTTGAAAGAGAAATCATGAAGATATAGCAGTGCGGGAGGCCTTATAGTCCTTCAGCTTTACCAGACCTGAACCCAAGAAGCTATGATTAATTGGAAATCACTCAAGAGCTAAGAGGGGAACTGAGAAGTAGGACATAAAAGTATTGACTTTGTAACAGACACTGTAATCCAAGGAATGTGTGATTTAACTCTATTCTTCTTCATACATCTTGTTGAGCAAATGCAAGACCATGAGAAAAATAATCTATTGAAATAATTCTGCAAAGAATAACTTCACTGTTCTCGATATGGAATCTAAAGAGAGTCTTAAGGGAGAAGATAGAAGTGGAGTATTCTTCAGTTTCTTCTAAGCAT